>NW_027141852.1:21104756-21469512 GCF_036365525.1 Heterodontus francisci | reverse complement strand
ATCAGTGTATGTCTTTGTTAGTTTGTGTCAGTGGATGTCTTTGTTACTTGGTTTCAGTGTGTGTCTTTGTTACTGGGTGTCAGTGTATGTCTTTGTTACTGGGTATCCGTGTATGTCTTTGTTACTTGGTGTAAGTGTGTGTCTGTGTTACTGGGTATCAGTGTATGGCTTTGTTACTTGGTGTAAGTGTATGTCTGTGTTACTTGGTGTCAGTGTATTTCTTTGTTACTAGGTGTCAGTGTATGTTTTTGTTACTGGGTGTCTGTGTGTGTCTGTGTTACTTGGTGTAAGTGTGTGTCTGTGTAACTGGGTATCAGTGTATGTCTTTGTTACTAGGTGTAAGTGTGTGTCTTTGTTACTGGGTGTCAGTGCATGTCTTTGTTACTTGGAGTCAGTGCATGTCTTTGTTACTGGGTGTCAGTGTACGTCTTTGTGACTTGGTGTAAGTGCATTTCTTTGTTACTTGGTGTCAGTGTGTGTCTTTCTTACTGGGTATCAGTGTATGTCTTTGTTACTTGGTGTAAGTGTATGTCTGTGTTACTTGGTGTCAGTGTATTTCTTTGTTACTAGGTGTCAGTGTATGTTTTTGTTACTGGGTGTCAGTGTATGTCTTTGTTGCTTTTTGTCCGTGTGTGTCTGTGTTACTGGGTGTCAGTGTATGTCTTTGTTACTGGGTGTCAGTGTATGCCTTTGTTACTTGGTGTCAGTGTATGTCTTTGTTACTTGGTGTAAGTGTGTGTCTGTGTTACTGGGTATCAGTGAATGCCTTTGTTACTTGGTGTCAGTGTATGTCTTTGTTACTTGGTGTAAGTGTGTGTCTGTGTTACTGGGTATCAGTGTATGTCTTTGTTACTTGGTGTAAGTGTATGTCTGTGTTACTTGGTGTCAGTGTATGTCTTTGTTACTAGGTGTCAGTGTATGTTTTTGTTACTGGGTGTCAGTGTATGTCTTTGTTACTTGGTGTCCGTGTGTGTCTGTCTTACTGGGTGTCAGTATATGTCTTTGTTACTGGGTGTCAGCGTATGTCTTTGTGACTTGGTGTAAGTGTGTGTCTGTGTTACTGGGTGTCAGTGTCTGTCATTGTTACTTGGTGTAAGTGTGTGTCTGTGTTACTGGGTATCAGTGTATGTCTTTGTTACTTGGCGTAAGTGTGTGTCTGTGTTACTGGGTATCAGTGTCTGTCTTTGTTACTTGGTGTCTGTTTATGTCTGTGGTACTTGGTGTAAGTGTGTGTCTGTGTGGCTGGGTATCAGTGTATGTCTTTGTTACTTGGTGTAAGTGTATGTCTGTGTTACTGGGTATCAGTGTATTTCTTTGTTACTTGGTGTCTGTGTATGTCTTTGTATACTTGGTGTCAGTGTGTGTCTTTGTTACTTGGTGTAAGTGTGTGTCTTCGTTACTGGGTGTCAGTGTTTGTCTTTGTTACTGGGTGTCAGTGTATGTCTTTGTGACTTGGTGTTTGTGTGTGTCTGTGTTACTGGGTATCAGTGTATGTTTTTGTTACTGGGTATCAGTGTCTGTCTTTGTTACTTGGTGTAAGTGTGTGTCTGTGTTACTGGGTATCAGTGTGTGTCATTGTTACTTGGTGTCAGTGTATGTCTGTGTTACTTGGTGCAAGTGTATGTCTTTGTTACTTGGTGTCAGTGCATGTCTTTGTTACTTGGTGTAAGTGTACGTCTTTGTGACTTGGTGTCAGTGTATGTCTCTGTTACTTGGTGTAAGTGTGTGTCTGTGTTACTGGGTATCAGTGTATGTCTTTGTTACTTGGTGTCATTGTCTGTCTTTGTTACTTGGTTTAAGTGTGTGTCTGTGTTACTGGGTATCAGTGTATGTCTTTGTTACTTGGTGTCAGTGTATGTCTGTGTTACTTGGTGTAAGTGTATGTCTTTGTTACCTGGTGTAAGTGTATGTCTTTGTTAATTGGTGTCAGTGTATGTCTGTGTTACTTGGTGTATTTGTACGTCTATGTTACTTGGTGTCAGTGTATGTCTTTGTTACTTGGTGTAAGTGTATGTCTTTGTTACGTGGTGTCAGTGTATGTCTTTGTTACTTGGTGTCAGTGTATGTCTTTGTTACATGGTGTAAGTGTATGTATTTGCTACTTGGGGTCAGTGTATGTCTTTGATACTTGGTGTAAGTGTATGTCTGTGTTCCGATCCTGAGTGGTGTGAAACAGGGCTGTGTTCTCGCACCCACACTTTTTGGGATTTTCTTCTCCCTGCTGCTTTCACATGCGTTCAAATCCTCTGAAGAAGGAATTTTCCTCCACACAAGATCAGGGGGCAGGTTGTTCAACCTTGCCCGTCTAAGAGCGAAGTCCAAAGTACGGAAAGTCCTCATCAGAGAACTCCTCTTTGCTGACGATGCTGCTTTAACATCTCACACTGAAGAATGCCTGCAGAGTCTCATCGACAGGTTTGCGTCTGCCTGCAATGAATTTGGCCTAACCATCAGCCTCAAGAAAACGAACATCATGGGGCAGGATGTCAGAAATGCTCCATCCATCAATATTGGCGACCACGCTCTGGAAGTGGTTCAAGAGTTCACCTACCTAGGCTCAACTATCACCAGTAACCTGTCTCTAGATGCAGAAATCAACAAGCGCATGGGTAAGGCTTCCACTGCTATGTTCAGACTGGCCAAGAGAGTGTGGGAAAATGGCGCACTGACACGGAACACAAAAGTCCGAGTGTATCAGGCCTGTGTCCTCTGTACCTTGCTCTACGGCAGCGAGGCCTGGACAACGTATGCCAGCCAAGAGCGACGTCTCAATTCATTCCATCTTCGCTGCCTTCGGAGCATACTTGGCATCAGGTGGCAGGACTATATCTCCAACACAGAAGTCCTTGAAGCGGCCAACATCCCCAGCTTATACACACTACTGAGTCAGCGGCGCTTGAGATGGCTTGGCCATGTGAGCCGCATGGAAGATGGCAGGATCCCCAAAGACACATTGTACAGCGAGCTCGCCACTGGTATCAGACCCACCGGCCGTCCATGTCTCCGTTATAAAGACGTCTGCAAACGCGACATGAAATCGTGTGACATTGATCACAAGTCGTGGGAGTCAGTTGCCAGCATTCGCCAGAGCTGGCGGGCAGCCATAAAGACAGGGCTAAATTGTGGCGAGTCGAAGAGACTGAGTAGTTGGCAGGAAAAAAGACAGAGGCGCAAGGGGAGAGCCAACTGTGCAACAGCCCCAACAAACAAATTTCTCTGCAGCACCTGTGGAAGAGCCTGTCACTCCAGAATTGGCCTTTATAGCCACTCCAGGCGCTGCTTCACAAACCACTGACCACCTCCAGGCGCATATCCATTGTCTCTCGAGATAAGGAGGCCCAAAAGAATGTCTGTGTTACTGGGTATCAGTGTCTGTCTTTGTTACTTGGTGTAGGTGTGTGTCTGTGTTACTGGGTATCAGTGTATGTCTTTGTTACTTTGTGTCAGTGTATGTCTTTGTTACTTGTTGTAAGTGTGTGTCTGTGTTACTGGGTATCAGTGTATGTCTTTGTTACTTGGTGTCTGTGTGTGTCTGTGTTACTTGGTGTAAGTGTGTGTCTGTGTAACTGGGTATCAGCGTATGTCTTTGTTACTTGGTGTAAGTGTGTATCTGTGTTACTGGGTATCACTGTATGTCTTTATTAATTGGTGTCAGTGTATGTCTTTGTAACTTGGTGTCCGTGTGTGTCTGTGTTACTGGGTGTCAGTGTATGTCTTTGTTACAGGGTGTCAGTGTATGCCTTTGTTACTTGGTGTCAGTTTATGTCTTTGTTACTTGGTGTAGGTGTTTGTCTGTGTTGCTGGGTATCAGTTTCTGTCTTTGTTACTTGGTGTAAGTGTGTGTCTGTGTTACTGGGTGTCAGTGTACGTCTTTGTTACTTGGTGTCACTGTATGTCTGTGTTACTTGGTGGAAGTGTATGTCTTTGTTACTTGGTGTCATTGTCTGTCTTTGTTACTTGGTGTAAGTGTGTGTCTGTGTTACTGGGTATCAGTGTATGTCTTTGTTACTGGGTGTCAGTGTATGTCTTTGTTACTTGGTGTCTGTGTATGTCTTTGTTACTTGGTGTAAGTGTGTGTCTGTGTTACTGGGTATCCGTGTATGTCTTTGTTACTTGGTTTAAGTGTATGTATTTGTTACAGGGTATCAGTGTATTTCTTTGTTACTTGTTGTAAGTGTACGTCTTTGTTACTTGGTGTCAGTGTATGTCTCTGTTACTTGGTGTCAGTGTGTGTCTGTGTTCCTGGGTATCAGTGTATGTCTTTGTTACTTGGTGTCATTGTCTGTCTTTGATACTTGGTGTAATTGTGTGTCTGTGTTACTGGGTATCAGTGTCTGTCTTTGTTACTTGGTGTCAGTGTATGTCCTTGTTACTTGGTGTCAGTGTATGTCTTTGTTACTTGGTGTCAGTGTATGTCTTTGTTACTTGGTGTAAGTGTGTATCTGTGTTACTGGGTATCACTGTATGTCTTTATTAATTGGTGTCAGTGTATGTCTTTGTTACTTGGTGTAAGTGTGTGTCTGTGTTACTGGGTATCAGTGTATGTCTTTGTTACTTGGTGTCAGTGTGTGTCTTTGTTACTGGGTGTCAGTGCATGTCTTTGTTACTGGGTGTCAGTGTACGTCCTTGTGACTTGGTGTAAGTGTATTTCTTCGTTACTTGGTGTCAGTGTGTGTCTTTCTTACTGGGTGTCAGTGCATGTCTTTGTTACTGGGTATTAGTGTCTGTCTTTGTTACTTAGTGTAAGAGTGTGTCTGTGTTGCTGGGTATCAGTGTATGTCTTTGTTACTTGGTGTCAGTGTAAGTCTGTGTTACTTGGTGTAAGTGTGTGTCTTTCTTACTTGGTGTAAGTGCATGTCTTTGTTACTTGGTGTCAGTGTATGTCTGTGTAACTTGGTGCAAGTGTGTGTCTTTGTTAGCTGGTATAAGTGTATATCTTTGCTACTTGGTGTCAGTGTATGTCTGTGTTATTTGGTGTAAGTGTATGTATTTGTTACTTGGTGTCGGTGTATGTCTGTGTACTTGGTGTAAGTGTGTGTCTTTGTTACTTGGTGTCAGTGTATGTTTGTGTTACTTGGTTTAAGTGTATGTCTTTGTTACTTGGTGTAAGTGTACGTCTTTGTTACTTGGTGTCAGTGTATGTCTCTGTTACTTGGTGTCAGTGTATGTCTCTCTTCCTGTGTATCAGTGTATGTCTTTGTTACTTGGTGTCATTGTCTGTCTTTGTTACTTGGTGTAATTGTGTGTCTGTGTTAGTGGGTATCAGTGTCTGTCTTTGTTACTTGGTGTCAGTGTATGTCCTTGTTACTTGGTGTCAGTGTATGTCTTTGTTACTTGGTGTCATTGTATGTCTTTGTTACTTGGTGTCAGTGTATGACTTTGTCACTTGGTGTAAGTGTGTATCTGTGTTACTGGGTATCACTGTATGTCTTTATTAATTGGTGTCAGTGTATGTCTTTGTTACTTGGTGTAAGTGTGTGTCTGTGTTACTGGGTATCAGTGTATGTCTTTGTTACTTGGTGTCAGTGTGTGTCTTTGTTACTGGGTGTCAGTGCATGTCGTTGTTACTGGGTGTCAGTGTACGTCTTTGTGACTTGATGTAAGTGTATTTCTTTGTTACTTGGTGTCAGTGTGTGTCATTCTTACTGGGTGTCAGTGCATGTCTTTGTTACTGGGTATTAGTGTCTGTCTTTGTTACTTAGTGTAAGAGTGTGTCTGTGTTGCTGGGTATCAGTGTATGTCTTTGTTACTTGGTGTCAGTGCAAATCTGTGTTACTTGGTGTAAGTGTGTGTCTTTCTTACTTGGTGTAAGTGCATGTCTTTGTTACTTGGTGTCAGTGTATGTCTGTGTAACTTGGGGTAAGTGTGTGTCTTTGTTAGTTGGTATAAGTGTATATCTTTGTTACTTGGTGTCAGTGTATGTCTGTGTTATTTGGTGTAAGTGTATGTATTTGTTACTTGGTGTCCGTGTATGTCTTTGTTGCTTGGTGTAAGTGTTTGTCTGTGTTACTGGGTATCAGTGTATGTCTTTGTTATTTGGTGTCTGTGCATGTCTGTGATACTTGGTGTAAGTGTTTGTCTGTGTTACTGGGTATCAGTGCATGTCTTTGTTACTTGGTGTCACTGTATATCTTTGTTAAACGGTGTAAGTGTATGTCTTTGTTACTTGGTGTCAGTGTATGTATTTGTTACTTGGTGTAAGTGTGTGTCTTTTTTACTGGGTATCAGTGTATGTCTTTGTTAGTTTGTGTCAGTGGATGTCTTTGTTACTTGGTGTCAGTGTGTGTCTTTGTTACTGGGTGTCAGTGTATGTCTTTGTTACTGGGTGTCAGTGGATGTCTTTGTTACTTGGTGTGAGTGTGTGTCTGTGTTACTGGGTATCAGTGTATGTCTTTGTTACTTGGTGTAAGTGTATGTCTGTGTTACTTGGTGTCAGTGTATGTCTTTGATATTTGGTTTTAATGTCTGTCTCTGTTACTTGGTGTAAGTTTGTGTCTTCGTTGCTTGGTGTCTGTGTATGTCTTTGTTACTTGGTGTCAGTGTGTGTCTTTGTTACTTGGTGTCAGTGTGTTTCTTTGTTACTGGGTGTCAGTGTTTGTCTTTGTTACTGGGTGTCAGTGTATGTCTTTGTGACTTGGTGTAAGTGTGTGTCTGTGTTGGTGGGTATCAGTTTCTGTCTTTGTTACTTGGTGTAAGTGTGTGTCTGTGTTACTGGGTGTCAGTGTATGTCTTTGTTACTTTGTGTCAGTGTGTGTCTTTGTTACTTGTTGTAAGTGTGTGTCTGTGTTACTGGGTATCAGTGAATGTCTTTTTTACTTGGTGTCAGTGTATGCCTTGATACTGGGTGTCAGTGTATGTTTTCGTTGATGGGTGTCAGTGTATGTCTTTGTTACTTGGTGTCAGTGCATGTCTTTGTGACTTGGTGTCAGTGTGTGTCTCTGTTACTGGGTATCAGTGTCTGTCCTTGTTACTTGGTGTAAGTGTGTCTCTGTGTTACTGGGTATCAGTGTATGTCTTTGTTATTAGGTGTAAGTGTATGTCTGTGTTACTTGGTGTAAGTTTGTGTCTTTGTTACTTGGTGTCAGTGTATGTATTTGTTACTTGGTGTCAGTGTATGTCTGTGTAACTTGGTGTAAGTGTATGTCTTTGTTACTTGGTGTCAGTGTATGTCTTTGTTACTTGGTGTCAGTGTATGTCTTTGTTACTTGGTGTAAGTGTGTGTCTTTGTTACTTGCTGTAAGTGTATGTCTTTGTTAATTTGTGTCAGTGGATGTCTTTGTTACTTGGTGTCAGTGTGTGTCTTTGTTACTTGGTGTCAGTGTGTGTCTTTGTTACTGGGTGTCAGTGTATGTCTTTGTTAATGGGTGTCAGTGCATGTCTTTGTGACTTGGTGTAAGTGTTTGTCTCTGTTACTGGGTATCAGTGTCTGTCTTTGTCACTTGGTGTAAGTGTGTGTCTGTGTTACTTGGTGTCAGTGTATGTCTGTGTTACTTGGTGACAGTGTATGTCTTTGTTACTTGGTGTAACTGTGTGTCTGTGTTACTGGGTATCAGTGTATGTCT
This sequence comes from Heterodontus francisci, assembly GCF_036365525.1. Classification (NCBI taxonomy): domain Eukaryota; kingdom Metazoa; phylum Chordata; class Chondrichthyes; order Heterodontiformes; family Heterodontidae; genus Heterodontus; species Heterodontus francisci. The sequence goes on along the minus strand of NW_027141852.1, from coordinate 21,461,950 downwards.
TTGTTACTTGGTGTCTGTGTATGTCTGTGATACTTGGTGTAAGTGTGTGTCTGTGTTACTGGGTAACTGTGTATTTCTTTGTTCCTTGGTGTAAGTGTGTGTCTGTGTTACTGGGTATCAGTGTATGTCTTCGTTGCTTGGTGTCTGTGTATGTCTTTGTTACTTGGTGTCAGTGTGTGTCTTTGTTACTTGGTGTCAGTGTGTTTCTTTGTTACTGGGTGTCAGTGTTTGTCTTTGTTACTGGGTGTCAGTGTATGTATTTGTGACTTGGTGTAAGTGTGTGTCTGTGTTGCTGGGTATCAGTTTCTGTCTTTGTTACTTGGTGTAAGTGTGTGTCTGTGTTACTTTGTGTCAGTGTATGTCTGTGTACTTGGTGTAAGTGTATGCCTTTGTTACTTGGTGTCATTGTCTGTCTTTGTTCCTTGGTGTAAGTGTGTGTCTGTGTAACTGGGTATCACTGAATGTCTTTTTTACTTGGTGTCAGTGTATGCCTTGATACTGGGTGTCAGTGTATGTTTTCGTTGATGGGTGTCAGTGTATGTCTGTGTTACTTGGTGTCAGTGTGTGCCTTTGTTACTTGGTGTCATTGTGTGTTTTTGTTACTGGGTGTCAGTGTATGTCTTTGTGACTTGGTGTAAGTGTGTGTCTGTGTTACTGGGTATCAGTGTATGTCTTTGTTACTTGTGGTCAGTGTATGTCTGTGTTACTTGGTGTAAGTGTGAGTCTGTGTTACTGGGTATCAGTGGATTTCTTTGTTACTTGGTGTCAGTGTATGTCTTTGTTACTTGGTGTAAGTGTATGTCTTTGTTACTTGGTGTCAGTGTATGTCTGTGTTACTTGGTGTAAGTGTACGTCTATGTTAATTGGTGTCAGTGTATGTCTTTGTGACTTGGTGTCAGTGTATGTCTTTGTTACTTGGTGTAAGTGTATGTCTTTGTTACTTGGTGTCTGTGTATCTCTTTGTTACATGGTGTAAGTGTATTTCTTTGCTACTTTGTGTCAGTGTATGTCTTTGATACTTCGTGTAAGTGTATGTCTGTGTTACTGGGTATCAGTGTCTGTCTTTGTTTCTTGGTGTAAGTGTGTGTCTACGTTACTGGGTATCAGTGTATGTCTTTGTTACTTGGTGTCAGTCTATGTCTTTGTTACTTTGTGTCAGTGTATGTCTTTGTTACTTGTTGTAAGTGTGTGTCTGTGTTACTCGGTATCAGTGTATGTCTTTGTTACTTGGTGTCTGTGTGTGTCTGTGTTACTGGGTGCAAGTGTGTGTCTGTGTAACTGGTTATCAGTGTATGTCTTTCTTACTTGGTGTCAGTGTGTATCTGTGTTACTGGTTATCACTGTATGTCTTTGTTAATTGGTGTCAGTGTATGTCTTTGTTACTTGGTATAAGTGTGTGTCTGTGTTACTGGGTATCAGTGTATGTCTTTGTTACTTGGTGTCAATGTGTGTCTTTGTTACTGGGTGTCAGTGCATGTCTTTGTTACTGGGTGTCCGTGTACGTCTTTGTTACTTGGTGTAAGTGTATTTCTTTGTTACTTGGTGTCAGTGTGTTTCTTTCTTACTGGGTGTCAGTGCATGTCTTTGTTACTGGGTATTAGTGTCTGTCTTTGTTACTTTGTGTAAGAGTGTGTCTGTCTTGCTGGGTATCAGTGTATGTCTTTGTTACTTGGTGTCAGTGTAGGTCTGTGTTACTTGTTGTAAGTGTGTGTCTGTGTTACTGGGTATCAGTGTATGTCTTTGTTACTTGGTGTCTGTGTATGTCTGTGATACTTGGTGTAAGTGTGTGTCTGTGTTACTGCTTAACAGTGTATTTCTTTGTTACTTGGTGTAAGTGTGTGTCTGTGTTACTGGGTATCAGTGTATGTCTTCGTTGCTTGGTGTCTGTGTTTGTCTTTGTTACTTGGTGTCAGTGTGTGTCTTTGTTACTTGGTGTCAGTGTGTTTCTTTGTTACTGGGTGTCAGTGTTTGTCTTTGTTACTGGGTGTCAGTGTATGTCTTTGTGACTTGGTGTAAGTGTGCGTCTGTGTTGCTGGGTATCAGTTTCTGTCTTTGTTACTTGGTAGTGTGCGTCTGTGTTACTGGGTGTCAGTGGATGTCTTTGTTACTTTGTGTCAGTGTATGTCTGTGTACTTGGTGTATGTGTATGCCTTTGTTACTTGGTGTCATTGTCTGTCTTTGTTACTTGGTGTAAGTGTGTGTCTGTGTTACTGGGTATCAGTGAATGTCTTTTTTACTTGGTGTCAGTGTATGCCTTGATACTGGGTGTCAGTGTATGTTTTCGTTGATGGGTGCCAGTGTATGTCTTTGTTACTGGGAGTCAGTGTGTGCCTTTGTTACTTGGTGTCATTGTGTGTTTTTGTTACTGGGTGTCAGTGTATGTCTTTGTGACTTGGTGTAAGTGTGTGTCTGTGTTACTGGGTATCAGTGTATGTCTTTGTTACTTGTGGTCAGTGTATGTCTGTGTTACTTGGTGGAAGTGTGAGTCTGTGTTACTGGGTATCAGTGGATGTCTTTGTTACTTGGTGTCAGTGTATGTCTTTGTTACTTGGTGTAAGTGTATGTCTTTGTTACTTGGTGTCAGTGTATGTCTGTGTTACTTGGTGTAAGTGTACGTCTATGTTACTTGGTGTCAGTGTACGTCTTTGTTACTTGTGGTCAGTGTATGTCTGTGTTACTTGGTGTAAGTGTGAGTCTGTGTTACTGGGTATCAGTGGATGTCTTTGTTACTTGGTGTAAGTGTATGTCTTTGTTACTTGTGGTCAGTGTATGTCTGTGTTACTTGGTGTAAGTGTGAGTCTGTGTTACTGGGTATCATTGGATGTCTTTGTTACTTGGTGTAAGTGTATGTCTTTGCTACTTGGTGTCGTTGTATGTCTTTGATACTTGGTGTAAGTGTATGTCTGTGTTACTGGGTATCAGTGTCTGTCTTTGTTTCTTGGTGTAACTGCGTGTCTGTGTTACTGGGTATCAGTGTATGTCTTTGTTACTTGGTGTCAGTGTATGTCTTTGTTACTTTGTGTCAGTGTATGTCTTTGTTACTTGTTGTAAGTGTATGTCCGTGTTACTCGGTATCAGTGTATGTCTTTGTTAATTGGTGTCAGTGTATGTCTTTGTTACTTGGTATAAGTGTGTGTCTGTGTTACTGGGTATCAGTGTATGTATTTGTTACTTGGTGTCAATGTGTGTCTTTGTTCCTGGGTGTCAGTGCATGTCTTTGTTACTGGGTGTCCGTGTACGTCTTTGTTACTTGGTGTAAGTGTATTTCTTTGTTACTTGGTGTCAGTGTGTTTCTTTCTTACTGGGTGTCAGTGCATGTCTTTGTTACTGGGTATTAGTGTCTGTCTTTGTTACTTTGTGTAAGAGTGTGTATGTGTTGCTGGGTATCAGTGTATGTCTTTGTTACTTGGTGTCAGTGTAGGTCTGTGTTACTTGGTGTAAGTGTGTGTCTTTGTTACTGGGTATCAGTGTATGTCTTTGTTACTTGGTGTCTGTGTATGTCTGTGATACTTGGTGTAAGTGCGTGTCTGTGTTACTGGGTAACAGTGTATTTCTTTGTTACTTGGTGTAAGTGTGTGTCTGTGTTACTGGGTATCAGTGTATGTCTTCGTTGCTTGGTGTCTGTGTATGTCTTTGTTACTTGGTGTCAGTGTGTGTCTTTGTTACTGCTGTCAGTGTTTGTCTTTGTTACTGGTTGTCAGTGTATGTCTTTGTGACTTGGTGTAAGTGTGTGTCTGTGTTGCTGGGTATCAGTTTCTGTCTTTGTTACTTGGTGTAAGTGTGTGTCTGTGTACTTGGTGTAAGTGTATGCCTTTGTTACTTGGTGTCATTGTCTGTCTTTGTTACTTGGTGTAAGTGTGTGTCTGTGTTACTGGGTGTCAGTGGATGTCTTTGTTACTTTGTGTCAGTGTATGTCTGTGTACTTGGTGTAAGTGTATGCCTTTGTTACTTGGTGTCATTGTCTGTCTTTGTTACTTGGTGTAAGTGTGTGTCTGTGTTACTGGGTATCAGTGAATGTCTTTTTTACTTGGTGTCAGTGTATGCCTTGATACTGGGTGTCAGTGTATGTTTTCGTTGATGGGTGTCAGTGTATGTCTTTGTTACTTGGTGTCAGTGTGTGCCTTTGTTACTTGGTGTCATTGTGTGTTTTTGTTACTGGGTGTCAGTGTATGTCTTTGTGACTTGGTGTAAGTGTGTGTCTGTGTTACTGGGTATCAGTGTATGTCTTTGTTACTTGGTGTAAGTGTATGTCTTTGTTACTTGGTGTCAGTGTATGTCTGTGTTACTTGGTGTAAGTGTACGTCTATGTTACTTGGTGTCAGTGTACGTCTTTGTTACTTGTGGTCAGTGTATGTCTGTGTTACTTGGTGTAAGTGTGAGTCTGTGTTACTGGGTATCAGTGGATGTCTTTGTTACTTGGTTTAAGTGTATGTCTTTGTTACTTGTGGTCAGTGTATGTCTGTGTTACTTGTTGTAAGTGTGAGTCTGTGTTACTGGGTATCAGTGGATGTCTTTGTTACTTGGTGTAAGTGTATGTCTTTGTGACTTGGTGTCAGTGTATCTCTTTGTTACATGGTGTAAGTGTATTTCTTTCCTACTTGGTGTCGGTGTATGTCTTTGATACTTGGTGTAAGTGTATGTCTGTGTTACTGGGTATCAGTGTCTGTCTTTGTTTCTTGGTGTAACTGTGTGTCTGTGTTACTGGGTATCAATGTATGTCTTTGTTACTTTGTGTCAGTGTATGTCTTTGTTACTTGTTGTAAGTGTATGTCTGTGTTACTCGGTATCAGTGTATGTCTTTGTTACTTGGTGTCTGTGTGTGTCTGTGTTACTGGGTTTAAGTGTGTGTCTGTGTAACTGGGTATCAGTGTATGTCTTTGTTACTTGGTGTCAGGGTATGTCTTTGTTACTTTGCGTCAGTGTATGTCTTTGTTACTTCTTGTAAGTGTATGTCTGTGTTACTCGGTATCAGTGTATGTCTTTGTTACTTGGTGTCTGTGTGTGTCTGTGTTACTGGGTGTAAGTGTGTGTCTGTGTAACTGGGTATCAGTGTATGTCTTTGTTACTTGGTGTCAGTGTATATCTGTGTTACTGGGTATCACTGTATGTCTTTGTTAATTGGTGTCAGTGTATGTCTTTGTTACTTGGTATAAGTGTGTGTCTGTGTTACTGGGTATCAGTGTATGTCTTTGTTACTTGGTGTCAATGTGTGTCTTTGTTACTGCGTGTCAGTGCATGTCTTTGTTACTGGGTGTCCGTGTACGTCTTTGTTACTTGGTGTAAGTGTATTTCTTTGTTACTTGGTGTCAGTGTGTTTCTTTCTTACTGGGTGTCAGTGCATGTCTTTGTTACTGGGTATTAGTGTCTGTCTTTGTTACTGTGTGTAAGAGTGTGTCTGTGTTGCTGGGTATCAGTGTATGTCTTTGTTACTTGGTGTCAGTGTAGGTCTGTGTTACTTGGTGTAAGTGTGTGTCTGTGTTACTGGGTATCAGTGTATGTCTTTGTTACTTGGTGTCTGTGTATGTCTGTGATACTTGGTGTAAGTGTGTGTCTGTGTTACTGGGTAACAGTGTATTTCTTTGTTACTTGGTGGAAGTGTGTGTCTGTGTTACTGGGTATCAGTGTATGTCTTCGTTGCTTGGTGTCTGTGTATGTCTTTGTTACTTGGTGTCAGTGTGTGGCTTTGTTACTTGGTGTCAGTGTGTTTCTTTGTTACTGGGTGTCAGTGTTTGTCTTTGTTACTGGGTGTCAGTGTATGTCTTTGTGACTTGGTGTAAGTGTGTGTCTGTGTTGCTGGGTATCAGTTTCTGTCTTTGTTACTTGGTGTAAGTGTGTGTCTGTGTTACTGGGTGTCAGTGGATGTCTTTGTTACTTTGTGTCAGTGTATGTCTGTGTACTTGGTGTAAGTGTATGCCTTTGATACTTGGTGTCATTATCTGTCTTTGTTACTTGGTGTAAGTGTGTGTCTGTGTTACTGGGTATCAGTGAATGTCTTTTTTACTTGGTGTCAGTGTATGCCTTGATACTGGGTGTCAGTGTATGTTTTCGTTGATGGGTGTCAGTGTATGTCTTTGTTACTTGGTGTCAGTGTGTGCCTTTGTTACTTGGTGTCATTGTGTGTTTTTGTTACTGGGTGTCAGTGTATGTCTTTCAGACTTGGTGTAAGTGTGTGTCTGTGTTACTGGGTATCAGTGTATGTCTTTGTTACTTGTGGTCAGTGTATGTCTGTGTTACTTGGTGTAAGTGTGAGTCTGTGTTACTGGGTATCAGTGGATGTCTTTGTTACTTGGTGTCAGTGTATGTCTTTGTTACTTGGTGTAAGTGTATGTCTTTGTTACTTTGTGTCAGTGTATGTCTTTGTTACTTGTTGTAAGTGTATGTCTGTGTTACTCGGTATCAGTGTATGTCTTTGTTACTTGGTGTCTGTGTGTGTCTGTGTTACTGGGTGTAAGTGTGTGTCTGTGTAACTGGGTATCAGTGTATGTCTTTGTTACTTGGTGTCAGTGTATATCTGTGTTACTGGGTATCACTGTATGTCTTTGTTAATTGGTGTCAGTGTATGTCTTTGTTACTTGGTATAAGTGTGTGTCTGTGTTACTGGGTATCAGTGTATGTCTTTGTTACTTGGTGTCAATGTGTGTCTTTGTTACTGGGGGTCAGTGCATGTCTTTGTTACTGGGTGTCCGTGTACGTCTTTGTTACTTGGTGTAAGTGTATTTCTTTGTTACTTGGTGTCAGTGTGTTTCTTTCTTACTGGGTGTTAGTGCATGTCTTTGTTACTGGGCATTAGTGTCTGTCTTTGTTAGTTTGTGTCAGAGTTTGTCTGTGTTCCTGGGTATCAGTGTATGTCTTTGTTACTTGGTGTCAGTGTAGGTCTGTGTTACTTGCTGTAAGTGTGTGTCTGTGTTACTGGGTATCAGTGTATGTCTTTGTTACTTGGTGTCTGTGTATGTCTGTGATACTTGGTGTAAGTGTGTGTCTGTGTTACTGGGTAACAGTGTATTTCTTTGTTACTTGGTGTAAGTGTGTGTCTGTGTTACTGGGTATCAGTGTATGTCTTCGTTGCTTGGTGTCTGTGTATGTCTTTGTTACATGGTGTCAGTGTGTGTCTTTGTTACTTGGTGTCAGTGTGTTTCTTTGTTACTGGGTGTCAGTGTTTGTCTTTGTTACTGGGTGTCAGTGTATGTCTTTGTGACTTGGTGTAAGTTTGTGTCTGTGTTGCTGGGTATCAGTTTCTGTCTTTGTTACTTGGTGTAAGTGTGTGTCTGTGTTACTGGGTGTCAGTGGATGTCTTTGTTACTTTGTGTCAGTGTATGTCTGTGTACTTGGTGTAAGTGTGTGTCTGTGTTACTGGGTATCAGTGTATGTCTTTGTTACTTGTGGTCAGTGTATGTCTGTGTTACTTGTTGTAAGTGTGAGTCTGTGTTACTGGGTATCAGTGGATGTCTTTGTTACTTGGTGTCAGTGTATGTCTTTGTTACTTGGCGTAAGTGTATGTCTTTGTTACTTGGTGTCAGTGTATGTCTGTGTTACTTGGTGTAAGTGTACGTCTATGTTACTTGGTGTCAGTGTACGTCTTTGTTACTTGTGGTCAGTGTATGTCTGTGTTACTTGGTGTAAGTGTGAGTCTGTGTTACTGGGTATCAGTGGATGTCTTTGTTACTTGGTGTAAGTGTATGTCTTTGTTACTTGTGGTCAGTGTATGTCTGTGTTACTTGGTGTAAGTGTGAGTCTGTGTTACTGGGTATCAGTTGATGTCTTTGTTACTTGGTGTAAGTGTATGTCTTTGTGACTTGGTGTCAGTGTATCTCTTTGTTACATGGTGTAAGTGTATTTCTTTGCTACTTGGTGTCGGTGTATGTCTTTGATACTTGGTGTAAGTGTATGTCTGTGTTACTGGGTATCAGTGTCTGTCTTTGTTACTTGGTGTCAGTGTATGTCTTTGTTAATTTGTGTCAGTGGAAGTCTTTGTTACTGGGTGCCAGTGTACGTCTTTGTTACTGGGTGTCAGTGCATGTCTTTGTGACTTGGTGCAAGTGTGTGTCTCTGTTACTGGGTATCAGTGTCTGTCTTTGTTACTTATTGTAAGTGTGTGTCTGTGTTACTGGGTATCAGTGTATGTCTTCGTTGCTTGGTGTTTGTGTATGTCTTTGTTACTTGGTGTCAGTGTGTGTCTTTGTTACTTGTGTCAGTGTGTTTCTTTGTTACTGGGTGTCAGTGTGTTTCTTTGTTACTGGGTGTCAGTGTATGTCTTTGTTACTTGGTGTAAGTGTGTGTCTGTGTTACTGGGTATCAGTGAATGTCTTTGTTACTTGGTGTCAGTGTATGCCTTGTTACTGGGTGTCAGTGTATGTTTTTGTGAATGGGTGTCATTGTATGTCTTTGTTACTTGGTGTCAGTGTGTGCCTTTGTTACCTGGTGTCATTGTGTGTTTTTGTTACTGGGCGACATTGTATGTCTTTGTGACTTGGTGTAAGTGTGAGTCTGTGTTAGTTGGTGTAAGTGTGTGTCTGTGTAACTGAGTATCAGTATAAGTCTTTGTTACTTGTTGTAAGTGTGTGTCTGTGTTACTGGGTATCAGTGTATGTCTTCGTTGCTTGGTGTCTGTGTATGTCTTTGTTACTTGGTGTCAGTGTGTGGCTTTGTTACTTGGTGTCAGTGTGTTTCTTTGTTACTGGGTGTCAGTGTTTGTCTTTGTTACTGGGTGTCAGTGTATGTCTTTGTGACTTGGTGTAAGTGTGTGTCTGTGTTGCTGGGTATCAGTTTCTGTCTTTGTTACTTGGTGTAAGTGTGTGCCTTTGTTACTTGGTGTCATTGTGTGTTTTTGTTACTGGGTGTCAGTGTATGTCTTTCTGACTTGGTGTAAGTGTGTGTCTGTGTTACTGGGTGTCAGTGGATGTCTTTGTTACTTTGTGTCAGTGTATGTCTGTGTACTTGGTGTAAGTGTATGCCTTTGTTACTTGGTGTCATTATCTGTCTTTGTTACTTGGTGTAAGTGTGTGTCTGTGTTACTGGGTATCAGTGAATGTCTTTTTTACTTGGTGTCAGTGTATGCCTTGATACTGGGTGTCAGTGTATGTTTTCGTTGATGGGTGTCAGTGTATGTCTTTGTTACTTGGTGTCAGTGTGTGCCTTTGTTACTTGGTGTCATTGTGTGTTTTTGTTACTGGGTGTCAGTGTATGTCTTTCTGACTTGGTGTAAGTGCGTGTCTGTGTTACTGGGTATCAGTGTATGTCTTTGTTACTTTTGGTCAGTGTTTGTCTGTGTTACTTGGTGTAAGTGTGAGTCTGTGTTACTGGGTATCAGTGGATGTCTTTGTTACTTGGTGTCAGTGTATGTCTTTGTTACTTGGTGTAAGTGTATGTCTTTGTTACTTTGTGTCAGTGTATGTCTTTGTTACTTGTTGTAAGTGTATGTCTGTGTTACTCGGTATCAGTGTATGTCTTTGTTACTTGGTGTCTGTGTGTGTCTGTGTTACTGGATGTAAGTGTGTGTCTGTGTAACTGGGTATCAGTGTATGTCTTTGTTACTTGGTGTCAGTGTATATCTGTGTTACTGGGTATCACTGTATGTCTTTGTTAATTGGTGTCAGTGTATGTCTTTGTTACTTGGTATAAGTGTGTGTCTGTGTTACTGGGTATCAGTGTATGTCTTTGTTACTTGGTGTCAATGTGTGTCTTTGTTACTGGGGGTCAGTGCATGTCTTTGTTACTGGGTGTCCGTGTACGTCTTTGTTACTTGGTGTAAGTGTATTTCTTTGTTACTTGGTGTAAGTGTGTGTCTGTGTTACTGGGTATCAGTGTATGTCTTCGTTGCTTGGTGTCTGTGTATGTCTTTGTTACATGGTGTCAGTGTGTGTCTTTGTTACTTGGTGTCAGTGTGTTTCTTTGTTACTGGGTGTCAGTGTTTGTCTTTGTTACTGGGTGTCAGTGTATGTCTTTGTGACTTGGTGTAAGTTTGTGTCTGTGTTGCTGGGTATCAGTTTCTGTCTTTGTTACTTGGTGTAAGTGTGTGTCTGTGTTACTGGGTGTCAGTGGATGTCTTTGTTACTTTGTGTCAGTGTATGCCTTTGTTACTTGGTGTCATTGTCTGTCTTTGTTACTTGGTGTAAGTGTGTGTCTGTGTTACTGGGTATCAGTGAATGTCTTTTTTACTTGGTGTCAGTGCATGCCTTGATACTGGGTGTCAGTGTATGTTTTCGTTGATGTGTGTCAGTGCATGTCTTTGTTACTTGGTGTCAGTGTGTGCCTTTGTTACTTGGTGTCATTGTGTGTTTTTGTTACTGGGTGTCAGTGTATGTCTTTGTGACTTGGTGTAAGTGTGTGTCTGTGTTACTGGGTATCAGTGTATGTCTTTGTTACTTGTGGTCAGTGTATGTCTGTGTTACTTGTTGTAAGTGTGAGTCTGTGTTACTGGGTATCAGTGGATGTCTTTGTTACTTGGTGTCAGTGTATGTCTTTGTTACTTGGCGTAAGTGTATGTCTTTGTTACTTGGTGTCAGTGTATGTCTGTGTTACTTGGTGTAAGTGTACGTCTATGTTACTTGGTGTCAGTGTACGTCTTTGTTACTTGTGGTCAGTGTATGTCTGTGTTACTTGGTGTAAGTGTGAGTCTGTGTTACTGGGTATCAGTGAATGTCTTTGTTACTTGGTGTAAGTGTATGTCTTTGTTACTTGTGGTCAGTGTATGTCTGTGTTACTTGGTGTAAGTGTGAGTCTGTGTTACTGGGTATCAGTTGATGTCTTTGTTACATGGTGTAAGTGTATTTCTTTGCTACTTGGTGTCGGTGTATGTCTTTGATACTTGGTGTAAGTGTATGTCTGTGTTACTGGGTATCAGTGTCTGTCTTTGTTACTTGGTGTCAGTGTATGTCTTTGTTACTTTGTGTCAATGTATGTCTTTGTTACTTGTTGTAAGTGTATGTCTGTGTTACTCGGTATCAGTGTATGTCTTTGTTACTTGGTGTCTGTGTGTGTCTGTGTTACTGGGTGTAAGAGTGTGTCTGTGTAACTGGGTATCAGTGTATGTCTTTGTTACTTGGTGTCAGTGTGTATCTGTGTTACTGGGTATCACTGTATGTCTTTGTTAATTGGTGTCAGTGTATGTCTTTGTTACTTGGTATAATAGTGTGTCTGTGTTACTGGGTATCAGTGTATGTCTTTGTTACTTGGTGTCAATGTGTGTCTTTGTTACAGGGTGTCAGTGCATGTCTTTGTTACTGGGTGTCCGTTTACGTCTTTGTTACTTGGTGTAAGTGTATTTCTTTGTTACTTGGTGTCAGTGTGTGTCTTTCTTACTGGGTGTCAGTGCATGTCTTTGTACTGGGTATTAGTGTCTGTCTTTGTTACTTAGTGTAAGAGTGTGTCTGTGTTGCTGGGTATCAGTGTATGTCTTTGTTACTTGGTGTCAGTGTAGGTCTGTGTTACTTGGTGTAAGTGTGTGTATTTCTTCCTTGGCGGAAGTGCATGTCTTTGTTACTTGGTGTCAGTGTATGTCTGTGTAACATGGTGGAAGTGTGTGTCTTTGTTAGTTGGTATAAGTGTATATCTTTGTTACTTGGTGTCAGTGTTTGTCTGTGTTATATGGTGTAAGTGCATGTATTTGTTACTTGGTGTCGGTGTGTGTCTTTGTTGCTTGGTGTAAGTGTTTGTCTGTGTTACCGGGTATCAGTGTATGTCTTTGTTACTTCGTGTAAGTGAGTGTCTGTGTTACTGGGTATAAGTGTATGTCTTTGTTACTTGGTGTCAGTGTATATCTTTGTTAAATTGTGTAAGTGTATGTATTTGTTACTTGGTGTAAGTGTGTGTCTTTGTTGCTGGGTATCAGTGTATGTCTTTGTTAATTTGTGTCAGTGAATGTCTTTGTTACTTGGTGTCAGTGTGTGTCTTTGTTACTTGGTGTCAGTGTGTGTCTTTGTTACTGGGTGTCAGTGTATGTCTTTGTTACTGGGTATCAGTATGTCTGTGTTACTTGGTGTCAGTGTATGTCTTTGATACTTGGTGTCAGTGTATGTCTTTGATACTTGGTGTCAGTGTATGTCTGTGTTACTTGGTGTAAGTGTGTGACTTTGTTACTTGGTGTCAGTGTATGTATTTGTTACTTGGTGTCAGTGTATGTCTGTGTTACTTTGTGTCAGTGTATGTCTGTGTTACTAGGTGTCAGTGTATGTCTGTGTTACTTGGTGTAAGTGTATGTCTTTGTTACTTGGTGTAAGTGTGTGTCTTTGTTACTTGTTGTAAGTGTATGTCTTTGTTAATTTGTGTCAGTGGAAGTCTTTGTTACTGGGTGCCAGTGTACGTCTTTGTTACTGGGTGTCAGTGCATGTCTTTGTGACTTGGTGCAAGTGTGTGTCTCTGTTACTGGGTATCAGTGTCTGTCTTTGTTACTTATTGTAAGTGTGTGTCTGTGTTACTGGGTATCAGTGTATGTCTTCGTTGCTTGGTGTTTGTGTATGTCTTTGTTACTTGGTGTCAATGTGTGTCTTTGTTACTTGTGTCAGTGTGTTTCTTTGTTACTGGGTGTCAGTGTGTTTCTTTGTTACTGGGTGTCAGTGTATGTCTTTGTTACTTGGTGTAAGTGTGTGACTGTGTTGCTGGGTATCAGTTTCTGTCTTTGTTACTTGGTGTAAGTGTGTGTCTGTGTTACTGGGTAACAGTGCATGTCTTTGTTACTTTGTGTCAGTGTATGTCTGTGTACTTGGTTTAAGTGTGTGTCTTTGTTACTTGGTGTCAGTGTAGGTCTGCGTTACTTGGTGGAAGTGTATGCCTTTGTTACTTGGTGTCATTGTCTGTCTTTGTTACTTGGTGTAAGTGTGTGTCTGTGTTCCTGGGTATCAGTGTATGTCTTTGTTACTTGGTGTCAGTGTATGTCTTTGTTACTTGGTGTCAGTGTATGTCTGTGTTACTTGGTGTAAGTGTGTGTCTGTGTTACTGGGTATCAGTGTATGTCATTGTTACTTGGTGTCAGTGTATGTCTTTGTTACTTGGTGTAAGTGTATGTCTTTGTTCCTTGGTGTCAGTGTATGTCTTTGTTACTTGGTGGAAGTGTGTGTCTGTGTTACTAAGTATCAGTGTATGTCTTTGTTCCTTGGTGTCAGTGTATGTCTTTGTTACTTGGTGTCAGTGTATGTCTATGTTACTTTGTGTCAGTGTATGCCTTTGTTACTTGGTGGAAGTGTGTGTCTGTGTTACTGGGTATCAGTGAATGTCTTAGTTACTTGGTTTCAGTGTATGTCTTCATTACTTGGTGTCCGTGTGTGTCTGTGTTACTTGGTGTAGGTGTTCGTCTGTGCTGCTGGGTATCTGTTTCTGTCTTTGTTACTTGCTGTAAGTGTGTGTCTGTGTTACTGGGTGTCAGTGTATGTCTTTGATACTTGGTGTCAGTGTATGTCTGTGTTACTTGTTTGAAGTGTATGTCTTTGTTACTTGGTGTCATTGTCTGTCTTTGTTACTTGATGTAAGTGTGTGTCTGTGTTACTGGGTATCAGTGTATGTCTTTGTTACTTGGTGTCAGTGTATGTCTGTGTACTTGGTGTAAGTGTGTGTCTTTGTTACTTGGTGTCAGTGTATGTCTTTGTTACTTGGTGTCTGTGTATGTCTGTGTTACTTGGTGTAAGTGTGAGTCTGTGTTACTGGGTATCCGTGGATGTCTTTGTTACTGGGTATCAGTGTATTTCTTTGTTACTTGGTGTCTGTGTATGTCTTTGTTAGTTGGTGTCCGTGTGTGTCTGTGTTACTGGGTATCCGTGTATGTCTTTGTTACTGGGTATCCGTGTCTGTCTTTGTTACTGGGTATCAGTGTATTTCTTTGTTACTTGGTGTCAGTGTATGTCTTTGTTAATTGGTGTCCGTGTGTGTCTGCGTTACTGGGTGTCAGTGTATGTCTTTGTTACTTGGTGTCAGTGTATGTCTTTGTTACTTGGTGTAGGTTTGTGTCTGTGTAACTGAGTATCAGTGTATGTCTTTGTTACTTGGCGTAAGTGTGTGTCTGTGTTACTGGGTATCAGTTTCTGTCTTTGTTACTTGGTGTAAGTGTGTGTCTGTGTTACTGGGTGTCAGTGTATGTCTTTGTTACTTGGTGTCAGTGTATGTCTGTGTACTTGGTGTAAGTGTGTGTCTTTGTTACTTGGTGTCAGTGTATGTTTGTGTTACTTGATGTAAGTGTATGTCTTTGTTACTTCGTGTAAGTGTATGTCTTTGGTACTTGGTGTCAGTGCATGTCTTTGTGACTTTGTGTAAGTGTATGTCTTTGTTACTTGGTGTCAGTGTATGTCTCTGTTACTTGGTGTAAGTGTGTTTCTGTGTTACTGGGTATCAGTGCATGTCTTTGTTACTTGGTGTCATTGTCTGTCTTTGTTACTTGGTGTAAGTATGTGTCTGTGTTACTGGGTATCAGTGTATGTCTTTGTTACTTGGTGTCAGTGTATGTCCTTGTTACTTGGTGTCTGTGTATGTCTTTGTTACTTGGTGTAAGTGTGTATCTGTGTAACTGAGTATCAGTGTATGTCTGTGTTCCTGGGTATCAGTGTGTGTCTGTGTTACTGGGTATCAGTGTATGTCTTTGTTACTTGGTGTCAGTGTCTGTCTTTGTTACTTGGTGTCAGTGTATGTCTTTGTTAATTGTTGTAAGTGTGTGTCTGTGTTACTGGGAATCAGTGAATGTCTTTGTTACTTGGTGTCAGTGTATGTCTTTGTTACTTGGTGTCCGTGTGTGTCTGTGGTACTGGGTGTCAGTGTATGCCTTTGTTACTTGGTGTCAGTGTATGTCTTTGTTACTTGGTGTCAGTGTATGTCTTTGTTACTTGGTGTAGGTTTGTGCCTGTGTATCTGAGTATCAGTGTATGTCTGTGTTACTGGGTCTCAGTGTATGTCTTTGTTACTTGGTGTCAGTGCATGTCTGTGTACTTGGTGTAAGTGTGTGTCTTTGTTACTTGGTGTCAGTGTATGTTTCTGTTACTTGGTGTAAGTGTATGTCTTTGTTACTTGGTGTCAGTGTATGTCTCTGTTACTTGGTGTAAGTGTGTGTCTGTGTTACTGGGTATCAGTGCATGTCTTTGTTACTTGGTGTTATTGTCTGTCTTTGTTACTTGGTGTAAGTGTGTGTCTGTGCTACTGGGTATCAGTGTATGTCTTTGTTACTTGGTGTCAGTGTCTGTCCTTGTTACTTGGTGTCAGTGTATGTCTGTGTTACTTGGTGTAAGTGTGTGTCTGTGTTACTGGGTATCAGTGTATGTCTTTGTTACTTGGTGTCAGTGAATGACTTTGTTACTTGGTGTCAGTGTATGTCTTTGTTACTGGGTGTAAGTGTGTGTCTGTGTTACTGAGTATCAGTGTATGTCTTTGTTACTTGGTGTAAGTGTGTGTCTGTGTAACTGGGTATCAGTGAATGTCTTTGTTACTTGGTGTCAGTGTATGCCTTGTTACTGGGTGTCAGTGCATGTCTTTGTTAATTGTTGTAAGTGTGTGTCTGTGTTACTGGGTATCAGTGTATGTCTTTGTTACTGGGTGTCAGTGTATGTTTCTGTTAATGGGTGTCAGTGTATGTCTTTGTACTTGGTGTCCGTGATTGTCTGTGTTACTGGGTGTCAGTGTATGTCTTTGTTACTGGTTGTCAGTGTATGCCTTTGTGACTTGTTGTCAGTGTATGTCTTTGTTACTTGGTGTAAGTGTGTGTCTGTGATACTGGGTATCAGTTTCTGTCTTTGTTACTTGGTGTCAGTGTATGTCTGTGTACTTGGTGTCAGTGTGTGTCTTTGTTACTTGGTGTCAGTGTATGTTTGTGTTACTTGGTGTAAGTGTATGTCTTTGTTACTTGGTGTCAGTGCATGTTTTTGTTACTTGGTGTAAGTGTATGTCTTTGTTACGTGGTGTCAGTGCATATCTTTGTTACTTGGTGCAAGTGTCTGTCTTTGTTACTTGGTGCAAGTGTATGTCTTTGTTACTTGGTGTCAGTGTATGTCTCTGTTACTTGGTGTAAGTGTGTGTCTGTGTTACTGGGTATTAGTGTATGTCTTTGTTACTTGGTCTCATTGTCTGTCTTTGTTACTTGGTGTAAGTGTGTGTCTGTGTTACTGGGTATCAGTGTCTGTCTTTGTTACTTGGTGTTAGTGTATGTCTTTGTAACTTGGTGTCAGTGTATGTCTGTGTTACTTGGTGTAAGTGTGTGTCTGTGTTACTGGGTATCAGTGTATGTCTTTGTTACCTGGTGTCAGTGTATGTCTTTGTTACTTGGTGTAACTGCATGTCTTTGTTACTTGGTGTCAGTGTATGTCTTTGTAACTTGGTGTCAGTGTATGTCTGTGTTACTTGATGTAAGTGTGTGTCTGTGTCACTGAGTATCTGTTTATGTCTTGGTTACTTGGTGGAAGTGTTTGTCTGTGTTACTTGGTGTAAGTGTGTGTCTTTGTTACTTGGTGTCAGTGTATGTTTTTGTCACTTGGTGTAAGTGTATGTCTTTGTTACTTGGTGTCAGTGCTTGTCTTTGTTACTTGGTGACAGTGCTTGTCTTTGTTACTTGGTGTAAGTGTATGTCTTTGTTACTTGGTGTCAGTGTATGTCTCTGTTACTTGGTGTAAGTGTGTGTCTGTGTTACTGGGTATCAGTGTATGTCTTTGTTACTTGGTGTCAGTGTATGTCTTTGTTACTTGGTGTCTGTGTATGTCTATGTTACTTGGTGTAAGTGTGTGTCTGTGTTACTTGGTATCAGTGTATGTCTTTGTTACTTGGTGTAAGTGTATGTCTTTGTTACTTGGTGTCAGTGTGTGTCTGTGTTACTGAGTATCAGTGTATGTCTTTGTTCCTTGGTGTAAGTGTGTGTCTGTGTTACTGGGTATCAGTGTATGTCTTTGTTACTTGGTGTCAGTGAATGTCTTTGTTACTTGGTGTAAGTGTATGTCTTTGTTACTTGGTGTCAGTGTATGTCTTTGTTACTGGGTGTAAGTGTGTGTCTGTGTTACTGAGTATCAGTGTATGTCTTTGTTACTTGGTGTAAGTGTGTGTCTGTGTTACTGGGTATCAGTGTATGTCTTTGTTACTTGGTGTCAGTGAATGTCTTTGTTACTTGGTGTCAGTGAATGTCTTTGTTACTTGGTGTAAGTGTGTGTCTGTGTTACTGGGTATCAGTGAATGTCTTTGTTACTTGGTGTCAGTGTATGCCTTGTTACTGGGTGTCAGTGTATGTTTTTGTGAATGGGTGTCATTGTATGTCTTTGTTACTTGGTGTCAGTGTGTGCCTTTGTTACTTGGTGTCATTGTGTGTTTTTGTTACTGGGCGACATTGTATGTCTTTGTGACTTGGTGTAAGTGTGAGTCTGTGTTAGTTTGTGTAAGTGTGTGTCTGTGTAACTGAGTATCAGTATAAGTCTTTGTTACTTGTTGTAAGTGAGTGTCTGTGTTACTGGGTGTCAGTGTATGTCTTTGTTACTTGGTGTCAGTGTATGTCTGTGTACTTGGTGTAAGTGTGTGTCTTTGTTACTTGGTGTCAGTGTATGTCTGTGTTACTTGGTGTAAGTGTATGTCTTTGTTACTTGGTGTCATTGTCTGTCTTTGTTACTTGGTGTATGTGTGTGTCTCTGTTACTGGGTATCAGTGTATGTCTTTGTTACTGGGTGTCAGTGTCTGTCTTTGTTACTTGGTGTAAGTGTATGTCTTTGTTACTTGGTGTCAGTATATGTCTTTGTTACTTGGTGTAAGTGTGTGTCTGTGTTACTGAGTATCAGTGTATGTCTGTGTTCCTGGGTATCAGTGTGTGTCTGTGTTACTGGGTATCCGTGTATGTCTTTGTTTCTTGGTGTCAGTGTATGTCTTTGTTACTTGGTGTCAGTGTATGTCTTTGTTAATTGTTGCAAGTGTGTGTCTGTGTTACTGGGAATCAGTGAATGTCTTTGTTACTTGGTGTCAGTGTATGTCTTTGTTACTTGGTGTCAGTGTATGTCTTTGTTACTTGGTGTCCGTGTGTGTCTGTGTTACTGGGTGTCAGTGTATGTCTTTGTTACTGGGTGTCAGTGTATGCCTTTCTTACTTGGTGTCAGTGTATGTCTTTGTTACTTGGTGTAGGTTTGTGTCTGTGTAACTGAGTATCAGTGTATGTCTTTGTTACTTGGTGTAAGTGTGTGTCTGTGTTACTGGGTATCAGTTTCTGTCTTTGTTACTTGGTGTAAGTGTGTGTCTGTGTTACTGGGTGTCAGTGTATGTCTTTGTTACTTGGTGTCAGTGCATGTCTGTGTCCTTGGTGTAAGTGTGTGTCTTTGTTACTTGTTGTAAGTGTATGTCTTTGTTACTTGGTGTAAGTGTATGTCTTTGGTACTTGGTGTCAGTGCATGTCTTTGTTACTTGGTGTAAGTGTATGTCTTTGTTACTTGGTGTAAGTGTATGTCTTTGTTACTTGGTGTCAGTGTATGTCTCTGTTACTTGGTGTAAGTGTGTGTCTGTGTTACTGGGTATCAGTGTATGTCTTTGTTAATTGGTTTCAGTGTATGCCTTGTTACTGGGTGTCAGTGTCTGTCTTTGTTAATTGTTGTAAGTGTGTGTCTGTGTTACTGGGTATCAGTGTATGTCTTTGTTACTGGGTGTCAGTGTATGTTTCTGTTAATGGGTGTCAGTGTATGCCTTTGTTACTTGGTGTCAGTGTATATCTGTGTACTTGGTGTAAGTGTGTCTTTGTTACTTGGTGTCAGTGTATGTTTGTGTTACTTGGTGTAAGTGTATGTCTTTGTTACTTGGTGTCAGTGGATGTTTTTGTTACTTGGTGTAAGTGTGTGTCTGTGTTACTGGGTATCAGTGTATGTCTTTGTTACTTGGTGTCAGTGTATGTCCTTGTTACCTGGTGTCAGTGTATGTCTGTGTTACTTGGTGTAAGTGTGTGTCTGTGTTACTGGGTATCAGTGTATGTCTTTGTTATTTGGTGTCAGTGAATGTCTTTGTTACTTGGTGTAAGTGTATGTCTTTGTTACTTGGTGTAAGTGTATGTCTTTGTTAACTGGTGTCAGTGTATGTCTTTGTTACTTGGTGTCAGTGTATTTCTTTGTTACTGGGTGTAAGTGTGTGTCTGTGTTACTGAGTATCAGTGTATGTCTTTGTTACTTGGTGTAAGTGTGTGTCTGTGTTACTGGGTATCAGTGAATGTCTTTGTTACTTGGTTTCAGTGTATGCCTTGTTACTGGGTGTCAGTGTATGTCTTTCTTAATTGTTGTAAGTGTGTGTCTGTGTTACTGGGTATCAGTGTATGTCTTTGTTACTGGGTGTCAGTGTATGTTTCTGTTAATGGGTGTCAGTGTATGCCTTTGTTACTTGGTGTCAGTGTATGTCTGTGAACTTGGTGTAAGTGTGTGTCTTTGTTACTTGGTGTCAGTGTATGTTTGTGTTACTTGGTGTTAGTGTATGTCTTTGTTACTTCGTGTCAGTGGATGTTTTTGTTACTTGGTGTAAGTGTATGTCTTTGTTACGTGGTGTCAGTGCATGTCTTTGTTCCTTGGTGCAAGTGTATGTCTTTGTTACTTGGTGTCAGTGTATGTCTCTGTCACTTGGTGTAAGTGTGTGTCTGTGTTACTGGGTATCAGTGTATGTCTTTGTTACTTGGTCTCATTGTCTGTCTTTGTTACTTGGTGTAAGTGTGTGTCTGTGTTACTGGGTATCAGTGTCTGTCTTTGTTACTTGGTGTTAGTGTATGTCTTTGTAACTTGGTGTCAGTGTATGTCTGTGTTACTTGGTGTAAGTGTGTGTCTGTGTTACTGGGTATCAGTGTATGTCTTTGTTACTTGGTGTAACTGTATGTCTTTGTTACTTGGTGTCAGTGTATGTCTCTGTTACTTGGTGTAAGTGTGTGTCTGTGTTACTGGGTATCAGTGTATGTCTTTGGTACTTGGTCTCATTGTCTGTCTTTGTTACTTGGTGTAAGTGTGTGTCTGTGTTACTGGGTATCAGTGTCTGTCTTTGTTACTTGGTGTTAGTGCATGTCTTTGTAACTTGGTGTCAGTGTATGTCTGTGTTACTTGGTGTTAGTGTGTGTCTGTGTTACTGGGTATCAGTGTATGTCTTTGTTACCTGGTGTCAGTGTATGTCTTTGTTACTTGGTGTAACTGTATGTCTTTGTTACTTGGTGGAAGTGTTTGTCTGTGTTACTTGGTGTAAGTGTGTGTCTTTGTTACTTGGTGTCATTGTATGTTTTTGTTACTTGGTGTAAGTGTATGTCTTTGTTACTTGGTGTCAGTGTATGTCTTTGTTACTTGGTGTCAGTGTATGTCTCTGTTACTTGGTGTAAGTGTGTGTCTGTGTTACTGGTATCAGTGTATGTCTTTGTTACTTGGTGTCATTGTCTGTCTTTGTTACTTGGTGTAAGTGTGTGTCTGTGTTACTGGGTATCAGTGTATGTCTTTGTTACTTGGTGTCAGTGTCTGTCCTTGTTACTTGGTGTCAGTGTATGTCTGTGTTACTTGGTGTAAGTGTGTGTCTGTGTTACTGAGTATCAGTGTATGTCTTTGTTACTTGGTGTAAGTGTGTGTCTGTGTTACTGGGTATCAGTGTATGTCTTTGTTACTTGGTGTCAGTGTATGTCTTTGTTACTTGGTGTCAGTGTATGTCTCTGTCACTTGGTGTAAGTGTGTGTCTGTGTTACTGGGTATCTGTGTATGTCTTTGTTACTTGGTGTCAGTGTATGTCCTTGTTACATGGTGTCAGTGTATGTCTGTGTTACTTGGTGTAAGTGTGTGTCTGTGTTACTGAGTATCAGTGTATGTCTTTGTTACCTGGTGTCAGTGAATGTCTTTGTTACTTGGTGTAAGTGTATGTCTTTGTTACTTGGTGTAAGTGTATGTCTTTGTTACTTGGTGTCAGTGTATGTCTTTGTTACTTGGTGTCAGTGTATTTCTTTGTTACTGGGTGTAAGTGTGTGTCTGTGTTACTGAGTATCAGTTTATGTCTTTGTTACTTGGTGTAAGTGTGTGTCTGTGTTACTGGGTATCAGTGAATGTCTTTGTTACTTGGTTTCAGTGTATGCCTTGTTACTGGGTGTCAGTGTATGTCTTTCTTAATTGTTGTAAGTGTGTGTCTTTGTTACTGGGTATCAGTGTATGTCTTTGTTTCTGGGTGTCAGTGTATGTTTCTGTTAATGGGTGTCAGTGTATGCCTTTGTTACTTGGTGTCAGTGTATGTCTGTGTACTTGGTGTAAGTGTGTGTCTTTGTTAATTGGTGTCAGTGTATGTTTGTGTTACTTGGTGTAAGTGTATGTCTTTGTTACTTGGTGTCAGTGGATTTTTTTGTTACTTGGTGTAAGTGTATGTCTTTGTTACGTGGTGTCAGTGCATGTCTTTGTTCCTTGGTGCAAGTGTATGTCTTTGTTACTTGGTGTCAGTGTATGTCTCTGTCACTTGATGTAAGTGTGTGTCTGTGTTACTGGGTATCAGTGTATGTCTTTGTTACTTGGTCTCATTGTCTTTCTTTGTTACTTGGTGTAAGTGTGTGTCTGTGTTACTGGGTATCAGTGTCTGTCTTTGTTACTTGGTGTTAGTGTATGTCTTTTTAATTGGTGTCAGTGTATGTCTGTGTTACTTGGTGTAAGTGTGTGTCTGTGTTACTGGGTATCAGTGTATGTCTTTGTTACTTGGTGTAACTGTATGTCTTTGTTACTTGGTGTCAGTGTATGTCTCTGTTACTTGGTGTAAGTGTGTGTCTGTGTTACTGGGTATCAGTGTATGTCTTTGTTACTTGGTCTCATTGTCTGTCTTTGTTACTTGGTGTAAGTGTGTGTCTGTGTTACTGGGTATCAGTGTCTGTCTTTGTTACTTGGTGTTAGTGCATGTCTTTGTAACTTGGTGTCAGTGTATGTCTGTGTTACTTGGTGTTAGTGTGTGTCTGTGTTACTGGGTATCAGTGTATGTCTTTGTTACCTGGTGTCAGTGTATGTCTTTGTTACTTGGTGTAACTGTATGTCTTTGTTACTTGGTGGAAGTGTTTGTCTGTGTAACTTGGTGTAAGTGTGTGTCTTTGTTACTTGGTGTCAGTGTATGTCTTTGTTACTTGGTGTCAGTGTATGTCTTTGTTACTTGGTGTCAGTGTATGTCTCTGTTACTTGGTGTAAGTGTGTGTCTGTGTTACTGGTATCAGTGTATGTCTTTGTTACTTGGTGTCATTGTCTGTCTTTGTTACTTGGTGTAAGTGTGTGTCTGTGTTACTGGGTATCAGTGTCTGTCTTTGTTACTTGGTGTCAGTGTCTGTCCTTGTTACTTGGTGTCAGTGTATGTCTGCGTTACTTGGTGTAAGTGTGTGTCTGTGTTACTGAGTATCAGTGTATGTCTTTGTTACTTGGTGTAAGTGTGTGTCTGTGTTACTGGGTATCAGTGTATGTCTTTGTTACTTGGTGTCAATGTATGTCTTTGTTACTTGGTGTCAGTGTATGTCTCTGTCACTTGGTGTAAGTGTGTGTCTGTGTTACTGGGTATCTGTGTATGTCTTTGTTACTTGGTCTCATTGTCTGTCTTTGTTACTTGGTGTAAGTGTGTGTCTGTGTTACTGGGTATCAGTGTCTGTCTTTGTTACTTGGTGTTAGTGTATGTCTTTGTAACTTGGTGTCAGTGTATGTCTGTGTTACTTGGTGTAAGTGTGTGTCTGTGTTACTGGGTATCAGTGTATGTCTTTGTTACTTGGTGTAACTGTATGTCTTTGTTACTTGGTGTCAGTGTATGTCTCTGTTACTTGGTGTAAGTGTGTGTCTGTGTTACTGGGTATCAGTGTATGTCTTTGTTACTTGGTCTCATTGTCTGTCTTTGTTACTTGGTGTAAGTGTGTGTCTGTGTTACTGGGTATCAGTGTCTGTCTTTGTTACTTGGTGTTAGTGCATGTCTTTGTAACTTGGTGTCAGTGTATGTCTGTGTTACTTGGTGTTAGTGTGTGTCTGTGTTACTGGGTATCAGTGTATGTCTTTGTTACCTGGTGTCAGTGTATGTTTTAGTTACTTGGTGTAACTGTATGTCTTTGTTACTTGGTGGAAGTGTTTGTCTGTGTTACTTGGTGTAAGTGTGTGTCTTTGTTACTTGGTATCAGTGTATGTTTTTGTTACTTGGTGTAAGTGTATGTCTTTGTTACTTGGTGTCAGTGCTTGTCTTTGTTACTTGGTGTAAGTGTATGTCTTTGTTACTTGGTGTCAGTGTATGTCTTTGTTACTTGGTGTCTGTGTATGTCTCTGTTACTTGGTGTAAGTGTGTGTCTGTGTTACTGGTATCAGTGTATGTCTTTGTTACTTGGTGTCATTGTCTGTCTTTGTTACTTGGTGTAAGTGTGTGTCTGTGTTACTTGGTATCAGTGTATGTCTTTGTTACTTGGTGTCAGTGTCTGTCCTTGTTACTTGGTGTCAGTGTATGTCTGTGTTACTTGGTGTAAGTGTGTGTCTGTGTTACTGAGTATCAGTGTATGTCTTTGTTACTTGGTGTAAGTGTGTGTCTGTGTTACTGGGTATCAGTGTATGTCTTTGTTACTTGGTGTCAGTGTATGTCTTTGTTACTTGGTGTAAGTGTGTGTCCGTGTTATTGGGTATCAGTGAATGTCTTTGTTACTTGGTGTCAGTGTATGCCTTGTTACTGGGTGTCAGTGTATGTTTTTGTTAATGGGTGTCAGTGTATGTCTTTGTTACTTGGTGTCCGTGTGTGTCTATGTTACTGGGTGTCAGTGTTTCTCTTTGTTACTGGGTGTCAGTGTATGCCTTTGTTACATGGTGTCAGTGTATGTCCTTGTTACTTGGCGTAAGTGTGTGTCTGTGTTACTGGGTATCAGTGTATGTCTTTGTTACTTGGTGTCAGTGTATGTCTTTGTTACTTGGTGTCTGTGTATGTCTATGTTACTTGGTGTAAGTGTGTGTCTGTGTTACTGGGTATCAGTGTATGTCTTTGTTACTTGGTGTCAGTGTATGTCTTTGTTACTTGGTGTAAGTGTATGTCTTTGTTACTTGGTGTCAGTGTATGTCTTTGTTACTTGGTGTCAGTGTGTGTCTGTGTTACTGAGTATCAGTGTATGTCTTTGTTCCTTGGTGTAAGTGTGTGTCTGTGTTACAGGGTATCAGTGTTTGTCTTTGTTACTTGATGTCAGTGAATGTCTTTGTTACTTGGTGTAAGTGTATGTCTTTGTTACTTGGTGTCAGTGTATGTCTTTGTTACTGGGTGTAAGTGTGTGTCTGTGTTACTGAGTATCAGTGTATGTCTTTGTTACTTGGTGTAAGTGTGTGTCTGTGTTACTGGGTATCAGTGTATGTCTTTGTTACTTGGTGTCAGTGAATGTCTTTGTTACTTGGTGTCGGTGAATGTCTTTGTTACTTTGTGTAAGTGTGTGTCTGTGTTACTGAGTATCAGTGTATGTCTGTGTTCCTGGGTATCAGTGTTTGTCTGTGTTACTGGGTATCAGTGTATGTCTTTGTTTCTTGGTGTCAGTGTATGTCTTTGTTACTTGGTGTCAGTGTATGTCTTTGTTAATTGTTGCAAGTGTGTGTCTGTGTTACTGGGAATCAGTGAATGTCATTGTTACTTGGTGTCAGTGTATCTCTTTGTTACTTGGTGTCAGTGTATGTCTTTGTTACTTGGTGTCCGTGTGTGTCTGTGTTACTGGGTGTCAGTGTATGTCTTTGTTACTGGGTGTCAGTGTATGCCTTTCTTACTTGGTGTCAGTGTATGTCTTTGTTACTTGGTGTAGGTTTGTGTCTGTGTAACTGAGTATCAGTGTATGTCTTTGTTACTTGGTGTAAGTGTGTGTCTGTGTTACTGGGTATCAGTTTCTGTCTTTGTTACTTGGTGTAAGTGT
The DNA here is from genome assembly GCF_036365525.1 of Heterodontus francisci. Taxonomy (NCBI): domain Eukaryota; kingdom Metazoa; phylum Chordata; class Chondrichthyes; order Heterodontiformes; family Heterodontidae; genus Heterodontus; species Heterodontus francisci. The sequence goes on along the minus strand of NW_027141852.1, from coordinate 21,437,172 downwards.
GTGTCTGTGTTACTGGGTGTCAGTGTATGTCTTTGTTACTTGGTGTCAGTGCATGTCTGTGTCCTTGGTGTAAGTGTGTGTCTTTGTTACTTGGTGTCAGTGTATGTTTGTGTTACTTGTTGTAAGTGTATGTCTTTGTTACTTGGTGTAAGTGTATGTCTTTGGTACTTGGTGTCAGTGCATGTCTTTGTTACTTGGTGTAAGTGTATGTCTTTGTTACTTAGTGTCAGTGTATGTCTCTGTTACTTGGTGTAAGTGTGTGTCTGTGTTACTGGGTATCAGTGCATGTCTTTGTTACTTGGTGTCATTGTCTGTCTTTGTTACTTGGTGTAAGTGTGTGTCTGTGTTACTGGGTATCAGTGTATGTCTTTTTTACTTGGTGTCAGTGTATTTCTTTGTTACTGGGTGTAAGTGTGTGTCTGTGTTACTGAGTATCAGTGTATGTCTTTGTTACTTGGTGTAAGTGTGTGTCTGTGTTACTGGGTATCAGTGTATGTCTTTGTTACTTGGTCTCATTGTCTGTCTTTGTTACTGGGTGTAAGTGTGTGTCTGTGTTACTGGGTATCAGTGTCTGTCTTTGTTACTTGGTGTTAGTGTATGTCTTTTTAATTGGTGTCAGTGTATGTCTGTGTTACTTGGTGTAAGTGTGTGTCTGTGTTACTGGGTATCAGTGTATGTCTTTGTTACTTGGTGTAACTGTATGTCTTTGTTACTTGGTGTCAGTGTATGTCTCTGTTACTTGGTGTAAGTGTGTGTCTGTGTTACTGGGTATCAGTGTATGTCTTTGTTACTTGGTCTCATTGTCTGTCTTTGTTACTTGGTGTAAGTGTGTGTCTGTGTTACTGGGTATCAGTGTCTGTCTTTGTTACTTGGTGTTAGTGCATGTCTTTGTAACTTGGTGTCAGTGTATGTCTGTGTTACTTGGTGTTAGTGTGTGTCTGTGTTACTGGGTATCAGTGTATGTCTTTGTTACCTGGTGTCAGTGTATGTCTTTGTTAATTGGTGTAACTGTATGTCTTTGTTACTTGGTGGAAGTGTTTGTCTGTGTAACTTGGTGTAAGTGTGTGTCTTTGTTACTTGGTGTCAGTGTATGTCTTTGCTACTTGGTGTCAGTGTATGTCTTTGTTACTTGGTGTCAGTGTATGTCTCTGTTACTTGGTGTAAGTGTGTGTCTGTGTTACTGGTATCAGTGTATGTCTTTGTTACTTGGTGTCATTGTCTGTCTTTGTTACTTGGTGTAAGTGTGTGTCTGTGTTACTGGGTATCAGTGTCTGTCTTTGTTACTTGGTGTCAGTGTCTGTCCTTGTTACTTGGTGTCAGTGTATGTCTGCGTTACTTGGTGTAAGTGTGTGTCTGTGTTACTGAGTATCAGTGTATGTCTTTGTTACTTGGTGTAAGTGTGTGTCTGTGTTACTGGGTATCAGTGTATGTCTTTGTTACTTGGTGTCAATGTATGTCTTTGTTACTTGGTGTCAGTGTATGTCTCTGTCACTTGGTGTAAGTGTGTGTCTGTGTTACTGGGTATCTGTGTATGTCTTTGTTACTTGGTCTCATTGTCTGTCTTTGTTACTTGGTGTAAGTGTGTGTCTGTGTTACTGGGTATCAGTGTCTGTCTTTGTTACTTGGTGTTAGTGTATGTCTTTGTAACTTGGTGTCAGTGTATGTCTGTGTTACTTGGTGTAAGTGTGTGTCTGTGTTACTGGGTATCAGTGTATGTCTTTGTTACTTGGTGTAACTGTATGTCTTTGTTACTTGGTGTCATTGTATGTCTCTGTTACTTGGTGTAAGTGTGTGTCTGTGTTACTTGGTATCAGTGTATGTCTTTGTTACTTGGTCTCATTGTCTGTCTTTGTTACTTGGTGTAAGTGTGTGTCTGTGTTACTGGGTATCAGTGTCTGTCTTTGTTACTTGGTGTTAGTGCATGTCTTTGTAACTTGGTGTCAGTGTATGTCTGTGTTACTTGGTGTTAGTGTGTGTCTGTGTTACTGGGTATCAGTGTATGTCTTTGTTACCTGGTGTCAGTGTATGTTTTAGTTACTTGGTGTAACTGTATGTCTTTGTTACTTGGTGGAAGTGTTTGTCTGTGTTACTTGGTGTAAGTGTGTGTCTTTGTTACTTGGTGTCAGTGTATGTTTTTGTTACTTGGTGTAAGTGTTTGTCTTTGTTACTTGGTGTCAGTGCTTGTCTTTGTTACTTGGTGTAAGTGTATGTCTTTGTTACTTGGTGTCAGTGTATGTCTTTGTTACTTGGTGTCTGTGTATGTCTCTGTTACTTGGTGTAAGTGTGTGTCTGTGTTACTGGTATCAGTGTATGTCTTTGTTACTTGGTGTCATTGTCTGTCTTTGTTACTTGGTGTAAGTGTGTGTCTGTGTTACTTGGTATCAGTGTATGTCTTTGTTACTTGGTGTCAGTGTCTGTCCTTGTTACTTGGTGTCAGTGTATGTCTGTGTTACTTGGTGTAAGTGTGTGTCTGTGTTACTGAGTATCAGTGTATGTCTTTGTTACTTGGTGTAAGTGTGTGTCTGTGTTACTGGGTATCAGTGTATGTCTTTGTTACTTGGTGTCAGTGTATGTCTTTGTTACTTGGTGTAAGTGTGTGTCCGTGTTATTGGGTATCAGTGAATGTCTTTGTTACTTGGTGTCAGTGTATGCCTTGTTACTGGGTGTCAGTGTATGTTTTTGTTAATGGGTGTCAGTGTATGTCTTTGTTACTTGGTGTCCGTGTGTGTCTATGTTACTGGGTGTCAGTGTTTCTCTTTGTTACTGGGTGTCAGTGTATGCCTTTGTTACATGGTGTCAGTGTATGTCCTTGTTACTTGGCGTAAGTGTGTGTCTGTGTTACTGGGTATCAGTGTATGTCTTTGTTACTTGGTGTCAGTGTATGTCTTTGTTACTTGGTGTCTGTGTATGTCTATGTTACTTGGTGTAAGTGTGTGTCTGTGTTACTGGGTATCAGTGTATGTCTTTGTTACTTGGTGTCAGTGTATGTCTTTGTTACTTGGTGTAAGTGTATGTCTTTGTTACTTGGTGTCAGTGTATGTCTTTGTTACTTGGTGTCAGTGTGTGTCTGTGTTACTGAGTATCAGTGTATGTCTTTGTTCCTTGGTGTAAGTGTGTGTCTGTGTTACAGGGTATCAGTGTTTGTCTTTGTTACTTGGTGTCAGTGAATGTCTTTGTTACTTGGTGTAAGTGTATGTCTTTGTTACTTGGTGTCAGTGTATGTCTTTGTTACTGGGTGTAAGTGTGTGTCTGTGTTACTGAGTATCAGTGTATGTCTTTGTTACTTGGTGTAAGTGTGTGTCTGTGTTACTGGGTATCAGTGTATGTCTTTGTTACTTGGTGTCAGTGAATGTCTTTGTTACTTGGTGTCGGTGAATGTCTTTGTTACTTTGTGTAAGTGTGTGTCTGTGTTACTGAGTATCAGTGTATGTCTGTGTTCCTGGGTATCAGTGTTTGTCTGTGTTACTGGGTATCAGTGTATGTCTTTGTTTCTTGGTGTCAGTGTATGTCTTTGTTACTTGGTGTCAGTGTATGTCTTTGTTAATTGTTGCAAGTGTGTGTCTGTGTTACTGGGAATCAGTGAATGTCATTGTTACTTGGTGTCAGTGTATGTCTTTGTTACTTGGTGTCAGTGTATGTCTTTGTTACTTGGTGTCCGTGTGTGTCTGTGTTACTGGGTGTCAGTGTATGTCTTTGTTACTGGGTGTCAGTGTATGCCTTTCTTACTTGGTGTCAGTGTATGTCTTTGTTACTTGGTGTAGGTTTGTGTCTGTGTAACTGAGTATCAGTGTATGTCTTTGTTACTTGGTGTAAGTGTGTGTCTGTGTTACTGGGTATCAGTTTCTGTCTTTGTTACTTGGTGTAAGTGTGTGTCTGTGTTACTGGGTGTCAGTGTATGTCTTTGTTACTTGGTGTCAGTGCATGTCTGTGTCCTTGGTGTAAGTGTGTGTCTTTGTTACTTGGTGTCAGTGTATGTTTGTGTTACTTGTTGTAAGTGTATGTCTTTGTTACTTGGTGTAAGTGTATGTCTTTGGTACTTGGTGTCAGTGCATGTCTTTGTTACTTGGTGTAAGTGTATGTCTTTGTTACTTAGTGTCAGTGTATGTCTCTGTTACTTGGTGTAAGTGTGTGTCTGTGTTACTGGGTATCAGTGCATGTCTTTGTTACTTGGTGTCATTGTCTGTCTTTGTTACTTGGTGTAAGTGTGTGTCTGTGTTACTGGGTATCAGTGTATGTCTTTTTTACTTGGTGTCAGTGTATTTCTTTGTTACTGGGTGTAAGTGTGTGTCTGTGTTACTGAGTATCAGTGTATGTCTTTGTTACTTGGTGTAAGTGTGTGTCTGTGTTACTGGGTATCAGTGAATGTCTTTGTTACTTGATTTCAGTGTATGCCTTGTTACTGGGTGTCAGTGTATGTCTTTGTTAATTGTTGTAAGTGTGTGTCTTTGTTACTGGGTATCAGTGTATGTCTTTGTTACTGGGTGTCAGTGTATGTTTCTGTTAATGGGTGTCAGTGTATGCCTTTGTTACTTGGTGTCAGTGTATGTCGTTGTACTTGGTGTAAGTGTGTGTCTTTGTTACTTGGTGTCAGTGTATGTTTGTGTTACTTGGTGTAAGTGTATGTCTTTGTTACTTGGTGTCAGTGGATGTCTTTGTTACTTGGTGTAAGTGTATGTCTTTGTTACGTGGTGTCAGTGCATGTCTTTGTTCCTTGGTGCAAGTGTATGTCTTTGTTACTTGGTGTCAGTGTATGTCTCTGTTACTTGGTGTAAGTGTGTGTCTGTGTTACTGGGTATCAGTGTATGTCTTTGTTACTTGGTCTCATTGTCTGTCTTTGTTACTTGGTGTCAGTGTGTGTCTGTGTTACTGGGTATCAGTGTCTGTCTTTGTTACTTGGTGTTAGTGTATGTCTTTGTAACTTGGTGTCAGTGTATGTCTGTGTTACTTGGTGTAAGTGTGTGTCTGTGTTACTGGGTTTCAGTGTATGTCTTTGTTACCTGGTGTCAGTGTATGTCTTTGTTATTTGGTGTAACTGTATGTCTTTGTTACTTGGTGTCAGTGTATGTCTCTGTTACTTGGTGTAAGTGTGTGTCTGTGTTACTGGGTATCAGTGCATGTCTTTGTTACTTGGTGTCATTGTCTGTCTTTGTTACTTGGTCTAAGTGTGTGTCTGTGTTACTGGGTATCAGTGTATGTCTTTGTTACTTGGTGTCAGTGTATTTCTTTGTTACTGGGTGTAAGTGTGTGTCTGTGTTACTGAGTATCAGTGAATGTCTTTGTTACTTGGTTTCAGTGTATGCCTTGTTACTGGGTGTCAGTGTATGTCTTTGTTAATTGTTGTAAGTGTGTGTCTGTGTTACTGGGTATCAGTGTATGTCTTTGTTAAGTGGTGTCAGTGTAAGTTTCTGTTAATGGGTGTCAGTGTATGCCTTTGTTACTTGGTGTCAGTGTATGTCTGTGTACTTGGTGTAAGTGTGTGTCTTTGTTACTTGGTGTCAGTGTATGTTTGTGTTACTTGGTGTAAGTGTATGTCTTTGTTACTTGGTGTCAGTGGATGTTTTTGTTACTTGGTGTAAGTGTATGTCTTTGTTACGTGGTGTCAGTGCATGTCTTTGTTCCTTGGTGCAAGTGTATGTCTTTGTTACTTGGTGTCAGTGTATGTCTCTGTTACTTGGTGTAAGTTGTTGTCTGTGTTACTGGGTATCAGTGTATGTCTTTGTTACTTGGTCTCATTGTCTGTCTTTGTTACTTGGTGTAAGTGTGTGTCTGTGTTACTGGGTATCAGTGTCTGTCTTTGTTACTTGGTGTTAGTGTATGTCTTTGTAACTTGGTGTCAGTGTATGTCTGTGTTACTTGGTGTAAGTGTCTGTCTATGTTACTGGGTATCAGTGTATGTCTTTGTTACCTGGTGTCAGTGTATGTCTTTGTTACTTGGTGTAACTGTATGTCTTTGTTACTTGGTGTCAGTGTATGTCTCTGTTACTTGGTGTAAGTGTGTGTCTGTGTTACTGGGTATCAGTGTATGTCTTTGTTACTTGGTCTCATTGTCTGTCTTTGTTACTTGGTGTAAGTGTGTGTCTGTGTTACTGGGTATCAGTGTCTGTCTTTGTTACTTGGTGTTGGTGCATGTCTTTGTAACTTGGTGTCAGTGTATGTCTGTGTTACTTGGTGTTAGTGTGTGTCTGTGTTACTGGGTATCAGTGTATGTCTTTTTTACCTGGTGTCAGTGTATGTCTTTGTTACTTGGTGTAACTGTATGTCTTTGTTACTTGGTGGAAGTGTTTGTCTGTGTTACTTGGTGTAAGTGTGTGTCTTTGTTACTTGGTGTCATTGTATGTTTTTGTTACTTGGTGTAAGTGTATGTCTTTGTTACTTGGTGTCAGTGCTTGTCTTTGTTACTTGGTGTAAGTGTATGTCTTTGTTACTTGGTGTCAGTGTATGTCTCTGTTACTTGGTGTAAGTGTGTGTCTGTGTTACTGGTATCAGTGTATGTCTTTGTTACTTGGTGTCATTGTCTGTCTTTGTTACTTGGTGTAACTGTGTGTCTATGTTACTGGGTATCAGTGTATGTCTTTGTTACTTGGTGTCAGTGTCTGTCCTTGTTACTTGGTGTCAGTGTATGTCTGTGTTACTTGGTGTAAGTGTGTGTCTGTGTTACTGAGTATCAGTGTATGTCTTTGTTACTTGGTGTAAGTGTGTGCCTGTGTTACTGGGTATCAGTGTATTTCTTTGTTACTTGATGTCAGTGTATGTCTTTGTTACTTGGTGTCAGTGTATGTCTTTGTTACTTGGTGTAAGTGTGTGTCCGTGTTATTGGGTATCAGTGAATGTCTTTGTTACTTGGTGTCAGTGTATGCCTTGTTACTGGGTGTCAGTGTATGTTTTTGTTAATGGGGTCAGTGTATGTCTTTGTTACTTGGTGTCCGTGTGTGTCTATGTTACTGGGTGTCAGTGTTTCTCTTTGTTACTGGGTGTCAGTTTATGCCTTTGTTACATGGTGTCAGTGTATGTCCTTGTTACTTGGTGTAAGTGTGTGTCTGTGTTACTGGGTATCAGTGTATGTCTTTGTTACTTGGTGTCAGTGTATGTCTTTGTTACTTGGTGTAAGTGTGTGTCCGTGTTATTGGGTATCAGTGAATGTCTTTGTTACTTGGTGTCAGTGTATGCCTTGTTACTGGGTGTCAGTGTATGTTTTTGTTAATGGGTGTCAGTGTATGTCTTTGTTACTTGGTGTCCGTGTGTGTCTATGTTACTGGGTGTCAGTGTTTCTCTTTGTTACTGGGTGTCAGTGTATGCCTTTGTTACATGGTGTCAGTGTATGTCCTTGTTACTTGGTGTAAGTGTGTGTCTGTGTTACTGGGTATCAGTGTATGTCTTTGTTACTTGGTGTCAGTGTATGTCTTTGTTACTTGGTGTCTGTGTATGTCTATGTTACTTGGTGTAAGTGTGTGTCTGTGTTACTGGGTATCAGTGTATGTCTTTGTTACTTGGTGTCAGTGTATGTCTTTGTTACTTGGTGTAAGTGTATGTCTTTGTTACTTGGTGTCAGTGTGTGTCTGTGTTACTGAGTATCAGTGTATGTCTTTGTTCCTTGGTGTAAGTGTGTGTCTGTGTTACAGGGTATCAGTGTATGTCTTTGTTACTTGGTGTCAGTGAATGTCTTTGTTACTTGGTGTAAGTGTATGTCTTTGTTACTTGGTGTCAGTGTATGTCTTTGTTACTGGGTGTAAGTGTGTGTCTGTGTTACTGAGTATCAGTGTATGTCTTTGTTACTTGGTGTAAGTGTGTGTCTGTGTTACTGGGTATCAGTGTATGTCTTTGTTACTTGGTGGCAGTGAATGTCTTTGTTACTTGGTGTCAGTGAATGTCTTTGTTACTTGGTGTAAGTGTGTGTCTGTGTTACTGGGTATCAGTGAATGTCTTTGTTACATGGTGTCAGTGTATGCCTTGTTACTGGGTGTCAGTGTATGTTTTTGTGAATGGGTGTCATTGTATGTCTTTGTTACTTGGTGTCAGTGTGTGCCTTTGTTACTTGGTGTCATTGTGTGTTTTTGTTACTGGGCGACATTGTATGTCTTTGTGACTTGGTGTAAGTGTATGTCTTTGTTACTTGGTGTCATTGTCTGTCTTTGTTACTTGGTGTATGTGTGTGTCTGTGTTACTGGGTGCCAGTGTATGTCTTTGTTACTTGGTGTCAGTGTATGTCTGTGCACTTGGTGTAAGTGTGTGTCTTTGTTACTTGGTGTCAGTGTATGTCTGTGTTACTTGGTGTAAGTGTATGTCTTTGTTACTTGGTGTCATTGTCTGTCTTTGTTACTTGGTGTATGTGTGTGTCTCTGTTACTGGGTATCAGTGTATGTCTTTGTTACTGGGTGTCAGTGTCTGTCTTTGTTACTTGGTGTAAGTGTATGTCTTTGTTACTTGGTGTCAGTATATGTCTTTGTTACTTGGTGTAAGTGTGTGTCTGTGTTACTGAGTATCAGTGTATGTCTGTGTTCCTGGGTATCAGTGTATGTCTTTGTTTCTTGGTGTCAGTGTATGTCTTTGTTACTTGGTGTCAGTGTATGTCTTTGTTAATTGTTGCAAGTGTGTGTCTGTGTTACTGGGAATCAGTGAATGTCTTTGTTACTTGGTGTCAGTGTATGTCTTTGTTACTTGGTGTCAGTGTATGTCTTTGTTTCTTGGTGTCCGTGTGTGTCTGTGTTACTGGGTGTCAGTGTATGTCTTTGTTACTGGGTGTCAGTGTATGCCTTTCTTACTTGGTGTCAGTGTATGTCTTTGTTATTTGGTGTAGGTTTGTGTCTGTGTAACTGAGTATCAGTGTATGTCTTTGTTACTTGGTGTAAGTGTTTGTCTGTGTTACTGGGTATCAGTTTCTGTCTTTGTTACTTGGTGTAAGTGTGTGTCTGTGTTACTGGGTGTCAGTGTATGTCATTGTTACTTGGTGTCAGTGCATGTCTGTGTCCTTGGTGTAAGTGTGTGTCTTTGTTACTTGATGTCAGTGTATGTTTGTGTTACTTGTTGTAAGTGTATGTCTTTGTTACTTGGTGTAAGTGTATGTCTTTGGTACTTGGTGTCAGTGCATGGCTTTGTTCCTTGGTGCAAGTGTATGTCTTTGTTACTTGGTGTCAGTGTATGTCTCTGTTACTTGGTGTAAGTGTGTGTCTGAGTTACTGGGTATCAGTGTATGTCTTTGTTACTTGGTCTCATTGTCTGTCTTTGTTACTTGGTGTAAGTGTGTGTCTGTGTTAATGAGTATCAGTGTCTGTCTTTGTTACTTGGTGTTAGTGTATGTCTTTGTAACTTGGTGTCAGTGTATGTCTGTGTTACTTGGTGTAAGTGTGTGTCTGTGTTACTGGGTATCAGTGTATGTCTTTGGTACCTGGTGTCAGTGTATGTCTTTGTTACTTGGTGTAACTGTATGTCTTTGTTACTTGGTGGAAGTGTTTGTCTGTGTTACTTGGTGTAAGTGTGTGTCTTTGTTACTTGGTGTCAGTGTATGTTTTTGTTACTTGGTGTAAGTGTATGTCTTTGTTACTTGGTGTCAGTGCTTGTCTTTGTTACTTGGTGTAAGTGTATGTCTTTGTTACTTGGTGTAAGTGTATGTCTTTGTTACTTGGTGTCAGTGCATGTCTGTGTCCTTGGTGTAAGTGTGTGTCTTTGTTACTTGGTGTCAGTGTATGTTTGTGTTACTTGTTGTAAGTGTATGTCTTTGTTACTTGGTGTCATTGCATGTCTTTGTTACTTGGTGTAAGTGTATGTCTTTGTTACTTAGTGTCAGTGTATGTCTCTGTTACTTGGTGTAAGTGTGTGTCTGTGTTACTGGGTATCAGTGCATGTCTTTGTTACTTGGTGTCATTGTCTGTCTTTGTTACTTGGTGTAAGTGTGTGTCTGTGTTACTGGGTATCAGTGTATGTCTTTGTTACTTGGTGTCATTGTATTTCTTTGTTACTGGGTGTAAGTGTGTGTCTGTGTTACTGAGTATCAGTGTATGTCTTTGTTACTTGGTGTAAGTGTGTGTCTGTGTTACTGGGTATCAGTGAATGTCTTTGTTACTTGATTTCAGTGTATGCCTTGTTACTGGGTGTCGGTGTATGTCTTTGTTAATTGTTGTAAGTGTGTGTCTGTGTTACTGGGTATCAGTGTATGTCTTTGTTACTGGGTGTCAGTGTATGTTTCTGTTAATGGGTGTCAGTGTATGCCTTTGTTACTTGGTGTCAGTGTATGTCTGTGTACTTGGTGTAAGTGTGTGTCTTTGTTACTTGGTGTCAGTGTATGTTTGTGTTACTTGGTGTAAGTGTATGTCTTTGTTACTTGGTGTCAGTGGATGTTTTTGTTACTTGGTGTAAGTGTATGTCTTTGTTACGTGGTGTCAGTGCATGTCTTTGTTCCTTGGTGCAAGTGTATGTCTTTGTTACTTGGTGTCTGTGTATGTCTCTGTTACTTGGTGTAAGTGTGTGTCTGTGTTACTGGGTATCAGTGTATGTCTTTGTTACTTGGTCTCATTGCCTGTCTTTGTTACTTGGTGTCAGTGTGTGTCTGTGTTACTGGGTATCAGTGTCTGTCTTTGTTACTTGGTATTAGTGTATGTCTTTGTAACTTGGTGTCAGTGTATGTCTGTGTTACTTGGTGTAAGTGTGTGTCTGTGTTACTGGGTATCAGTGTATGTCTTTGTTACCTGGTGTCAGTGTATGTCTTTGTTATTTGGTGTAACTGTATGTCTTTGTTACTTGAGTCAGTGTATGTCTCTGTTACTTGGTGTAAGTGTGTGTCTGTGTTACTGGGTATCAGTGCATGTCTTTGTTACTTGGTGTCATTGTCTGTCTTTGTTACTTGGTCTAAGTGTGTGCCTGTGTTACTGGGTATCAGTGTATGTCTTTGTTACTTGGTGTCAGTGTATTTCTTTGTTACTGGGTGTAAGTGTGTGTCTGTGTTACTGAGTATCAGTGAATGTCTTTGTTACTTGGTTTCAGTGTATGCCTTGTTACTGGGTGTCAGTGCATGTCTTTGTTAATTGTTGTAAGTGTGTGTCTGTGTTACTGGGTATCAGTGTATGTCTTTGTTACTGGGTGTCAGTGTATGTTTCTGTTAATGGGTGTCAGTGTATGCCTTTGTTACTTGGTGTCAGTGTATGTCTGTGTACTTGGTGTAAGTGTGTGTCTTTGTTACTTGGTGTCAGTGTATGTTTGTGTTACTTGGTGTAAGTGTATGTCTTTGTTACTTGGTGTCAGTGGATGTTTTTGTTACTTGGTGTAAGTGTATGTCTTTGTTACGTGGTGTCAGTGCATGTCTTTGTTCCTTGGTGCAAGTGTATGTCTTTGTTACTTGGTGTCAGTGTATGTCTCTGTTACTTGGTGTAAGTGTGTGTCTGTGTTAATGGGTATCAGTGTATGTCTTTGTTACTTGGTCTCATTGCCTGTCTTTGTTACTTGGTGTCAGTGTGTGTCTGTGTTACTGGGTATCAGTGTCTGTCTTTGTTACTTGGTATTAGTGTATGTCTTTGTAACTTGGTGTCAGTGTATGTCTGTGTTACTTGGTGTAAGTGTGTGTCTGTGTTACTGGGTATCAGTGTATGTCTTTGTTACCTGGTGTCAGTGTATGTCTTTGTTATTTGGTGTAACTGTATGTCTTTGTTACTTGAGTCAGTGTATGTCTCTGTTACTTGGTGTAAGTGTGTGTCTGTGTTACTGGGTATCAGTGCATGTCTTTGTTACTTGGTGTCATTGTCTGTCTTTGTTACTTGGTCTAAGTGTGTGCCTGTGTTACTGGGTATCAGTGTATGTCTTTGTTACTTGGTGTCAGTGTATTTCTTTGTTACTGGGTGTAAGTGTGTGTCTGTGTTACTGAGTATCAGTGAATGTCTTTGTTACTTGGTTTCAGTGTATGCCTTGTTACTGGGTGTCAGTGCATGTCTTTGTTAATTGTTGTAAGTGTGTGTCTGTGTTACTGGGTATCAGTGTATGTCTTTGTTACTGGGTGTCAGTGTATGTTTCTGTTAATGGGTGTCAGTGTATGCCTTTGTTACTTGGTGTCAGTGTATGTCTGTGTACTTGGTGTAAGTGTGTGTCTTTGTTACTTGGTGTCAGTGGATGTTTTTGTTACTTGGTGTAAGTGTATGTCTTTGTTACGTGGTGTCAGTGCATGTCTTTGTTCCTTGGTGCAAGTGTATGTCTTTGTTACTTGGTGTCAGTGTATGTCTCTGTTACTTGGTGTAAGTTGTTGTCTGTGTTACTGGGTATCAGTGTATGTCTTTGTTACTTGGTCTCATTGTCTGTCTTTGTTACTTGGTGTAAGTGTGTGTCTGTGTTACTGGGTATCAGTGTCTGTCTTTGTTACTTGGTGTTAGTGTATGTCTTTGTAACTTGGTGTCAGTGTATGTCTGTGTTACTTGGTGTAAGTGTCTGTCTATGTTACTGGGTATCAGTGTATGTCTTTGTTACCTGGTGTCAGTGTATGTCTTTGTTACTTGGTGTAACTGTATGTCTTTGTTACTTGGTGTCAGTGTATGTCTCTGTTACTTGGTGTAAGTGTGTGTCTGTGTTACTGGGTATCAGTGTATGTCTTTGTTACTTGGTCTCATTGTCTGTCTTTGTTACTTGGTGTAAGTGTGTGTCTGTGTTACTGGGTATCAGTGTCTGTCTTTGTTACTTGGTGTTAGTGCATGTCTTTGTAACTTGGTGTCAGTGTATGTCTGTGTTACTTGGTGTTAGTGTGTGTCTGTGTTACTGGGTATCAGTGTATGTCTTTTTTACCTGGTGTCAGTGTATGTCTTTGTTACTTGGTGTAACTGTATGTCTTTGTTACTTGGTGGAAGTGTTTGTCTGTGTTACTTGGTGTAAGTGTGTGTCTTTGTTACTTGGTGTCAGTGTATGTTTTTGTTACTTGGTGTAAGTGTATGTCTTTGTTACTTGGTGTCAGTGCTTGTCTTTGTTACTTGGTGTAAGTGTATGTCTTTGTTACTTGGTGTAAGTGTATGTCTTTGTTACTTGGTGTCAGTGTATGTCTCTGTTACTTGGTGTAAGTGTGTGTCTGTATTACTGGTATCAGTGTATATCTTTGTTACTTGGTGTCATTGTCTGTCTTTGTTACTTCGTGTAACTGTGTGTCTATGTTACTGGGTATCAGTGTATGTCTTTGTAACTTGGTGTCAGTGTCTGTCCTTGTTACTTGGTGTCAGTGTATGTCTGTATTACTTGATGTAAGTGTGTGTCTGTGTTACTGAGTATCAGTGTATGTCTTTGTTACTTGGTGTAAGTTTGTGTCTGTGTTACTGGGTATCAGTGTATTTCTTTGTTACTTGGTGTCAGTGTATGTCTTTGTTACTTGGTGTCAGTGTATGTCTTTGTTACTTGGTGTAAGTGTGTGTCCGTGTTATTGGGTATCAGTGAATGTCTTTGTTACTTGGTGTCAGTGTATGCCTTGTTACTGGGTGTCAGTGTATGTTTTTGTTAATGGGGTCAGTGTATGTCTTTGTTACTTGGTGTCCGTGTGTGTCTATGTTACTGGGTGTCAGTGTTTCTCTTTGTTACTGGGTGTCACTGTATGCCTTTGTTACATGGTGTCAGTGTATGTCCTTGTTACTTGGTGTAAGTGTGTGTCTGTGTTACTGGGTATCAGTGTATGTCTTTGTTACTTGGTGTCAGTGTATGTCTTTGTTACTTGGTGTCTGTGTATGTCTATGTTACTTGGTGTAAGTGTGTGTCTGTGTTACTGGGTATCAGTGTATGTCTTTGTTACTTGGTGTCAGTGTATGTCTTTGTTCCTTGGTGTAAGTGTGTGTCCGTGTTATTGGGTATCAGTGAATGTCTTTGTTACTTGGTGTCAGTGTATGCCTTGTTACTGGGTGTCAGTGTATGTTTTTGTTAATGGGTGTCAGTGTATGTCTTTGTTACTTGGTGTCCGTGTGTGTCTATGTTACTGGGTGTCAGTGTTTCTCTTTGTTACTGGGTGTCAGTGTATGCCTTTGTTACATGGTGTCAGTGTATGTCCTTGTTACTTGGTGTAAGTGTCTGTCTGTGTTACTGGGTATCAGTGTATGTCTTTGTTACTAGGTGTCAGTGTATGTCTTTGTTACTTGGTGTCTGTGTATGTCTATGTTACTTGGTGTAAGTGTGTGTCTGTGCTACTGGGTGTCAGTGTATGTCTTTGTTACTTGGTGTCAGTGTATGTCTTTGTTACTTGGTGTAAGTGTATGTCTTTGTTACTTGGTGTCAGTGTATGTCTTTGTTACTTGGTGTCAGCGTGTGTCTGTGTTACTGAGTATCAGTGTATGTCTTTGTTCCTTGGTGTAAGTGTGTGTCTGTGTTACAGGGTATCAGTGTATGTCTTTGTTACTTGGTGTCAGTGAATGTCTTTGTTACTTGGTGTAAGTGTATGTCTTTGTTACTTGGTGTCAGTGTATGTCTTTGTTACTGGGTGTAAGTGTGTGTCTGTGTTACTGAGTATCAGTGTATGTCTTTGTTACTTGGTGTAAGTGTGTGTCTGTGTTACTGGGTATCAGTGTATGTCTTTGTTACTTGGTGGCAGTGAATGTCTTTGTTACTTGGTGGCAGTGAATGTCTTTGTTACTTGGTGTAAGTGTCTGTCTATGTTACTGGGTATCAGTGTATGTCTTTGTTACCTGGTGTCAGTGTATGTCTTTGTTACTTGGTGTAACTGTATGTCTTTGTTACTTGGTGTCAGTGTATGTCTCTGTTACTTGGTGTAAGTGTGTGTCTGTGTTACTGGGTATCAGTGTATGTCTTTGTTACTTGGTCTCATTGTCTGTCTTTGTTACTTGGTGTAAGTGTGTGTCTGTGTTACTGGGTATCAGTGTCTGTCTTTGTTACTTGGTGTTAGTGCATGTCTTTGTAACTTGGTGTCAGTGTATGTCTGTGTTACTTGGTGTTAGTGTGTGTCTGTGTTACTGGGTATCAGTGTATGTCTTTTTTACCTGGTGTCAGTGTATGTCTTTGTTACTTGGTGTAACTGTATGTCTTTGTTACTTGGTGGAAGTGTTTGTCTGTGTTACTTGGTGTAAGTGTGTGTCTTTGTTACTTGGTGTCAGTGTATGTTTTTGTTACTTGGTGTAAGTGTATGTCTTTGTTACTTGGTGTCAGTGCTTGTCTTTGTTACTTGGTGTAAGTGTATGTCTTTGTTACTTGGTGTAAGTGTATGTCTTTGTTACTTGGTGTCAGTGTATGTCTCTGTTACTTGGTGTAAGTGTGTGTCTGTATTACTGGTATCAGTGTATATCTTTGTTACTTGGTGTCATTGTCTGTCTTTGTTACTTCGTGTAACTGTGTGTCTATGTTACTGGGTATCAGTGTATGTCTTTGTAACTTGGTGTCAGTGTCTGTCCTTGTTACTTGGTGTCAGTGTATGTCTGTATTACTTGATGTAAGTGTGTGTCTGTGTTACTGAGTATCAGTGTATGTCTTTGTTACTTGGTGTAAGTTTGTGTCTGTGTTACTGGGTATCAGTGTATTTCTTTGTTACTTGGTGTCAGTGTATGTCTTTGTTACTTGGTGTCAGTGTATGTCTTTGTTACTTGGTGTAAGTGTGTGTCCGTGTTATTGGGTATCAGTGAATGTCTTTGTTACTTGGTGTCAGTGTATGCCTTGTTACTGGGTGTCAGTGTATGTTTTTGTTAATGGGGTCAGTGTATGTCTTTGTTACTTGGTGTCCGTGTGTGTCTATGTTACTGGGTGTCAGTGTTTCTCTTTGTTACTGGGTGTCACTGTATGCCTTTGTTACATGGTGTCAGTGTATGTCCTTGTTACTTGGTGTAAGTGTGTGTCTGTGTTACTGGGTATCAGTGTATGTCTTTGTTACTTGGTGTCAGTGTATGTCTTTGTTACTTGGTGTCTGTGTATGTCTATGTTACTTGGTGTAAGTGTGTGTCTGTGTTACTGGGTATCAGTGTATGTCTTTGTTACTTGGTGTCAGTGTATGTCTTTGTTCCTTGGTGTAAGTGTGTGTCCGTGTTATTGGGTATCAGTGAATGTCTTTGTTACTTGGTGTCAGTGTATGCCTTGTTACTGGGTGTCAGTGTATGTTTTTGTTAATGGGTGTCAGTGTATGTCTTTGTTACTTGGTGTCCGTGTGTGTCTATGTTACTGGGTGTCAGTGTTTCTCTTTGTTACTGGGTGTCAGTGTATGCCTTTGTTACATGGTGTCAGTGTATGTCCTTGTTACTTGGTGTAAGTGTCTGTCTGTGTTACTGGGTATCAGTGTATGTCTTTGTTACTAGGTGTCAGTGTATGTCTTTGTTACTTGGTGTCTGTGTATGTCTATGTTACTTGGTGTAAGTGTGTGTCTGTGCTACTGGGTGTCAGTGTATGTCTTTGTTACTTGGTGTCAGTGTATGTCTTTGTTACTTGGTGTAAGTGTATGTCTTTGTTACTTGGTGTCAGTGTATGTCTTTGTTACTTGGTGTCAGCGTGTGTCTGTGTTACTGAGTATCAGTGTATGTCTTTGTTCCTTGGTGTAAGTGTGTGTCTGTGTTACAGGGTATCAGTGTATGTCTTTGTTACTTGGTGTCAGTGAATGTCTTTGTTACTTGGTGTAAGTGTATGTCTTTGTTACTTGGTGTCAGTGTATGTCTTTGTTACTGGGTGTAAGTGTGTGTCTGTGTTACTGAGTATCAGTGTATGTCTTTGTTACTTGGTGTAAGTGTGTGTCTGTGTTACTGGGTATCAGTGTATGTCTTTGTTACTTGGTGGCAGTGAATGTCTTTGTTACTTGGTGTCAGTGAATGTCTTTGTTACTTGGTGTAAGTGTGTGTCTGTGTTACTGGGTATCAGTGAATGTCTTTGTTACATGGTGTCAGTGTATGCCTTGTTACTGGGTGTCAGTGTATGTTTTTGTGAATGGGTGTCATTGTATGTCTTTGTTACTTGGTGTCAGTGTGTGCCTTTGTTACTTGGTGTCATTGTGTGTTTTTGTTACTGGGCGACATTGTATGTCTTTGTGACTTGGTGTAAGTGTGAGTCTGTGTAACTGAGTATCAGTATAAGTCTTTGTTACTTGTTGTAAGTGTGTGTCTGTGTTACTGGGTGCCAGTGTATGTCTTTGTTACTTGGTGTCAGTGTATGTCTGTGTACTTGGTGTAAGTGTGTGTCTTTGTTACTTGGTGTCAGTGTATGTCTTTGTTACTTGGTGTATGTGTGTGTCTCTGTTACTGGGTATCAGTGTATGTCTTTGTTACTGGGTGTCAGTGTCTGTCTTTGTTACTTGGTGTAAGTGTATGTCTTTGTTACTTGGTGTCAGTATATGTCTTTGTTACTTGGTGTAAGTGTGTGTCTGTGTTACTGAGTATCAGTGTATGTCTGTGTTCCTGGGTATCAGTGTATGTCTTTGTTTCTTGGTGTCAGTGTGTGTCTGTGTTACTGGGTATCAGTTTCTGTCTTTTGTACTTGGTGTAAGTGTGTGTCTGTGTTACTGGGTGTCAGTGTATGTCATTGTTACTTGGTGTCAGTGCATGTCTGTGTCCTTGGTGTAAGTGTGTGTCTTTGTTACTTGATGTCAGTGTATGTTTGTGTTACTTGTTGTAAGTGTATGTCTTTGTTACTTGGTGTAAGTGTATGTCTTTGGTACTTGGTGTCAGTGCATGGCTTTGTTCCTTGGTGCAAGTGTATGTCTTTGTTACTTGGTGTCAGTGTATGTCTCTGTTACTTGGTGTAAGTGTGTGTCTGAGTTACTGGGTATCAGTGTATGTCTTTGTTACTTGGTCTCATTGTCTGTCTTTGTTACTTGGTGTAAGTGTGTGTCTGTGTTAATGGGTATCAGTGTCTGTCTTTGTTACTTGGTGTTAGTGCATGTCTTTGTAACTTGGTGTCAGTGTATGTCTGTGTTACTTGGTGTTAGTGTGTGTCTGTGTTACTGGGTATCAGTGTATGTCTTTGTTACCTGGTGTCAGTGTATGTCTTTGTTACTTGGTGTAACTGTATGTCTTTGTTACTTGGTGTCAGTGCTTGTCTTTGTTACTTGGTGTAAGTGTATGTCTTTGTTACTTGGTGTAAGTGTATGTCTTTGTTACTTGGTGTCAGTGTATGTCTCTGTTACTTGGTGTAAGTGTGTGTCTGTGTTACTGGTATCAGTGTATGTCTTTGTTACTTGGTGTCATTGTCAGTCTTTGTTACTTGGTGTAAGTGTGTGTCTGTGTTACTGGGTATCAGTGTATGTCTTTGTTACTTGGTGTCAGTGTCTGTCCTTGTTACTTGGTGTCAGTGTATGTCTGTGTTACTTGGTGTAAGTGTGTGTCTGTGTTACTGAGTATCAGTGTATGTCTTTGTTACTTGGTGTAAGTGTGTGTCTGTGTTACTGGGTATCAGTGTATGTCTTTGTTACTTGGTGTCAGTGTCTGTCCTTGTTACTTGGTGTCCGTGTGTGTCTATGTTACTGCGTGTCAGTGTATCTCTTTGTTACTTGGTGTCAGTGTATGTCCTTGTTACTTGGTGTAAGTGTGTGTCTGTGTTACTGGGTATCAGTGTATGTCTTTGTTACTTGGTGTCAGTGTATGTCTTTGTTACTAGGTGTCTGTGTATGTCTATGTTACTTGGTGTAAGTGTGTGTCTGTGTTACTGGGTATCAGTGTATGTCTTTGTTACTTGGTGTCAGTGTATGTCTTTGTTACTTGGTGTAAGTGTATGTCTTTGTTACTTGGTGTCAGTGTATGTCTTTGTTACTTGTGTAAGTGTGTGTCTGTGTTACTGAGTATCAGTGTATGTCTTTGTTCCTTGGTGTAAGTGTGTGTCTGTGTTACTGGGTATCAGTGTATGTCTTTGTTACTTGGTGTCAGTGTATGTCTTTGTTACCTGGTGTCTGTGTGTGTCTGTGTTACTGGGTATCAGTGAATGTCTTTGTTACTTGGTGTCAGTGTATGTCTTTGTTACTGGGTGTCAGTGTATGCCTTTGTTACTTGGTGTCAGTGTCTGTCTTTGTTACTTGGTGTAGGTGTTTGTCTGTGTTGCTGGGTATCAGTTTCTGTCTTTGTTAATTGGTGCAAGCGTGTGTCTGTGTTACTGGGTGTCAGTGTATGTCTTTGTTACTTGGTGTCAGTGTATGTCTGTGTACTTGGTGTAAGTGTGTGTCTTTGTTACTTGGTTTCAGTGTATGTCTGTGTTACTTGGTGGAAGTGTATGTCTTTGTTACTTGGTGTCATTGTCTGTCTTTGTGACTTGATGGAAGTGTGTGTCTGTGTTCCTGGGTATCAGTGTATGTCTTTGCTACTTGGTGTCAGTGTATGTCTGTGTACTTGGTGTAAGTGTGTGTCTTTGTTACTTGGTGTCAGTGTATGTCTGTGTTAATTGGTGGAAGTGTATGTCTTTGTTTTCTTGGTGTCATTGTCTGTCTTTGTTACTTGGTGTAAGTCTGTGTCTGTGTTACTGGGTATCAGTGTATGTCTTTGTTACTTGGTGTCAGTGTATGTCTTTGTTACTTGGTGTCTGTGTATGTCTGTGTTACTTGGTGTAAGTGTGTGTCTGTGTTCCTGGGTATCCGTGTATGTCTTTGTTACTTGTTGTAAGTGTATGTCTGTGTTACTGAGTATCAGTGTATGTCTTTGTTCCTTGGTGTAAGTGAGTGTCTGTGTTACTGGGTATCACTGTATTTCTTTGTTACTTGGTGTCAGTGTATGTCTTTGTTACTTGGTGTAAGTGTGTGTCTATGTTACAGGGTATCAGTGAATGTCTTTGTTACTTGGTGTCAGTGTATGTTTTTGTTACTTGGAGTCCGTGTGTGTCTGTGTTACTTGGTGTCTGTGTATGTCTTTGTTACTGGGTGTCCGTGTATTCCTTTGTTACTTGGTGTCAGTGTATGTCTTTGTTACTTGGTGTAAGTGTGTGTCTGTGTTACTGGGTATCAGTGTATGTCTTTGTTACTTGGTGTCAGTGACTGTCTTTGTTACTTGGTGTCAGTGAATGTCTTTGTTAGTTGGTGTAAGTGTGTGTCTGTGTTACTGGGTATCAGTGAATGTCTTTGTTACTTGGTGTCAGTGTATGCCTTGTTACTGGGTGTCAGTATATGTTTTTGTGAATGGGTGTCATTGTATGTCTTTGTTACTTGGTGTCAGTGTGTGCCTTTGTTACTTGGTGTCATTGTGTGTTTTTGTTACTGGGCGACATTGTATGTCTTTGTTACATGGTGTCTGTGTATGTCTGTGTTACTTGGTGTAAGTGTGTCTCTGTGTTCCTGGGTATCCGTGTATGTCTTTGTTACTTGTTGTAAGTGTATATCTGTGATACTGAGTATCAGTGTATGTCTTTGTTCCTTGGTGTAAGTGTGTGTCTGTGTTACTGGGTATCAGTGTATTTCTTTGTTACTTGGTGTCAGTGTATGTCTTTGTTACTTGGTGTAAGTGTGTGTCTATGTTACAGGGTATCAGTGAATGTCTTTGTTACTTGGTGTCAGTGTATGTTTTTGTTACTTGGAGTCCGTGTGTGTCTGTGTTACTTGGTGTCTGTGTATGTCTTTGTTACTGGGTGTCCGTGTATTCCTTTGTTACTTGGTGTCAGTGTATGTCTTTGTTACTTGGTGTAAGTGTGTGTCTGTGTTACTGGGTATCAGTGTATGTCTTTGTTACTTGGTGTCAGTGAATGTCTTTGTTACTTGGTGTCAGTGAATGTCTTTGTTAGTTGGTGTAAGTGTGTGTCTGTGTTACTGGGTATCAGTGAATGTCTTTGTTACTTGGTGTCAGTGTATGCCTTGTTACTGGGTGTCAGTATATGTTTTTGTGAATGGGTGTCATTGTATGTCTTTGTTACTTGGTGTCAGTGTGTGCCTTTGTTACTTGGTGTCATTGTGTGTTTTTGTTACTGGGCGACATTGTATGTCTTTGTGACTTGGTGTAATTGTGAGTCTGTGTTAGTTGGTGTAAGTGTGTGTCTGTGTAACTGGGTATCAGTATATGTCTTTGTTACTTGTTGTAAGTGTGTGTCTGCGTTCCTGGGTGTCAGTGTATGTCTTTGTTACTTGGTGTCAGTGTATGTCTGTGTACTTGGTGTAAGTGTGTGTCTTTGTTACTTGGTGTAAGTGTGTGTCTGTGTTACTGAGTATCAGTGTATGTCTGTGTTACTGAGTATCAGTGTATGTCTGTGTTCCTGGGTATCAGTGTATGTCTTTGTTTCTTGGTGTCAGTGTATGTCTTTGTTACTTGGTGTCAGTGTATGTCTTTGTTAATTGTTGCAAGTGTGTGTCTGTGTTACTGGGAATCAGTGAATGTCTTTGTTACTTGGTGTCAGTGTATGTCTTTGTTACTTGGTGTCAGTGTATGTCTTTGTTACTTGGTGTCCGTGTGTGTCTGTGTTACTGGGTGTCAGTGTATGTCTTTGTTACTGGGTGTCAGTGTATGCCTTTCTTACTTGGTGTCAGTGTATGTCTTTGTTATTTGGTGTAGGTTTGTGTCTGTGTAACTGAGTATCAGTGTATGTCTTTGTTACTTGGTGTAAGTGTGTGTCTGTGTTACTGGGTATCAGTTTCTGTCTTTGTTACTTGGTGTAAGTGTGTGTCTGTGTTACTGGGTGTCAGTGTATGTCATTGTTACTTGGTGTCAGTGCATGTCTGTGTCCTTGGTGTAAGTGTGTGTCTTTGTTACTTGATGTCAGTGTATGTTTGTGTTACTTGTTGTAAGTGTATGTCTTTGTTACTTGGTGTAAGTGTATGTCTTTGGTACTTGGTGTCAGTGCATGGCTTTGTTCCTTGGTGCAAGTGTATGTCTTTGTTACTTGGTGTCAGTGTCTGTCTCTGTTACTTGGTGTAAGTGTGTGTCTGAGTTACTGGGTATCAGTGTATGTCTTTGTTACTTGGTCTCATTGTCTGTCTTTGTTACTTGGTGTAAGTGTGTGTCTGTGTTAATGGGTATCAGTGTCTGTCTTTGTTACTTGGTGTTAGTGTATGTCTTTGTAACTTGGTGTCAGTGCATGTCTGTGTTACTTGGTGTAAGTGTGTGTCTGTGTTACTGGGTATCAGTGTATGTCTTTGTTACCTGGTGTCAGTGTATGTCTTTGTTACTTGGTGTAACTGTATGTCTTTGTTACTTGGTGTCAGTGTATGTCTCTGTTACTTGGTGTAAGTGTGTGTCTGTGTTACTGGGTATCAGTGTATGTCTTTGTTACTTGGTCTCATTGTCTGTCTTTGTTACTTGGTGTAAGTGTGTGTCTGTGTTACTGGGTATCAGTGTCTGTCTTTGTTACTTGGTGTTAGTGCATGTCTTTGTAACTTGGTGTCAGTGTATGTCTGTGTTACTTGGTGTTAGTGTGTGTCTGTGTTACTGGGTATCAGTGTATGTCTTTGTTACCTGGTGTCAGTGTATGTCTTTGTTACTTGGTGTAACTGTATGTCTTTGTTACTTGGTGGAAGTGTTTGTCTGTGTTACTTGGTGTAAGTGTGTGTCTTTGTTACTTGGTGTCAGTGTATGTTTTTGTTACTTGGTGTAAGTGTATGTCTTTGTTACTTGGTGTCAGTGCTTGTCTTTGTTACTTGGTGTAAGTGTATGTCTTTGTTACTTGGTGTAAGTGTATGTCTTTGTTACTTGGTGTCAGTGTATGTCTCTGTTACTTGGTGTAAGTGTGTGTCTGTGTTACTGGTATCAGTGTATGTCTTTGTTACTTGGTGTCATTGTCAGTCTTTGTTACTTGGTGTAAGTGTGTGTCTGTGTTACTGGGTATCAGTGTATGTCTTTGTTACTTGGTGTCAGTGTCTGTCCTTGTTACTTGGTGTCAGTGTATGTCTGTGTTACTTGGTGTAAGTGTGTGTCTGTGTTACTGAGTATCAGTGTATGTCTTTGTTACTTGCTGTAAGTGTGTGTCTGTGTTACTGGGTATCAGTGTATGTCTTTGTTACTTGGTGTCAGTGTATGTCTTTGTTACTTGGTGTCAGTGTATGTCTTTGTTACTTGGTGTAAGTGTGTGTCCGTGTTATTGGGTATCAGTGAATGTCTTTGTTACTTGGTGTCAGTGTATGCCTTGTTACTGGGTGTCAGTGTATGATTTTGTTAATGGGTGTCAGTGTATGTCTTTGTTACTTGGTGTCCGTGTGTGTCTGTGTTACTGCGTGTCAGTGTATCTCTTTGTTACTGGGTGTCAGTGTATGCCTTTGTTACTTGGTGTCAGTGTATGTCCTTGTTACTTGGTGTAAGTGTGTGTCTGTGTTACTGGGTATCAGTGTATGTCTTTGTTACTTGGTGTCAGTGTATGTCTTTGTTACTAGGTGTCTGTGTATGTCTATGTTACTTGGTGTAAGTGTGTGTCTGTGTTACTGGGTATCAGTGTATGTCTTTGTTACTTGGTGTCAGTGGATGTCTTTGTTACTTGGTGTAAGTGTATGTCTTTGTTACTTGGTGTCAGTGTATGTCTTTGTTACTTGTGTAAGTGTGTGTCTGTGTTACAGAGTATCAGTGTATGTCTTTGTTCCTTGGTGTAAGTGTGTGTCTGTGTTACTGGGTATCAGTGTATGTCTTTGTTACTTGGTGTCAGTGTGTGCCTTTGTTACTTGGTGTCATTGTGTGTTTTTGTTACTGGGCGACATTGTATGTCTTTGTGACTTGGTGTAATTGTGAGTCTGTGTTAGTTGGTGTAAGTGTGTGTCTGTGTAACTGGGTATCAGTATATGTCTTTGTTACTTGTTGTAAGTGTGTGTCTGCGTTCCTGGGTGTCAGTGTATGTCTTTGTTACTTGGTGTCAGTGTATGTCTGTGTACTTGGTGTAAGTGTGTGTCTTTGTTACTTGGTGTAAGTGTGTGTCTGTGTTACTGAGTATCAGTGTATGTCTGTGTTACTGAGTATCAGTGTATGTCTGTGTTCCTGGGTATCAGTGTATGTCTTTGTTTCTTGGTGTCAGTGTATGTCTTTGTTACTTGGTGTCAGTGTATGTCTTTGTTAATTGTTGCAAGTGTGTGTCTGTGTTACTGGGAATCAGTGAATGTCTTTGTTACTTGGTGTCAGTGTATGTCTTTGTTACTTGGTGTCAGTGTATGTCTTTGTTACTTGGTGTCCGTGTGTGTCTGTGTTACTGGGTGTCAGTGTATGTCTTTGTTACTGGGTGTCAGTGTATGCCTTTCTTACTTGGTGTCAGTGTATGTCTTTGTTATTTGGTGTAGGTTTGTGTCTGTGTAACTGAGTATCAGTGTATGTCTTTGTTACTTGGTGTAAGTGTGTGTCTGTTTTACTGGGTATCAGTTTCTGTCTTTGTTACTTGGTGTAAGTGTGTGTCTGTGTTACTGGGTGTCAGTGTATGTCATTGTTACTTGGTGTCAGTGCATGTCTGTGTCCTTGGTGTAAGTGTGTGTCTTTGTTACTTGATGTCAGTGTATGTTTGTGTTACTTGTTGTAAGTGTATGTCTTTGTTACTTGGTGTCAGTGCATGGCTTTGTTCCTTGGTGCAAGTGTATGTCTTTGTTACTTGGTGTCAGTGTCTGTCTCTGTTACTTGGTGTAAGTGTGTGTCTGAGTTACTGGGTATCAGTGTATGTCTTTGTTACTTGGTCTCATTGTCTGTCTTTGTTACTTGGTGTAAGTGTGTGTCTGTGTTAATGGGTATCAGTGTCTGTCTTTGTTACTTGGTGTTAGTGTATGTCTTTGTAACTTGGTGTCAGTGTATGTCTGTGTTACTTGGTGTAAGTGTGTGTCTGTGTTACTGGGTATCAGTGTATGTCTTTGTTACCTGGTGTCAGTGTATGTCTTTGTTACTTGGTGTAACTGTATGTCTTTGTTACTTGGTGTCAGTGTATGTCTCTGTTACTTGGTGTAAGTGTGTGTCTGTGTTACTGGGTATCAGTGTATGTCTTTGTTACTTGGTCTCATTGTCTGTCTTTGTTACTTGGTGTAAGTGTGTGTCTGTGTTACTGGGTATCAGTGTCTGTCTTTGTTACTTGGTGTTAGTGCATGTCTTTGTAACTTGGTGTCAGTGTATGTCTGTGTTACTTGGTGTTAGTGTGTGTCTGTGTTACTGGGTATCAGTGTATGTCTTTGTTACCTGGTGTCAGTGTATGTCTTTGTTACTTGGTGTAACTGTATGTCTTTGTTACTTGGTGGAAGTGTTTGTCTGTGTTACTTGGTGTAAGTGTGTGTCTTTGTTACTTGGTGTCAGTGTATGTTTTTGTTACTTGGTGTAAGTGTATGTCTTTGTTACTTGGTGTCAGTGCTTGTCTTTGTTACTTGGTGTAAGTGTATGTCTTTGTTACTTGGTGTAAGTGTATGTCTTTGTTACTTGGTGTCAGTGTATGTCTCTGTTACTTGGTGTAAGTGTGTGTCTGTGTTACTGGTATCAGTGTATGTCTTTGTTACTTGGTGTCATTGTCAGTCTTTGTTACTTGGTGTAAGTGTGTGTCTGTGTTACTGGGTATCAGTGTATGTCTTTGTTACTTGGTGTCAGTGTCTGTCCTTGTTACTTGGTGTCAGTGTATGTCTGTGTTACTTGGTGTAAGTGTGTGTCTGTGTTACTGAGTATCAGTGTATGTCTTTGTTACTTGGTGTAAGTGTGTGTCTGTGTTACTGGGTATCAGTGTATGTCTTTGTTACTTGGTGTCAGTGTATGTCTTTGTTACTTGGTGTCAGTGTATGTCTTTGTTACTTGGTGTAAGTGTGTGTCCGTGTTATTGGGTATCAGTGAATGTCTTTGTTACTTGGTGTCAGTGTATGCCTTGTTACTGGGTGTCAGTGTATGATTTTGTTAATGGGTGTCAGTGTATGTCTTTGTTACTTGGTGTCCGTGTGTGTCTGTGTTACTGCGTGTCAGTGTATCTCTTTGTTACTGGGTGTCAGTGTATGCCTTTGTTACTTGGTGTCAGTGTATGTCCTTGTTACTTGGTGTAAGTGTGTGTCTGTGTTACTGGGTATCAGTGTATGTCTTTGTTACTTGGTGTCAGTGTATGTCTTTGTTACTAGGTGTCTGTGTATGTCTATGTTACTTGGTGTAAGTGTGTGTCTGTGTTACTGGGTATCAGTGTATGTCTTTGTTACTTGGTGTCAGTGGATGTCTTTGTTACTTGGTGTAAGTGTATGTCTTTGTTACTTGGTGTCAGTGTATGTCTTTGTTACTTGTGTAAGTGTGTGTCTGTGTTACAGAGTATCAGTGTATGTCTTTGTTCCTTGGTGTAAGTGTGTGTCTGTGTTAGTTGGTGTAAGTGTGTGTCTGTGTAACTGGGTATCAGTATATGTCTTTGTTACTTGTTGTAAGTGTGTGTCTGCGTTCCTGGGTGTCAGTGTATGTCTTTGTTACTTGGTGTCAGTGTATGTCTGTGTACTTGGTGTAAGTGTGTGTCTTTGTTACTTGGTGTAAGTGTGTGTCTGTGTTACTGAGTATCAGTGTATGTCTGTGTTACTGAGTATCAGTGTATGTCTGTGTTCCTGGGTATCAGTGTATGTCTTTGTTTCTTGGTGTCAGTGTATGTCTTTGTTACTTGGTGTCAGTGTATGTCTTTGTTAATTGTTGCAAGTGTGTGTCTGTGTTACTGGGAATCAGTGAATGTCTTTGTTACTTGGTGTCAGTGTATGTCTTTGTTACTTGGTGTCAGTGTATGTCTTTGTTACTTGGTGTCCGTGTGTGTCTGTGTTACTGGGTGTCAGTGTATGTCTTTGTTACTGGGTGTCAGTGTATGCCTTTCTTACTTGGTGTCAGTGTATGTCTTTGTTATTTGGTGTAGGTTTGTGTCTGTGTAACTGAGTATCAGTGTATGTCTTTGTTACTTGGTGTAAGTGTGTGTCTGTTTTACTGGGTATCAGTTTCTGTCTTTGTTACTTGGTGTAAGTGTGTGTCTGTGTTACTGGGTGTCAGTGTATGTCATTGTTACTTGGTGTCAGTGCATGTCTGTGTCCTTGGTGTAAGTGTGTGTCTTTGTTACTTGATGTCAGTGTATGTTTGTGTTACTTGTTGTAAGTGTATGTCTTTGTTACTTGGTGTAAGTGTATGTCTTTGGTACTTGGTGTCAGTGCATGGCTTTGTTCCTTGGTGCAAGTGTATGTCTTTGTTACTTGGTGTCAGTGTCTGTCTCTGTTACTTGGTGTAAGTGTGTGTCTGAGTTACTGGGTATCAGTGTATGTCTTTGTTACTTGGTCTCATTGTCTGTCTTTGTTACTTGGTGTAAGTGTGTGTCTGTGTTAATGGGTATCAGTGTCTGTCTTTGTTACTTGGTGTTAGTGTATGTCTTTGTAACTTGGTGTCAGTGTATGTCTGTGTTACTTGGTGTAAGTGTGTGTCTGTGTTACTGGGTATCAGTGTATGTCTTTGTTACCTGGTGTCAGTGTATGTCTTTGTTACTTGGTGTAACTGTATGTCTTTGTTACTTGGTGTCAGTGTATGTCTCTGTTACTTGGTGTAAGTGTGTGTCTGTGTTACTGGGTATCAGTGTATGTCTTTGTTACTTGGTCTCATTGTCTGTCTTTGTTACTTGGTGTAAGTGTGTGTCTGTGTTACTGGGTATCAGTGTCTGTCTTTGTTACTTGGTGTTAGTGCATGTCTTTGTAACTTGGTGTCAGTGTATGTCTGTGTTACTTGGTGTTAGTGTGTGTCTGTGTTACTGGGTATCAGTGTATGTCTTTGTTACCTGGTGTCAGTGTATGTCTTTGTTACTTGGTGTAACTGTATGTCTTTGTTACTTGGTGGAAGTGTTTGTCTGTGTTACTTGGTGTAAGTGTGTGTCTTTGTTACTTGGTGTCAGTGTATGTTTTTGTTACTTGGTGTAAGTGTATGTCTTTGTTACTTGGTGTCAGTGCTTGTCTTTGTTACTTGGTGTAAGTGTATGTCTTTGTTACTTGGTGTAAGTGTATGTCTTTGTTACTTGGTGTCAGTGTATGTCTCTGTTACTTGGTGTAAGTGTGTGTCTGTGTTACTGGTATCAGTGTATGTCTTTGTTACTTGGTGTCATTGTCAGTCTTTGTTACTTGGTGTAAGTGTGTGTCTGTGTTACTGGGTATCAGTGTATGTCTTTGTTACTTGGTGTCAGTGTCTGTCCTTGTTACTTGGTGTCAGTGTATGTCTGTGTTACTTGGTGTAAGTGTGTGTCTGTGTTACTGAGTATCAGTGTATGTCTTTGTTACTTGGTGTAAGTGTGTGTCTGTGTTACTGGGTATCAGTGTATGTCTTTGTTACTTGGTGTCAGTGTATGTCTTTGTTACTTGGTGTCAGTGTATGTCTTTGTTACTTGGTGTAAGTGTGTGTCCGTGTTATTGGGTATCAGTGAATGTCTTTGTTACTTGGTGTCAGTGTATGCCTTGTTACTGGGTGTCAGTGTATGATTTTGTTAATGGGTGTCAGTGTATGTCTTTGTTACTTGGTGTCCGTGTGTGTCTGTGTTACTGCGTGTCAGTGTATCTCTTTGTTACTGGGTGTCAGTGTATGCCTTTGTTACTTGGTGTCAGTGTATGTCCTTGTTACTTGGTGTAAGTGTGTGTCTGTGTTACTGGGTATCAGTGTATGTCTTTGTTACTTGGTGTCAGTGTATGTCTTTGTTACTAGGTGTCTGTGTATGTCTATGTTACTTGGTGTAAGTGTGTGTCTGTGTTACTGGGTATCAGTGTATGTCTTTGTTACTTGGTGTCAGTGGATGTCTTTGTTACTTGGTGTAAGTGTATGTCTTTGTTACTTGGTGTCAGTGTATGTCTTTGTTACTTGTGTAAGTGTGTGTCTGTGTTACAGAGTATCAGTGTATGTCTTTGTTCCTTGGTGTAAGTGTGTGTCTTTGTTACTGGGTATCAGTGAATGTCTTTGTTACTTGGTGTCAGTGTATGCCTTGTTACTGGGTGTCAGTATATGTTTTTGTGAATGGGTGTCATTGTATGTCTTTGTTACTTGGTGTCAGTGTGTGCCTTTGTTACTTGGTGTCATTGTGTGTTTTTGTTACTGGGCGACATTGTATGTCTTTGTGACTTGGTGTAATTGTGAGTCTGTGTTAGTTGGTGTAAGTGTATGTCTTTGTTACTTGGTGTCAGTGCTTGTCTTTGTTACTTGGTGTAAGTGTATGTCTTTGTTACTTGGTGTAAGTGTATGTCTTTGTTACTTGGTGTCAGTGTATGTCTCTGTTACTTGGTGTAAGTGTGTGTCTGTGTTACTGGTATCAGTGTATGTCTTTGTTACTTGGTGTCATTGTCAGTCTTTGTTACTTGGTGTAAGTGTGTGTCTGTGTTACTGGGTATCAGTGTATGTCTTTGTTACTTGGTGTCAGTGTCTGTCCTTGTTACTTGGTGTCAGTGTATGTCTGTGTTACTTGGTGTAAGTGTGTGTCTGTGTTACTGAGTATCAGTGTATGTCTTTGTTACTTGGTGTAAGTGTGTGTCTGTGTTACTGGGTATCAGTGTATGTCTTTGTTACTTGGTGTCAGTGTATGTCTTTGTTACTTGGTGTCAGTGTATGTCTTTGTTACTTGGTGTAAGTGTGTGTCCGTGTTATTGGGTATCAGTGAATGTCTTTGTTACTTGGTGTCAGTGTATGCCTTGTTACTGGGTGTCAGTGTATGATTTTGTTAATGGGTGTCAGTGTATGTCTTTGTTACTTGGTGTCCGTGTGTGTCTATGTTACTGCGTGTCAGTGTATCTCTTTGTTACTGGGTGTCAGTGTATGCCTTTGTTACTTGGTGTCAGTGTATGTCCTTGTTACTTGGTGTAAGTGTGTGTCTGTGTTACTGGGTATCAGTGTATGTCTTTGTTACTTGGTGTCAGTGTATGTCTTTGTTACTAGGTGTCTGTGTATGTCTATGTTACTTGGTGTAAGTGTGTGTCTTTGTTACTTGTGTAAGTGTGTGTCTGTGTTACAGAGTATCAGTGTATGTCTTTGTTCCTTGGTGTAAGTGTGTGTCTGTGTTAGTTGGTGTAAGTGTGTGTCTGTGTAACTGGGTATCAGTATATGTCTTTGTTACTTGTTGTAAGTGTGTGTCTGCGTTCCTGGGTGTCAGTGTATGTCTTTGTTACTTGGTGTCAGTGTATGTCTGTGTACTTGGTGTAAGTGTGTGTCTTTGTTACTTGGTGTAAGTGTGTGTCTGTGTTACTGAGTATCAGTGTATGTCTGTGTTACTGAGTATCAGTGTATGTCTGTGTTCCTGGGTATCAGTGTATGTCTTTGTTTCTTGGTGTCAGTGTATGTCTTTGTTACTTGGTGTCAGTGTATGTCTTTGTTAATTGTTGCAAGTGTGTGTCTGTGTTACTGGGAATCAGTGAATGTCTTTGTTACTTGGTGTCAGTGTATGTCTTTGTTACTTGGTGTCAGTGTATGTCTTTGTTACTTGGTGTCCGTGTGTGTCTGTGTTACTGGGTGTCAGTGTATGTCTTTGTTACTGGGTGTCAGTGTATGCCTTTCTTACTTGGTGTCAGTGTATGTCTTTGTTATTTGGTGTAGGTTTGTGTCTGTGTAACTGAGTATCAGTGTATGTCTTTGTTACTTGGTGTAAGTGTGTGTCTGTTTTACTGGGTATCAGTTTCTGTCTTTGTTACTTGGTGTAAGTGTGTGTCTGTGTTACTGGGTGTCAGTGTATGTCATTGTTACTTGGTGTCAGTGCATGTCTGTGTCCTTGGTGTAAGTGTGTGTCTTTGTTACTTGATGTCAGTGTATGTTTGTGTTACTTGTTGTAAGTGTATGTCTTTGTTACTTGGTGTAAGTGTATGTCTTTGGTACTTGGTGTCAGTGCATGGCTTTGTTCCTTGGTGCAAGTGTATGTCTTTGTTACTTGGTGTCAGTGTCTGTCTCTGTTACTTGGTGTAAGTGTGTGTCTGAGTTACTGGGTATCAGTGTATGTCTTTGTTACTTGGTCTCATTGTCTGTCTTTGTTACTTGGTGTAAGTGTGTGTCTGTGTTAATGGGTATCAGTGTCTGTCTTTGTTACTTGGTGTTAGTGTATGTCTTTGTAACTTGGTGTCAGTGTATGTCTGTGTTACTTGGTGTAAGTGTGTGTCTGTGTTACTGGGTATCAGTGTATGTCTTTGTTACCTGGTGTCAGTGTATGTCTTTGTTACTTGGTGTAACTGTATGTCTTTGTTACTTGGTGTCAGTGTATGTCTCTGTTACTTGGTGTAAGTGTGTGTCTGTGTTACTGGGTATCAGTGTATGTCTTTGTTACTTGGTCTCATTGTCTGTCTTTGTTACTTGGTGTAAGTGTGTGTCTGTGTTACTGGGTATCAGTGTCTGTCTTTGTTACTTGGTGTTAGTGCATGTCTTTGTAACTTGGTGTCAGTGTATGTCTGTGTTACTTGGTGTTAGTGTGTGTCTGTGTTACTGGGTATCAGTGTATGTCTTTGTTACCTGGTGTCAGTGTATGTCTTTGTTACTTGGTGTAACTGTATGTCTTTGTTACTTGGTGGAAGTGTTTGTCTGTGTTACTTGGTGTAAGTGTGTGTCTTTGTTACTTGGTGTCAGTGTATGTTTTTGTTACTTGGTGTAAGTGTATGTCTTTGTTACTTGGTGTCAGTGCTTGTCTTTGTTACTTGGTGTAAGTGTATGTCTCTGTTACTTGGTGTAAGTGTGTGTCTGTGTTACTTGGTGTCATTGTCAGTCTTTGTTACTTGGTGTAAGTGTGTGTCTGTGTTACTGGGTATCAGTGTATGTCTTTGTTACTTGGTGTCAGTGTCTGTCCTTGTTACTTGGTGTCAGTGTATGTCTGTGTTACTTGGTGTAAGTGTGTGTCTGTGTTACTGAGTATCAGTGTATGTCTTTGTTACTTGGTGTAAGTGTGTGTCTGTGTTACTGGGTATCAGTGTATGTCTTTGTTACTTGGTGTCAGTGTATGTCTTTGTTACTTGGTGTCAGTGTATGTCTTTGTTACTTGGTGTAAGTGTGTGTCCGTGTTATTGGGTATCAGTGAATGTCTTTGTTACTTGGTGTCAGTGTATGCCTTGTTACTGGGTGTCAGTGTATGATTTTGTTAATGGGTGTCAGTGTATGTCTTTGTTACTTGGTGTCCGTGTGTGTCTGTGTTACTGCGTGTCAGTGTATCTCTTTGTTACTGGGTGTCAGTGTATGCCTTTGTTACTTGGTGTCAGTGTATGTCCTTGTTACTTGGTGTAAGTGTGTGTCTGTGTTACTGGGTATCAGTGTATGTCTTTGTTACTTGGTGTCAGTGTATGTCTTTGTTACTAGGTGTCTGTGTATGTCTATGTTACTTGGTGTAAGTGTGTGTCTGTGTTACTGGGTATCAGTGTATGTCTTTGTTACTTGGTGTCAGTGGATGTCTTTGTTACTTGGTGTAAGTGTATGTCTTTGTTACTTGGTGTCAGTGTATGTCTTTGTTACTTGTGTAAGTGTGTGTCTGTGTTACAGAGTATCAGTGTATGTCTTTGTTCCTTGGTGTAAGTGTGTGTCTTTGTTACTGGGTATCAGTGAATGTCTTTGTTACTTGGTGTCAGTGTATGCCTTGTTACTGGGTGTCAGTATATGTTTTTGTGAATGGGTGTCATTGTATGTCTTTGTTACTTGGTGTCAGTGTGTGCCTTTGTTACTTGGTGTCATTGTGTGTTTTTGTTACTGGGCGACATTGTATGTCTTTGTGACTTGGTGTAATTGTGAGTCTGTGTTAGTTGGTGTAAGTGTATGTCTTTGTTACTTGGTGTCAGTGCTTGTCTTTGTTACTTGGTGTAAGTGTATGTCTTTGTTACTTGGTGTAAGTGTATGTCTTTGTTACTTGGTGTCAGTGTATGTCTCTGTTACTTGGTGTAAGTGTGTGTCTGTGTTACTGGTATCAGTGTATGTCTTTGTTACTTGGTGTCATTGTCAGTCTTTGTTACTTGGTGTAAGTGTGTGTCTGTGTTACTGGGTATCAGTGTATGTCTTTGTTACTTGGTGTCAGTGTCTGTCCTTGTTACTTGGTGTCAGTGTATGTCTGTGTTACTTGGTGTAAGTGTGTGTCTGTGTTACTGAGTATCAGTGTATGTCTTTGTTACTTGGTGTAAGTGTGTGTCTGTGTTACTGGGTATCAGTGTATGTCTTTGTTACTTGGTGTCAGTGTATGTCTTTGTTACTTGGTGTCAGTGTATGTCTTTGTTACTTGGTGTAAGTGTGTGTCCGTGTTATTGGGTATCAGTGAATGTCTTTGTTACTTGGTGTCAGTGTATGCCTTGTTACTGGGTGTCAGTGTATGATTTTGTTAATGGGTGTCAGTGTATGTCTTTGTTACTTGGTGTCCGTGTGTGTCTATGTTACTGCGTGTCAGTGTATCTCTTTGTTACTGGGTGTCAGTGTATGCCTTTGTTACTTGGTGTCAGTGTATGTCCTTGTTACTTGGTGTAAGTGTGTGTCTGTGTTACTGGGTATCAGTGTATGTCTTTGTTACTTGGTGTCAGTGTATGTCTTTGTTACTAGGTGTCTGTGTATGTCTATGTTACTTGGTGTAAGTGTGTGTCTGTGTTACTGGGTATCAGTGTATGTCTTTGTTACTTGGTGTCAGTGTATGTCTTTGTTACTTGGTGTAAGTGTATGTCTTTGTTACTTGGTGTCAGTGTATGTCTTTGTTACTTGTGTAAGTGTGTGTCTGTGTTACTGAGTATCAGTGTATGTCTTTGTTCCTTGGTGTAAGTGTGTGTCTGTGTTACTGGGTATCAGTGTATGTCTTTGTTACTTGGTGTCAGTGTATGTCTTTGTTACCTGGTGTCAGTGTGTGTCTGTGTTACTGGGTATCAGTGAATGTCTTTGTTACTTGGTGTCAGTGTATGTCTTTGTTACTGGGTGTCAGTGTATGCCTTTGTTACTTGGTGTCAGTGTCTGTCTTTGTTACTTGGTGTAGGTGTTTGTCTGTGTTGCTGGGTATCAGTTTCTGTCTTTGTTACTTGGTGCAAGCGTGTGTCTGTGTTACTGGGTGTCAGTGTATGTCTTTGTTACTTGGTGTCAGTGTATGTCTGTGTACTTGGTGTAAGTGTGTGTCTTTGTTACTTGGTGTCAGTGTATGTCTGTGTTACTTGGTGGAAGTGTATGTCTTTGTTACTTGGTGTCATTGTCTGTCTTTGTGACTTGATGGAAGTGTGTGTCTGTGTTCCTGGGTATCAGTGTATGTCTTTGCTACTTGGTGTCAGTGTATGTCTGTGTACTTGGTGTAAGTGTGTGTCTTTGTTACTTGGTGTCAGTGTATGTCTGTGTTACTTGGTGGAAGTGTATGTCTTTGTTACTTGGTGTCATTGTCTGTCTTTGTTACTTGGTGTAAGTGTGTGTCTGTGTTACTGGGTATCCGTGTATGTCTTTGTTACTTGTTGCAAGTGTATGTCTTTGTTACTTGGTGTCAGTGTATGTCTTTGTTACTTGGTGTAAGTGTGTGTCTGTGTTACTGAGTATCAGTGTATGTCTTTGTTCCTTGGTGTAAGTGTGTGTCTGTGTTACTGGGTATCAGTGTATTTCTTTGTTACTTGGTGTCAGTGTATGTCTTTGTTACTTTTTGTAAGTGTGTGTCCATGTTACAGGGTATCAGTGAATGTCTTTGTTACTTGGTGTCAGTGTATGTTTTTGTTACTTGGTGTCAGTGGATGTCTTTGTTACTTGGAGTCCGTGTGTGTCTGTGTTACTTGGTGTCTGTGTATGTCTTTGTTACTGGGTGTCCGTGTATTCCTTTGTTACTTGGTGTCAGTGTATGTCTTTGTTACTTGGTGTAAGTGTGTGTCTGTGTTACTGGGTATCAGTGTATGTCTTTGTTACTTGGTGTCAGTGAATGTCTTTGTTACTTGGTGTCAGTGAATGTCTTTGTTACTTGGTGTAAGTGTGTGTCTTTGTTACTGGGTATCAGTGAATGTCTTTGTTACTTGGTGTCAGTGTATGCCTTGTTACTGGGTGTCAGTATATGTTTTTGTGAATGGGTGTCATTGTATGTCTTTGTTACTTGGTGTCAGTGTGTGCCTTTGTTACTTGGTGTCATTGTGTGTTTTTGTTACTGGGCGACATTGTATGTCTTTGTGACTTGGTGTAATTGTGAGTCTGTGTTAGTTGGTGTAAGTGTGTGTCTGTGTAACTGAGTATCAGTATATGTCTTTGTTACTTGTTGTAAGTGTGTGTCTGCGTTACTGGGTGTCAGTGTATGTCTTTGTTACTTGGTGTCAGTGTCTGTCTGTGTACTCTGTGTAAGTGTGTGTCTTTGTTACTTGGTGTCAGTGTATGTCTGTGTTACTTGGTGTTAGTGCATGTCTTTGTTACTTGGTGTCCGTGTGTGTCTGTGTTACTGGGTGTCAGTGTATGTCTTTGTTTCTTGGTGTCAGTGTATGTCTTTGTTACTTGGTGTCAGTGTATGTCTTTGTTAATTGTTGCAAGTGTGTGTCTGTGTTACTGGGAATCAGTGAATGTCTTTGTTACTTGGTGTCAGTGTATGTCTTTGTTACTTGGTGTCCGTGTGTGTCTGTGTTACTGGGTGTCAGTGTATGTCTTTGTTACTGGGTGTCAGTGTATGCCTTTCTTACTTGGTGTCAGTGTATGTCTTTGTTACTTGGTGTAGGTTTGTGTCTGTGTAACTGAGTATCAGTGTATGTCTTTGTTACTTGGTGTAAGTGTGTGTCTGTGTTACTGGGTATCAGTTTCTGTCTTTGTTTCTTGGTGTAAGTGTGTGTCTGTGTTACTGGGTGTCAGTGTATGTCTTTGTTACTTGGTGTCAGTGCATGTCTGTGTCCTTGGTGTAAGTGTGTGTCTTTGTTACTTGGTGTCAGTGTATGTTTGTGTTACTTGTTGTAAGTGTATGTCTTTGTTACTTGGTGTAAGTGTATGTCTTTGGTACTTGGTGTCAGTGCATGTCTTTGTTACTTGGTGTAAGTGTATGTCTTTGTTACTTGGTGTAAGTGTATGTCTTTGTTACTTGGTGTCAGTGTATGTCTTTGTTACTTGGTGTCAGTGTATTTCTTTGTTACTGGGTGTAAGTGTGTGTCTGTGTTACTGAGTATCAGTGTATGTCTTTGTTACTTGGTGTAAGTGTGTGTCTGTGTTACTGGGTATCAGTGAATATCTTTGTTACTTGGTTTCAGTGTATGCCTTGTTACTGGGTGTCAGTGTATGTCTTTGTTAATTGTTGTAATTGTGTCTGTGTTACTGGGTATCAGTGTATGTCTTTGTTACTGGGTGTCAGTGTATGTTTCTGTTAATGGGTGTAAGTGTATGTCTTTGTTACTTGGTGTCAGTGGATGTCTTTGTTACTGGGTGTAAGTGTGTGTCTGTGTTACTGAGTATCAGTGTATGTCTTTGTTACTTGGTGTAAGTGTGTGTCTGTGTTACTGGTTGTCAGTGAATGTCTTTGTTACTTGGTGTCCGTGATTGTCTGTGTTACTGGGTGTCAGTGTATGTCTTTGTTACTGGGTGTCAGTGTATGCCTTTGTTACTTGTTGTCAGTGTATGTCTTTGTTACTTGGTGTAGGTGTGTGCCTGTGTAACTGAGTATCAGTGTATGTCTTTGTTACTTGGTGTAAGTGTGTGTCTGTGATACTGGGTATCAGTTTCTGTCTTTGTTACTTGGTGTAAGTGTGTGTCTGTGTTACTGGGTGTCAGTGTATGCCTTTGTTACTTGGTGTCAGTGTATGTCTGTGTACTTGGTGTAAGTGTGTGTCTTTGTTACTTGGTGTCAGTGTATGTTTGTGTTACTTGGTGTAAGTGTATGTCTTTGTGACTTGGTGTCAGTGTATGTTTTTGTTACTTGGTGTAAGTGTATGTCTTTGTTACGTGGTGTCAGTGCATGTCTTTGTTCCTTGGTGCAAGTGTATGTCTTTGTTACTTGGTGTCATTGTATGTCTCTGTTACTTGGTGTAAGTGTGTGTCTGTGTTACTGGGTATCAGTGTATGTCTTTGTTACTTGGTCTCATTGTCTGTCTTTGTTACTTGGTGTAAGTGTGTGTCTGTGTTAATGGGTATCAGTGTCTGTCTTTGTTACTTGGTGTTAGTGTATGTCTTTGTAACTTGGTGTCAGTGTATGTCTGTGTTACTTGGTGTAAGTGTGTGTCTGTGTTACTGGGTATCAGTGTATGTCTTTGTTACCTGGTGTCAGTGTATGTCTTTGTTACTTGGTGTAACTGTATGTCTTTGTTACTTGGTGTCAGTGTATGTCTCTGTTACTTGGTGTAATGTGTGTCTGTGTTACTGGGTATAAGTGTATGTCTTTGTTACTTGGTCTCATTGTCTGTCTTTGTTACTTGGTGTAAGTGTGTGTCTGTGTTACTGGGTATCAGTGTCTGTCTTTGTTACTTGGTGTTAGTGCATGTCTTTGTAACTTGGTGTCAGTGTATGTCTGTGTTACTTGGTGTTAGTGTGTGTCTGTGTTACTGGGTATCAGTGTATGTCTTTGTTACCTGGTGTCAGTGTATTGCTTTGTTACTTGGTGTAACTGCATGTCTTTGTTACTTGGTGGAAGTGTTTGTCTGTGTTACTTGGTGTAAGTGTGTGTCTTTGTTACTTGGTGTCAGTGTATGTTTTTGTTACTTGGTGTAAGTGTATGTCTTTGTTACTTGGTGTCAGTGCTTGTCTTTGTTACTTGGTGTAAGTGTATGTCTTTGTTACTTGGTGTAAGTGTATGTCTTTGTTACTTGGTGTCAGTGTATGTCTTTGTTACTTGGTGTCAGTGTATGTCTGTGTTACTTGGTGTAAGTGTGTGTCTGTGTTACTGACTATCAGTGTATGTCTTAGTTACTTGGTGTAAGTGTGTGTCTGTGTTACTGGGTATCAGTGTATGTCTTTGTTACTTGGTGTCAGTGTATGTCTTTGTTACTTGGTGTCAGTGTATGTCTTTGTTACTTGGTGTAAGTGTGTGTCCGTGTTATTGGGTATCAGTGAATGTCTTTGTTACTTGGTGTCAGTGTATGCCTTGTTACTGGGTGTCAGTGTATGATTTTGTTACTTGGTGTCAGTGTATGTCTTTGTTACTTGGTGTCCGTGTGTGTCTGTGTTACTGGGTGTCAGTGTATGTCTTTGTTACTGGGTGTCAGTGTATGCCTTTCTTACTTGGTGTCAGTGTATGTCTTTGTTACTTGGTGTAGGTTTGTGTCTGTGTAACTGAGTATCAGTGTATGTCTTTGTTACTTGGTGTAAGTGTGTGTCTGTGTTACTGGGTATCAGTTTCTGTCTTTGTTACTTGGTGTAAGTGTGTGTCTGTGTTACTGGGTGTCAGTGTATGTCTTTGTTACTTGGTGTCAGTGCATGTCTGTGTCCTTGGTGTAAGTGTGTGTCTTTGTTACTTGGTGTCAGTGTATGTTTGTGTTACTTGTTGTAAGTGTATGTCTTTGTTACTTGGTGTAAGTGTATGTCTTTGGTACTTGGTGTCAGTGCATGTCTTTGTTACTTGGTGTAAGTGTATGTCTTTGTTACTTGGTGTAAGTGTATGTCTTTGTTACTTGGTGTCAGTGTATGTCTTTGTTACTTGGTGTCAGTGTATTTCTTTGTTACTGGGTGTAAGTGTGCGTCTGTGTTACTGAGTATCAGTGTATGTCTTTGTTACTTGGTGTAAGTGTGTGTCTGTGTTACTGGGTATCAGTGAATGTCTTTGTTACTTGGTTTCAGTGTATGCCTTGTTACTGGGTGTCAGTGTATGTCTTTGTTAATTGTTGTAATTGTGTGTCTGTGTTACTGGGTATCAGTGTATGTCTTTGTTACTGGGTGTCAGTGTATGTTTCTGTTAATGGGTGTAAGTGTATGTCTTTGTTACTTGGTGTCAGTGGATGTCTTTGTTACTGGGTGTAAGTGTGTGTCTGTGTTACTGAGTATCAGTGTATGTCTTTGTTACTTGGTGCAAGTGTGTGTCTGTGTTACTGGGTGTCAGTGAATGTCTTTGTTACTTGGTGTCCGTGATTGTCTGTGTTACTGGGTGTCAGTGTATGTCTTTGTTACTGGGTGTCAGTGTATGCCTTTGTTACTTGTTGTCAGTGTATGTCTTTGTTACTTGGTGTAGGTGTGTGCCTGTGTAACTGAGTATCAGTGTATGTCTTTGTTACTTGGTGTAAGTGTGTGTCTGTGATACTGGGTATCAGTTTCTGTCTTTGTTACTTGGTGCAAGTGTGTGTCTGTGTTACTGGGTGTCAGTGTATGCCTTTGTTACTTGGTGTCAGTGTATGTCTTTGTTACTTGGTGTCAGTGTATGTCTTTGTTACTTGGTGTCAATGTATGTCTCTGTTACTTGGTGCAAGTGTGTGTCTGTGTTACTGGTATCAGTGTATGTCTTTGTTACTTGGTGTCATTGTCTGTCTTTGTTACTTGGTGTAAGTGTGTGTCTGTGTTACTGGGTATCAGTGTATGTCTTTGTAACTTGGTGTCAGTGTCTGTCCTTGTTACTTGGTGTCAGTGTATGTCTGTGTTACTTGGTGTAAGTGTGTGTCTGTGTTACTGACTATCAGTGTATGTCTTAGTTACTTGGTGTAAGTGTGTGTCTGTGTTACTGGGTATCAGTGTATGTCTTTGTTACTTGGTGTCAGTGTATGTCTTTGTTACTTGGTGTCAGTGTATGTCTTTGTTACTTGGTGTAAGTGTGTGTCCGTGTTATTGGGTATCAGTGAATGTCTTTGTTACTTGGTGTCAGTGTATGCCTTGTTACTGGGTGTCAGTGTATGATTTTGTTACTTGGTGTCAGTGTATGTCTTTGTTACTTGGTGTCCGTGTGTGTCTGTGTTACTGGGTGTCAGTGTATGTCTTTGTTACTGAGTGTCAGTGTATGCCTTTCTTACTTGGTGTCAGTGTATGTCTTTGTTACTTGGTGTAGGTTTGTGTCTGTGTAACTGAGTATCAGTGTATGTCTTTGTTACTTGGTGTAAGTGTGTGTCTGTGTTACTGGGTGTCAGTGTATGTCTTTGTTACTTGGTGTCAGTGCATGTCTGTGTCCTTGGTGTAAGTGTGTGTCTTTGTTACTTGGTGTCAGTGTATGTTTGTGTTACTTGTTGTAAGTGTATGTCTTTGTTACTTGGTGTAAGTGTATGTCTTTGGTACTTGGTGTCAGTGCATGTCTTTGTTACTTGGTGTAAGTGTATGTCTTTGTTACTTGGTGTAAGTGTATGTCTTTGTTACTTGGTGTCAGTGTATGTCTTTATTACTTGGTGTCAGTGTATTTCTTTGTTACTGGGTGTAAGTGTGTGTCTGTGTTACTGAGTATCAGTGTATGTCTTTGTTACTTGGTGTAAGTGTGTGTCTGTGTTACTGGGTATCAGTGAATATCTTTGTTACTTGGTTTCAGTGTATGCCTTGTTACTGGGTGTCAGTGTATGTCTTTGTTAATTGTTGTAATTGTGTGTCTGTGTTACTGGGTATCAGTGTATGTCTTTGTTACTGGGTGTCAGTGTATGTTTCTGTTAATGGGTGTAAGTGTATGTCTTTGTTACTTGGTGTCAGTGGATGTCTTTGTTACTGGGTGTAAGTGTGTGTCTGTGTTACTGAGTATCAGTGTATGTCTTTGTTACTTGGTGTAAGTGTGTGTCTGTGTTACTGGGTGTCAGTGAATGTCTTTGTTACTTGGTGTCCGTGATTGTCTGTGTTACTGGGTGTCAGTGTATGTCTTTGTTACTGGGTGTCAGTGTATGCCTTTGTTACTTGTTGTCAGTGTATGTCTTTGTTACTTGGTGTAGGTGTGTGCCTGTGTAACTGAGTATCAGTGTATGTCTTTGTTACTTGGTGTAAGTGTGTGTCTGTGATACTGGGTATCAGTTTCTGTCTTTGTTACTTGGTGTAAGTGTGTGTCTGTGTTACTGGGTGTCAGTGTATGCCTTTGTTACTTGGTGTCAGTGTATGTCTGTGTACATGGTGTAAGTGTGTGTCTTTGTTACTTGGTGTCAGTGTATGTTTGTGTTACTTGGTGTAAGTGTATGTCTTTGTGACTTGGTGTCAGTGTATGTTTTTGTTACTTGGTGTAAGTGTATGTCTTTGTTACGTGGTGTCAGTGCATGTCTTTGTTCCTTGGTGCAAGTGTATGTCTTTGTTACTTGGTGTCAGTGTATGTCT
The DNA here is from genome assembly GCF_036365525.1 of Heterodontus francisci. Taxonomy (NCBI): domain Eukaryota; kingdom Metazoa; phylum Chordata; class Chondrichthyes; order Heterodontiformes; family Heterodontidae; genus Heterodontus; species Heterodontus francisci. Next base: position 21,396,355 of record NW_027141852.1, on the reverse strand, counting down.
CTGTTACTTGGTGTAAGTGTGTGTCTGTGTTACTGGGTATCAGTGTATGTCTTTGTTACTTGGTCTCATTGTCTGTCTTTGTTAATTGGTGTAAGTGTGTGTCTGTGTTACTGGGTATCAGTGTCTGTCTTTGTTACTTGGTGTTAGTGTATGTCTTTGTAACTTGGTGTCAGTGTATGTCTGTGTTACTTGGTGTAAGTGTGTGTCTGTGTTACTGGGTATCAGTGTATGTCTTTGTTACCTGGTGTCAGTGTATGTCTTTGTTACTTGGTGTAACTGTATGTCTTTGTTACTTGGTGTCAGTGTATGTCTCTGTTACTTGGTGTAATGTGTGTCTGTGTTACTGGGTATAAGTGTATGTCTTTGTTACTTGGTCTCATTGTCTGTCTTTGTTACTTGGTGTAAGTGTGTGTCTGTGTTACTGGGTATCAGTGTCTGTCTTTGTTACTTGGTGTTAGTGCATGTCTTTGTAACTTGGTGTCAGTGTATGTCTGTGTTACTTGGTGTTAGTGTGTGTCTGTGTTACTGGGTATCAGTGTATGTCTTTGTTACCTGGTGTCAGTGTATTGCTTTGTTACTTGGTGTAACTGCATGTCTTTGTTACTTGGTGGAAGTGTTTGTCTGTGTTACTTGGTGTAAGTGTGTGTCTTTGTTACTTGGTGTCAGTGTATGTTTTTGTTACTTGGTGTAAGTGTATGTCTTTGTTACTTGGTGTCAGTGCTTGTCTTTGTTACTTGGTGTAAGTGTATGTCTTTGTTACTTGGTGTAAGTGTATGTCTTTCTTACTTGGTGTCAGTGTATGTCTTTGTTACTTGGTGTCAGTGTATGTCTCTGTTACTTGGTGCAAGTGTGTGTCTGTGTTACTGGTATCAGTGTATGTCTTTGTTACTTGGTGTCATTGTCTGTCTTTGTTACTTGGTGTAAGTGTGTGTCTGTGTTACTGGGTATCAGTGTATGTCTTTGTAACTTGGTGTCAGTGTCTGTCCTTGTTACTTGGTGTCAGTGTATGTCTGTGTTACTTGGTGTAAGTGTGTGTCTGTGTTACTGACTATCAGTGTATGTCTTAGTTACTTGGTGTAAGTGTGTGTCTGTGTTACTGGGTATCAGTGTATGTCTTTGTTACTTGGTGTCAGTGTATGTCTTTGTTACTTGGTGTCAGTGTATGTCTTTGTTACTTGGTGTAAGTGTGTGTCCGTGTTATTGGGTATCAGTGAATGTCTTTGTTACTTGGTGTCAGTGTATGCCTTGTTACTGGGTGTCAGTGTATGATTTTGTTAATGGGTGTCAGTGTATTTCTTTGTTACGTGGTGTCCGTGTGTGTCTATGTTACTGCGTGTCAGTGTATCTCTTTGTTACTGGGTGTCAGTGTATGCCTTTGTTACTTGGTGTCAGTGTATGTCCTTGTTACTTGGTGTAAGTGTGTGTCTGTGTTACTGGGTATCAGTGTATGTCTTTGTAACTTGGTGTCAGTGTATGTCTTTGTTACTTGGTGTCTGTGTATGTCTATGTTACTTGGTGTAAGTGTGTGTCTGTGTTACTGGGTATCAGTGTATGTCTTTGTTACTTGGTGTCAGTGTATGTCTTTGTTACTTGGTGTAAGTGTATGTCTTTGTTACTTGGTGTCAGTGTATGTCTTTGTTACTTGTGTAAGTGTGTGTCTGTGTTACTGAGTATCAGTGTATGTCTTTGTTCCTTGGTGTAAGTGTGTGTCTGAGTTACTGGGTATCAGTGTATGTCTTTGTTACTCGGTGTCAGTGTATGTCTTTGTTACCTGGTGTCAGTGTGTGTCTGTGTTACTGGGTATCAGTGAATGTCTTTGTTACTTGGTGTCAGTGTATGTCTTTGTTACTGGGTGTCAGTGTATGCCTTTGTTACTTGGTGTCAGTGTCTGTCTTTGTTACTTGGTGTAGGTGTTTGTCTGTGTTACTGGGTATCAGTGTATGTCTTTGTAACTTGGTGTCAGTGTATGTCTTTGTTACTTGGTGTCTGTGTATGTCTATGTTACTTGGTGCAAGTGTGTGTCTGTGTTACTGGGTGTCAGTGTATGTCTTTGTTACTTGGTGTCAGTGTATGTCTGTGTACTTGGTGTAAGTGTGTGACTTTGTTACTTGGTGTCAGTGTATGTCTGTGTTACTTGGTGGAAGTGTATGTCTTTGTTACTTGGTGTCATTGTCTGTCTTTGTTACTTGGTGTAAGTGTGTGTCTGTGTTACTGGGTATCAGTGTATGTCTTTGTTACTTGGTGTCAGTGTATGTCTTTGTTACTTGGTGTAAGTGTGTGTCTGTGTTACTGGTATCAGTGTATGTCTTTGTTACTTGGTGTCATTGTCTGCATTTGATACTTGGTGTAAGTGTGTGTCTATGTTACTGGGTATCAGTGTATGTCTTTGTTACTTGGTGTCAGTGTCTGTCCTTGTTACTTGGTGTCAGTGTATGTCTTTGTTACTGGGTGTCAGTGTATTCCTTTCTTACTTGGTGTCAGTGTATTCCTTTGTTACTTGGTGTCAGTGTATGTCTTTGTTACTTGGTGTAGGTGTGTGTCTTGGTGTCAGTGTCTGTCCTTGTTACTTGGTGTCAGTGTATGTCTTTGTTACTGGGTGTCAGTGTATTCCTTTGTTACTTGGTGTCAGTGTATTCCTTTGTTACTTGGTGTCAGTGTATGTCTTTGTTACTTGGTGTAGGTGTGTGTCTGTGTAACTGAGTATCAGTGTATGTCTTTGTCACTTGGTGTAAGTTTGTGTCTGTGTTACTGGGTATCAGTTTCTGTCTTGGTTACTTGGTGTAAGTGTGTGTCTGTGTTACTGGGTGTCATTGTTTGTCTTTGTTACTTGGTGTCAGTGTATGTCTGTGTACTTGGTGTAAGTGTGTGTCTTTGTTACTTGGTGTCAGTGTATGTTTGTGTTACCTGGTGTAAGTGTATGTCTTTGTAACTTGGTGTAAGTGTATGCCTTTGTTACTTGGTGTCAGTGCCTGTCTTTGTTACTTGGTGTAAGTGTATGTCTTTGTTACTTGGTGTCAGTGTATGTCTCTGTTACTTGGTGTATGTGTGTGTCTGTGTTACAGGGTATCAGTGCATGTCTTTGTTACTTGGTGTCATTGTCTGTCTTTGGTACTTGGTGTAAGTGTGTGTCTGTGTTACTGGATATCAGTGTATGTCTTTGTTACTTGGTGTCTGTGTATGTCTTTGTTACTTGGTTTCAGTGTATGTTTGTGTTACTTGGTGTAAGTGTGTGTCTGTGTTACTGGGTATCAGCGTATGTCTTTGTTACTTGATGTCTGTGTATGTCTGTGTTACTTGGTGTAAGTGTGTGTCTGTGTTACTGGGTATCAGTGCATGTCTTTGTTACTTGGTGTAAGTGTGTGTCTGTGTTACTGGGTATCAGTGTATGTCTTTGTGACTTGGTGTCAGTGAATGTCTTTGTTACTTGGTCTCAGTGTATGTCTTTGTTACTTGGTGTAAGTGTGTGTCTGTGTTACTGGGTATCATTGAATGTCTTAGTTACTTGGTGTCAGTCTATGCCTTGTTACTGGGTGTCAGTGTATGTTTTTGTTAATGGGTGTCAGTGTATGTCTTTGTTACTTGGTGTCAGTGTGTGCCTTTGTTACTTGGTGTCATTGTGTGTTTTTGTTACTGGGTGTCAGAGTATGTCTTTGTGACTTGGTGTAAGTGTGTGTCTGTGTTACTGGGTATCAGTGTATGTCTTTGTTACTTGGGGTCAGTGTATGTCTGTGTTAGTTGGTGTAAGTGTGTGTCTGTGTAACTGGGTATCAGTGTATGTCTTTGTTACTTGGTGTAAGTGTGTGTCTGTGTTACTGGGTGTCAGTGTATGTCTTTGTTACTTGGTGTCAGTGTATGTCTGTGTACTTGGTGTAAGTGTGTGTCTTTGTTACTTGGTGTCAGTGTATGTCTGTGTTACTTGGTGTAAGTGTATGTCTTTGTTACTTGGTGTCATTGTGTGTCTTTGTTACTTGGTGTAAGTGTGTGTCTGTGTTACTGGGTATCAGTGTATGTCTTTGTTACTTGGTGTCAGTGTATGTCTTTGTTACTTGGTGTCAGTGCATGTCTTTGTTACTTGGTATCAGTGTATGTCTTTGTTACTTGGTGTCAGTGTATGTCTTTGTTACTTGGTGTCAGTGTATGTCTCGGTTACTTGGTGTCCGTGTGTGTCTATGTTACTGCGTGTCAGTGTATCTCTTTGTTACTGGGTGTCAGTGTATGCCTTTGTTACTTGGTGTCAGTGTATGTCCTTGTTACTTGGTGTAAGTGTGTATCTGTGTTACTGGGTATCAGTGTATGTCTTTGTTACTTGGTGTCAGTGTATGTCTTTGTTACTTGGTGTCAGTGTGTGCCTTTGTTACTTGGTCTCATTGTGTGTTTTTGTTACTGGGTGTCAGTGTATGTCTTTGTGACTTGGTGTAAGTGTGTGTCTGTGTTACTGGGTATCAGTGTATGTCTTTGTTACTTGGGGTCAGTGTATGTCTGTGTTAGTTGGTGTAAGTGTGTGTCTGTGTAACTGGGTATCAGTGTATGTCTTTGTTACTTGGTGTAAGTGTGTGTCTGTGTTACTGGGTGTCAGTGTATGTCTTTGTTACTTGGTGTCAGTGTATGTCTGTGTACTTGGTGTAAGTGTGTGTCTTTGTTACTTGGTGTCAGTGTATGTCTGTGTTACTTGGTGTAAGTGTATGTCTTTGTTACTTGGTGTCATTGTGTGTCTTTGTTACTTGGTGTAAGTGTGTGTCTGTGTTACTGGGTATCAGTGTATGTCTTTGTTACTTGGTGTCAGTGTATGTCTTTGTTACTTGGTGTCAGTGCATGTCTTTGTTACTTGGTGTCAGTGTATGTCTTTGTTACTTGGTGTCAGTGTATGTCTCGGTTACTTGGTGTAAGTGTGTGTCTGTGTTACTGAGTATCAGTGTATGTCTGTGTTCCTGGATATCAGTGTGTGTGTGTGTTACTGGGTATCAGTGTATGTCTTTGTTACCTGGAGTCAGTGTATGTCTTTGTTACTTGGTGTATCTGTATGTCTTTGTTACTTGGTGGAAGTGTTTGTCTGTGTTACTTGGTGTAAGTTTGTGTCTTTGTTACTTGGTGTCAGTGTATGTTTTTGTTACTTGGTGTAAGTGTATGTCTTTGTTACTTGGTGTCAGTGCTTGTCTTTGTTACTTGGTGTAAGTGTATATCTTTGTTACTTGGTGTAAGTGTATGTCTTTGTTACTTGGTGTCAGTGTATGTCTTTGTTACTTGGTGTCAGTGTATGTCTCTGTTACTTGGTGTAAGTGTGTGTCTGTGTTACTGGTATCAGTGTATGTCTTTGTTACTTGGTGTCATTGTCTGTCTTTGTTACTTGATGTAAGTGTGTGTCTGTGTTACTTGGTATCAGTGTATGTCTTTGTTACTTGGTGTCAGTGTCTGTCCTTGTTACTTGGTGTCAGTGTATGTCTGTGTTACTTGGTGTAAGTGTGTGTCTGTGTTACTGAGTATCAGTGTATGTCTTTGTTACTTGGTGTAAGTGTGTGTCTGTGTTACTGGGTATCAGTGTATGTCTTTGTTACTTGGTGTCAGTGTATGTCTTTGTTACTTGGTGTAAGTGTGTGTCCGTGTTATTGGGTATCAGTGAATGTCTTTGTTACTTGGTGTCAGTGTATGCCTTGTTACTGGGTGTCAGTGTATGATTATGTTAATGGGTGTCTGTGTATGTCTTTGTTACTTGGCGTCCGTGTGTGTCTATGTTACTGCGTGTCAGTGTATCTCTTTGTTACTGGGTGTCAGTGTATGCCTTTGTTACTTGGTGTCAGTGTATGTCCTTGTTACTTGGTGTAAGTGTGTATCTGTGTTACTGGGTATCAGTGTATGTCTTTGTTACTTGGTGTCAGTGTATGTCTTTGTTACTTGGTGTCAGTGTATGTCTATGTTACTTGGTGTAAGTGTGTGTCTGTGTTACAGGGTATCAGTGTATGTCTTTGTTACTTGGTGTCAGTGTATGTCTTTGTTACTTGGTGTAAGTGTATGTCTTTGTTACTTGGTGTCAGTGTATGTCTTTGTTACTTGTGTATGTGTGTGTCTGTGTTACTGAGTATCAGTGTATGTCTTTGTTCCTTGGTGTAAGTGTGTGTCTGTGTTACTGGGTATCAGTGTATGTCTTTGTTACTTGGTGTCAGTGTATGTCTTTGTTACCTGGTGTCAGTGTGTGTCTGTGTTACTGGGTATCAGTGAATGTCTTTGTTACTTGGTGTCAGTGTATGTCTTTGTTACTGGGTGTCAGTGTATGCCTTTGTTACTTGGTGTCAGTGTCTGTCTTTGTTACTTGGTGTAGGTGTTTGTCTGTGTTGCTGGGTGTCAGTGTATGTCTTTGTTACTTGGTGTCAGTGTATGTTTGTGTTACTTGGTGTAAGTGTGTGTCTGTGTTACTGGGTATCAGCGTATGTCTTTGTTACTTGATGTCAGTGTATGTCTGTGTTTCTTGGTGTAAGTGTGTGTCTGTGTTACTGGGTATCAGTGCATGTCTTTGTTACTTGGTGTAAGTGTGTGTCTGTGTTACTGGGTGTCAGTGTATGTCTTTGTTACTTGGTGTCAGTGTATGTTTGTGTTACTTGGTGTAAGTGTGTGTCAGTGTTACTGGGTATCAGCGTATGTCTTTGTTACTTGATGTCAGTGTATGTCTGTGTTACTTGGTGTAAGTGTGTGTCTGTGTTACTGGGTATCAGTGCATGTCTTTGTTACTTGGTGTAAGTGTGTGTCTGTGTTACTGGGTATCAGTGTATGTCTTTGTGACTTGGTGTCAGTGAATGTCTTTGTTACTTGGTCTCAGTGTATGTCTTTGTTACTTGGTGTAAGTGTGTGTCTGTGTTACTGGGTATCAGTGAATGTCTTAGTTACTTGGTGTCAGTCTATGCCTTGTTACTGGGTGTCAGTGTATGTTTTTGTTAATGGGTGTCAGTGTATGTCTTTGTTACTTGGTGTCAGTGTGTGCCTTTGTTACTTGGTGTCATTGTGTGTTTTTGTTACTGGGTGTCAGTGTATGTCTTTGTGACTTGGTGTAAGTGTGTGTCTGTGTTACTGGGTATCAGTGTATGTCTTTGTTTCTTGGGGTCAGTGTATGTCTGTGTTAGTTGGTGTAAGTGTGTGTCTGTGTAACTGGGTATCAGTGTATGTCTTTGTTACTTGGTGTAAGTGTGTGTCTGTGTTACTGGGTGTCAGTGTATGTCTTTGTTACTTGGTGTCAGTGTATGTCTGTGTACTTGGTGTAAGTGTGTGTCTTTGTTACTTGGTGTCAGTGTATGTCTGTGTTACTTGGTGTAAGTGTATGTCTTTGTTACTTGGTGTCATTGTGTGTCTTTGTTACTTGGTGTAAGTGTGTGTCTGTGTTACTGGGTATCAGTGTATGTCTTTGTTACTTGGTGTCAGTGTATGTCTTTGTTACTTGGTGTCAGTGCATGTCTTTGTTACTTGGTGTCAGTGTATGTCTTTGTTACTTGGTGTCAGTGTATGTCTTTGTTACTTGGTGTCAGTGTATGTCTCGGTTACTTGGTGTCCGTGTGTGTCTATGTTACTGCGTGTCAGTGTATCTCTTTGTTACTGGGTGTCAGTGTATGCCTTTGTTACTTGGTGTCAGTGTATGTCCTTGTTACTTGGTGTAAGTGTGTATCTGTGTTACTGGGTATCAGTGTATGTCTTTGTTACTTGGTGTCAGTGTATGTCTTTGTTACTTGGTGTCAGTGTGTGCCTTTGTTACTTGGTGTCATTGTGTGTTTTTGTTACTGGGTGTCAGTGTATGTCTTTGTGACTTGGTGTAAGTGTGTGTCTGTGTTACTGGGTATCAGTGTATGTCTTTGTTACTTGGGGTCAGTGTATGTCTGTGTTAGTTGGTGTAAGTGTGTGTCTGTGTAACTGGGTATCAGTGTATGTCTTTGTTACTTGGTGTAAGTGTGTGTCTGTGTTACTGGGTGTCAGTGTATGTCTTTGTTACTTGGTGTCAGTGTATGTCTGTGTACTTGGTGTAAGTGTGTGTCTTTGTTACTTGGTGTCAGTGTATGTCTGTGTTAATTGGTGTAAGTGTATGTCTTTGTTACTTGGTGTCATTGTGTGTCTTTGTTACTTGGTGTAAGTGTGTGTCTGTGTTACTGGGTATCAGTGTATGTCTTTGTTACTTGGTGTCAGTGTATGTCTTTGTTACTTGGTGTCAGTGTATGTCTCGGTTACTTGGTGTAAGTGTGTGTCTGTGTTACTGAGTTTCAGTGTATGTCTGTGTTCCTGGATATCAGTGTGTGTGTGTGTTACTGGGTATCAGTGTATGTCTTTGTTACCTGGAGTCAGTGTATGTCTTTGTTACTTGGTGTATCTGTATGTCTTTGTTACTTGGTGGAAGTGTTTGTCTGTGTTACCTGGTGTAAGTGTGTGTCTTTGTTACTTGGTGTCAGTGTATGTTTTTGTTACTTGGTGTAAGTGTATGTCTTTGTTACTTGGTGTCAGTGCTTGTCTTTGTTACTTGGTGTAAGTGTATATCTTTGTTACTTGGTGTAAGTGTATGTCTTTGTTACTTGGTGTCAGTGTATGTCTTTGTTACTTGGTGTCAGTGTATGTCTCTGTTACTTGGTGTAAGTGTGTGTCTGTGTTACTGGTATCAGTGTATGTCTTTGTTCCTTGGTGTCATTGTCTGTCTTTGTTACTTGATGTAAGTGTGTGTCTGTGTTACTTGGTATCAGTGTATGTCTTTGTTACTTGGTGTCAGTGTCTGTCCTTGTTACTTGGTGTCAGTGTATGTCTGTGTTACTTGGTGTAAGTGTGTGTCTGTGTTACTGAGTATCAGTGTATGTCTTTGTTATTTGGTGTAATTGTGTGTATGTGTTACTGGGTATCAGTGTATGTCTTTGTTACTTGGTGTCAGTGTATGTCTTGGTTACTTGGTGTAAGTGTGTGTCCGTGTTATTGGGTATCAGTGAATGTCTTTGTTACTTGGTGTCAGTGTATGCCTTGTTACTGGGTGTCAGTGTATGATTATGTTAATGGGTGTCTGTGTATGTCTTTGTTACTTGGTGTCCGTGTGTGTCTATGTTACTGCGTGTCAGTGTATCTCTTTGTTACTGGGTGTCAGTGTATGCCTTTGTTACTTGGTGTCAGTGTATGTCCTTGTTACTTGGTGTAAGTGTGTATCTGTGTTACTGGGTATCAGTGTATGTCTTTGTTACTTGGTGTCAGTGTATGTCTTTGTTACTTGGTGTCTGTGTATGTCTATGTTACTTGGTGTAAGTGTGTGTCTGTGTTACTGGGTATCAGTGTATGTCTTTGTTACTTGGTGTCAGTGTATGTCTTTGTTACTTGTGTAAGTGTGTGTCTGTGTTACTGAGTATCAGTGTATGTCTTTGTTCCTTGGTGTAAGTGTGTGTCTGTGTTACTGGGTATCAGTGTATGTCTTTGTTACTTGGTGTCAGTGTATGTCTTTGTTACCTGGTGTCAGTGTGTGTCTGTGTTACTGGGTATCAGTGAATGTCTTTGTTACTTGGTGTCAGTGTATGTCTTTGTTACTGGGTGTCAGTGTATGCCTTTGTTACTTGGTGTCAGTGTCTGTCTTTGTTACTTGGTGTAGGTGTTTGTCTGTGTTGCTGGGTATCAGTTTCTGTCTTTGTTACTTGGTGCAAGTGTGTGTCTGTGTTACTGGGTGTCAGTGTATGTCTTTGTTACTTGGTGTCAGTGTATGTCTGTGCACTTGGTGTAAGTGTGTGTCTTTGTTACTTGGTGTCAGTGTATGTCTGTGTTACTTGGTGGAAGTGTATGTCTTTGTTACTTGGTGTCATTGTCTGTCTTTGTTACTTGATGGAAGTATGTGTCTGTGTTACTGGGTATCAGTGTATGTCTTTGCTACTTGGTGTCAGTGTATGTCTGTGTACTTGGTGTAAGTGTACGTCTTTATTACTTGGTGTCAGTGTATGTCTGTGTTACTTGGTGGAAGTGTATGTCTTTGTTACTTGGTGTCATTGTCTGTCTTTGTTACTTGGTGTAAGTGTGTGTCTGTGTTACTGGGTATCAGTGTATGTCTTTGTTACTTGGTGTCAGTGTATGTCTTTGTTACTTGGTGTCTGTGTATGTCTGTGTTACTTGGTGTAAGTGTGTGTCTGTGTTCCTGGGTATCCGTGTATGTCTTTGTTACTTGTTGTAAGTGTATGTCTTTGTTACTTGGTGTCAGTGTATGTCTTTGTTACTTGGTGTAAGTGTGTGTCTGTGTTACTGAGTATCAGTGCATGTCTTTGTTCCTTGGTGTAAGTGTGTGTCTGTGTTACTGGGTATCAGTGTATTTCTTTGTTACTTGGTGTCAGTGTCTGTCTTTGTTACTTGGTGTAAGTGTGTGTCTATGTTACTAGGTATCAGTGAATGTCTTTGTTACTTGGTGTCAGTGTATGTCTTTGTTACTTGGTGTCAGTGGATGTCTTTGTTACTTGGAGTCCGTGTATGTCTGTGTTACTTGGTGTCTGTGTATGTCTTTGTTACTGGGTGTCAGTGTATTCCTTTGTTACTTGGTGTCAGTGTATGTCTTTGTTACTTGGTGTAGGTGTGTGTCTGTGTTACTGGGTATCAGTGTATGTCTTTGTTACTTGGTGTCAGTGTATGTCTTTGTTACTTGGTGTCAGTGTATGTCTTTGTTACTTGGTGTAAGTGTGTGTCCGTGCTATTGCGTATCAGTGAATGTCTTTGTTACTTTGTGTCAGTGTATGCCTTGTTACTGGGTGTCAGTGTATGTTTTTGTTAAAGGGTGTCAGTGTATGTCTTTGTTACTTGGTGTCCGTGTGTGTCTATGTTACTGGGTGTCAGTGTATGCCTTTGTTACTGGGTATCAGTGTATGTCTTTGTTACTTGGTGTCAGTGTATGTCTTTGTTACTTGGTGTCTGTGTATGTCTTTGTTACTTGGTGTCAGTGTATGTCTTTGTTACTTGGTGTAAGTGTCTGTCTTTGTTACTTGGTGTCAGTGTATGTCTTTGTTACTTGTGTAAGTGTGTGTCTGTGTTACTGAGTGTCAGTGTATGTCTATGTTCCTTGGTGTAAGTGTGTGTCTGTGTTACTGGGTATCAGTGTATGTCTTTGTTACTTGGTGTCAGTGTATGTCTTTGTTACTTGGTGTCCGTGTGTGTCTGTGTTACTGGGTGTCAGTGTATGTCTTTGTTACTGGGTGTCAGTGTATGTCTTTGTGACTTGGTGTAAGTGTGTGTCTGTGTTACTGGGTATCAGTGTATGTCTTTGTTACTTGGGGTCAGTGTATGTCTGTGTTAGTTGGTGTAAGTGTGTGTCTGTGTAACTGGGTATCAGTGTATGTCTTTGTTACTTGGTCTAAGTGTGTGTCTGTGTTACTGGGTGTCAGTGTATGTCTTTGTTACTTGGTGTCAGTGTATGTCTGTGTACTTGGTGTAAGTGTGTGTCTTTGTTACTTGGTGTCAGTGTATGTCTGTGTTACTTGGTGTAAGTGTATGTCTTTGTTACTTGGTGTCATTGTGTGTCTTTGTTACTTGGTGTAAGTGTGTGTCTGTGTTACTGGGTATCAGTGTATGTCTTTGTTACTTGGTGTCAGTGCATGTCTTTGTTACTTGGTGTCAGTGTATGTCTTTGTTACTTGGTGTCAGTGTATGTCTCGGTTACTTGGTGTAAGTGTGTGTCTGTGTTACTGAGTATCAGTGTATGTCTGTGTTCCTGGATATCAGTGTGTGTGTGTGTTACTGGGTATCAGTGTATGTCTTTGTTACCTGGAGTCAGTGTATGTCTGTGTTACTTGTTGTATCTGTATGTCTTTGTTACTTGGTGGAAGTGTTTGTCTGTGTTACTTGGTGTAAGTGTGTGTCTTTGTTACTTGGTGTCAGTGTATGTTTTTGTTAATTGGTGTAAGTGTATGTCTTTGTTACTTGGTGTCAGTGCTTGTCTTTGTTACTTGGTGTAAGTGTATGTCTTTGTTACTTGGTGTCAGTGTATGTCTTTGTTACTTGGTGTCAGTGTGTGTCTTTGTGACTTGGTGTCAGTGTATGTCTCTGTTACTTGGTGTAAGTGTGTGTCTGTGTTACTGGTATCAGTGTATGTCTTTGTTACTTGGTGTCATTGTCTGTCTTTGTTACTTGATGTAAGTGTGTGTCTGTGTTACTTGGTATCAGTGTATGTCTTTGTTACTTGGTGTCAGTGTCTGTCCTTGTTACTTGGTGTCAGTGTATGTCTGTGTTACTTGGTGTAAGTGTGTGTCTGTGTTACTGAGTATCAGTGTATGTCTTTGTTACTTGGTGTAAGTGTGTGTCTGTGTTACTGGGTATCAGTGTATGTCTTTGTTACTTGGTGTCAGTGTATGTCTTTGTTACTTGGTGTAAATGTGTGTCCGTGTTATTGGGTATCAGTGAATGTCTTTGTTACTTGGTGTCAGTGTATGCCTTGTTACTGGGTGTCAGTGTATGATTATGTTAATGGGTGTTTGTGTATGTCTTTGTTACTTGGTGTCCGTGTGTGTCTATGTTACTGCGTGTCAGTGTATCTCTTTGTTACTGGGTGTCAGTGTATGCCTTTGTTACTTGGTGTCAGTGTATGTCCTTGTTACTTGGTGTAAGTGTGTATCTGTGTTACTGGGTATCAGTGTATGTCTTTGTTACTTGGTGTCAGTGTATGTCTTTGTTACTTGGTGTCTGTGTAAGTCTATGTTACTTGGTGTAAGTGTGTGTCTGTGTTACTGGGTATCAGTGTATGTCTTTGTTACTTGGTGTCAGTGTATGTCTTTGTTACTTGGTGTAAGTGTATGTCTTTGTTACTTGGTGTCAGTGTATGTCTTTGTTACTTGTGTAAGTGTGTGTCTGTGTTACTGAGTATCAGTGTATGTCTTTGTTCCTTGGTGTAAGTGTGTGTCTGTGTTACTGGGTATCAGTGTATGTCTTTGTTACTTGGTGTCAGTGTATGTCTTTGTTACCTGGTGTCAGTGTGTGTCTGTGTTACTGGGTATCAGTGAATGTCTTTGTTACTTGGTGTCAGTGTATGTCTTTGTTACTGGGTGTCAGTGTATGCCTTTGTTACTTGGTGTCAGTGTCTGTCTTTGTTACTTGGTGTAGGTGTTTGTCTGTGTTGCTGGGTATCAGTTTCTGTCTTTGTTACTTGGTGCAAGTGTGTGTCTGTGTTACTGGGTGTCAGTGTATGTCTTTGTTACTTGGTGTCAGTGTATGTCTGTGCACTTGGTGTAAGTGTGTGTCTTTGTTACTTGGTGTCAGTGTATGTCTGTGTTACTTGGTGGAAGTGTATGTCTTTGTTACTTGGTGTCATTGTCTGTCTTTGTTACTTGATGGAAGTGTGTGTCTGTGTTACTGGGTATCAGTGTATGTCTTTGCTACTTGGTGTCAGTGTATATCTGTGTACTTGGTGTAAGTGTACGTCTTTATTACTTGGTGTCAGTGTATGTCTGTGTTACTTGGTGGAAGTGTATGTCTTTGTTACTTGGTGTCATTGTCTGTCTTTGTTACTTGGTGTAAGTGTGTGTCTGTGTTACTGGGTATCAGTGTATGTCTTTGTTACTTGGTGTCAGTGTATGTCTTTGTTACTTGGTGTCTGTGTATGTCTGTGTTACTTGGTGTAAGTGTGTGTCTGTGTTGCTGGGTATCCGTGTATGTCTTTGTTACTTGTTGTAAGTGTATGTCTTTGTTACTTGGTGTCAGTGTATGTCTTTGTTACTTGGTGTAAGTGTGTGTCTGTGTTACTGAGTATCAGTGCATGTCTTTGTTCCTTGGTGTAAGTGTGTGTCTGTGTTACTGGGTATCAGTGTATTTCTTTTTACTTGGTGTCAGTGTCTGTTTTTGTTACTTGGTGTAAGTGTGTGTCTATGTTACTAGGTATCAGTGAATGTCTTTGTTACTTGGTGTCAGTGTATGTCTTTGTTACTTGGTGTCAGTGGATGTCTTTGTTACTTGGAGTCCGTGTATGTCTGTGTTACTTGGTGTCTGTGTATGTCTTTGTTACTGGGTGTCAGTGTATTCCTTTGTTACTTGGTGTCAGTGTATGTCTTTGTTACTTGGTGTAGGTGTGTGTCTGTGTTACTCGGTATCAGTGTATGTCTTTGTTACTTGGTGTCAGTGTATGTCTTTGTTACTTGGTGTCAGTGTATGTCTTTGTTACTTGGTGTAATTGTGTGTCCGTGCTATTGGGTATCAGTGAATGTCTTTGTTACTTTGTGTCAGTGTATGCCTTGTTACTGGGTGTCAGTGTATGTTTTTGTTAATGGGTGTCAGTGTATGTCTTTGTTACTTGGTGTCCGTGTGTGTCTATGTTACTGGGTGTCAGTGTATGCCTTTGTTACTGGGTATAAGTGTATGTCTTTGTTACTTGGTGTCAGTGTATGTCTTTGTTACTTGGTGTCTGTGTATGTCTTTGTTACTTGTGTAAGTGTGTGTCTGTGTTACTGAGTATCTTTGTATGTCTTTGTTCCTTGGTGTAAGTGTGTGTCTGTGTTACTGGGTATCAGTGTATGTCTTTGTTACTTGGTGTCAGTGTATGTCTGTGTTACTTGGTGTAAGTGTGTGTCTGTGTTACTGGGTATCAGTGTATCTCTTTGTTACTTGGTGTCAGTGTATGTCTTTGTTACTTGGTGTCAGTGTATGTCTTTGTTACTTGGTGTAACTGTATGTCTTTGTTACTTGTTGTCAGTGTATGTCTTTGTTACTTGGTGTAAGTGTGTGTCTGTTACTTAGTATATGTGTATGTCTTTGTTACTTGGTGTAAGTGTATGTCTTTGTTACTTGGTGTAAGTGTATGTCTTTGTTACTTGGTGTCAGTGTATGTCTTTGTTACTTGGTGTCAGTGTATGTCTTTGTTACTTGGTGTCAGTGTATGTCTTTGTTAATGGGTGTAAGTGTGTGTCTGTGTTACTGAGTATCAGTGTATGTCTTTGTTACTTGGTCTAAGAGTGTGTCTGTGTTACTGGGTATCAGTGTATGTCTTTGTTACTTGGTGTCAGTGTATGTCTTTGTTACTTGGTGTCAGTGTATGTTTGTGTTACTTGGTGTAAGTGTATGTCTTTGTTACTTGGTGTCAGTGTATGTTTTTGTTACTTGGTGTCAGTGTATGTTTTTGTTACTTGGTGTAAGTGTATGTCTTTGTTACTTGGTGTCAGTGTATGTCTTTGTTACTTGGTGTCAGTGTATGTCTTTGTTACTTGGTGTCAGTGTATGTCTCTGTTACTTGGTGTCAGTGTATGTCTTTGTAACTTGGTGTCAGTGTATGTCTGTGTTACTGGGTATCAGTGTATGTCTTTGTTACTTGGTGTCAGTGTATGTCTTTGTTACTTGGTGTCAGTGTATGTTTTTGTTACTTGGTGTCAGTGTATGTTTTTGTTACTTGGTGTAAGTGTATGTCTTTGTTACTTGGTGTCAGTGTATGTCTTTGTTACTTGGTGTAAGTGTGTGTCTGTTACTTAGTATATGTGTATGTCTTTGTTACTTGGTGTAAGTGTATGTCTTTGTTACTTGGTGTAAGTGTATGTCTTTGTTACTTGGTGTCAGTGTATGTCTTTGTTAATGGGTGTAAGTGTGTGTCTGTGTTACTGAGTATCAGTGTATGTCTTTGTTACTTGGTCTAAGAGTGTGTCTGTGTTACTGGGTATCAGTGTATGTCTTTGTTACGTGGTGTCAGTGTATGTCTTTGTTACTTGGTGTCAGTGTATGTTTGTGTTACTTGGTGTAAGTGTATGTCTTTGTTACTTGGTGTCAGTGTATGTTTTTGTTACTTGGTGTCAGTGTATGTTTTTGTTACTTGGTGTCAGTGTATGTCTTTGTTACTTGGTGTCAGTGTATGTCTTTGTTACTTGGTGTCAGTGTATGTCTCTGTTACTTGGTGTCAGTGTATGTCTTTGTAACTTGGTGTCAGTGTATGTCTGTGTTACTGGGTATCAGTGTATGTCTTTGTTACTTGGTGTCAGTGTATGTCTTTGTTACTTGGTGTCAGTGTATGTCTTTGTTACTTGGTGTAACTGTATGTCTTTGTTACTTGGTGTAAGTGTGTGTCTGGGTTACTGAGTATCTGTGTATGTCTTTGTTACTTGGTGTAAGTGTGTGTCTGTGTTACTGGGTATCAGTGCATGTCTTTGTTACTTTGTGTCAGTGTATGCCTTCGTTACTTGGTGTAGGTGTGTGTCTGTGTAACTGAGTATCAGTGTATGTCTTTGTTATTTGGTGGAAGTGTGTGTCTGTGATACTGTGTATCAGTTTCTGTCTTTGTTACTTGGTGTAAGTGTGTGTCTGTGATACTGTGTATCAGTTTCTGTCTTTGTTACTTGATGTAAGTGTGTGTCTTTGTTACTTGGTGTCAGTGTATGTTTTTGTTACTTGGTGTAAGTGTATGTTTTTGTTACTTGGTGTAAGTGTATGTTTTTGTTACTTGGTGTCAGTGCATGTCTTTGTTACTTGGTGTCAGTGCATGTCTTTGTTACTTGGTGTAAGTGTATGTCTCGGTTACTTGGTGTCAGTGTATGTCTCGGTTGCTTGGTGTAAGTGTGTGTCTGTGTTCCTGGGTATCAGTGTATGTCTTTGTTACTTGGTGTCAGTGTATGTCTGTGTTACTTGGTGTAAGTGTGTGTCTGTGTTACTGGGTGTCAGTGTATGTCTTTGTTACTTGGTGTAACTGTATGTCTTTGTTACTTGGTGTAAGTGTATGTCTGTTACTGAGTATATGTGTATGTCTTTGTTACTTGGTGTAAGTGTGTGTCTGTGTTACTTGGTGTAAGTGTATGTCTTTGTTACTTGGTGTAAGTGTATGTCTTTGTTACTTGGTGTAAGTGTATGTTTTTGTTACGTGGTGTAAGTGTATGTTTTTGTTACTTGGTGTCAGTGCATGTCTTTGTTACTTGGTGTCAGTGCATGTCTTTGTTACTTGGTGCAAGTGTATGTCTCGGTTACTTGGTGTCAGTGTATGTCTCGGTTGCTTGGTGTAAGTGTGTGTCTGTGTTACTGGGTATCAGTGTATGTCTTTGTTACTTGGTGTCAGTGTATGTCTGTGTTACTTGGTGTAAGTGTGTGTCTGTGTTACTGGGTGTCAGTGTATGTCTTTGTTACTTGGTGTAACTGTATGTCTTTGTTACTTGGTGTAAGTGTATGTCTGTTACTGAGTATATGTGTATGTCTTTGTTACTTGGTGTAAGTGTGTGTCTGTCTTAATTGGTGTAAGTGTATGTCTTTGTTACTTGGTGTAAGTGTATGTCTTTGTTACTTGGTGTAAGTGTATGTTTTTGTTACTTGGTGTAAGTGTATGTCTTTGTTACTTGGTGTCAGTGCATGTCTTTGTTACTTGGTGTCAGTGCATGTCTCTGTTACTTGGTGTAAGTGTGTGTCTGTGTTACTGGGTATCAGTGTATGTCTTCGTTACTTGGTGTCATTGTCTCTCTTGGTTACTTGGTGTAAGTGTGTGTCTGTGTTACTGGGTGTCAGTGTATGTTTTTGTTACTTGGTGTCAGTGTATGTCTTTGTTACTTGCTGTCAGTGTATGTCTTTGTTACTGGGTATCAGTGTATGTCTTTGTTACTTGGTGTCAGTGTATGTCTTTGTTACTTGGTGTCAGTGTATGTCTTTGTGACTTGGTGTCAGTGTATGTCTTTGTGACTTGGTGTAAGTGTATGTTTTTGTTACTTGGTGTCAGTGTATGTTTTTGTTACTTGGTGTCAGTGTATGTCTTTGTTACTTGGTGTCAGTGCATGTCTTTGTTACTTGGTGTCAGTGTATGTCTTTGTTACTTGGTTTCAGTGTATGTCTCTGTTACTTGGTGTCAGTGTATGTCTTTGTAACTTGGTGTCAGTGTATGTCTGTGTTACTGGGTATCAGTGTATGTCTTTGTTACTTGATGTCAGTGTATGTCTTTGTTAATGGGTGTAAGTGTGTGTCTGTGTTACTGAGTATCAGTGTATGTCTTTGTTACTTGGTGTCAGTGTGTGTCTGTGTTACTGGGTATCAGTGTATGTCTTTGTTACTGGGTATCAGTGTATGTCTTTGTTACTTGGTGTCAGTGTATGTCTTTGTGACTTGGTGTAAGTGTATGTTTTTGTTACTTGGTGTCAGTGTATGTTTTTGTTACTTGGTGTCAGTGTATGTCTTTGTTACTTGGTGTCAGTGCATGTCTTTGTTACTTGGTGTCAGTGTATGTCTTTGTTACTTGGTGTCAGTGTATGTCTCTGTTACTTGGTGTCAGTGTATGTCTCTGTTACTTGGTGTCAGTGTATGTCTTTGTTACTTGGTGTCAGTGTATGTCTTTGTTACTTGGTGTAACTGTATTTCTTTGTTACTTGATGTAAGTGTATGTCTTTGTTACTTGGTGTCAGTGTATGTCTGTGTACTTGGTGTAAGTGTGTGTCTTTGTTACTTGGTGTCAGTGTATGTTTGTGTTACTTGGTGTAAGTGTATGTTTGTGTTACTTGGTGTAAGTGTATGTTTTTGTTACTTGGTGTAAGTGTATGTCTTTGTTACTTGGTGTCAGTGCATGTCTTTGTTACTTGGTGTCAGTGCATGTCTTTGTTACTTGGTGTCAGTGTATGTCTCGGTTACTTGGTGTCAGTGTATGTCTCGGTTACTTGGTGTAAGTGTGTGTCTGTGTTACTGGGTATCAGTGTATGTCTTTGTTACTTGGTGTCAGTGTATGTCTGTGTTACTTGGTGTAAGTGTGTGTCTGGGTTACTGAGTATCTGTGTATGTCTTTGTTACTTGGTGTAAGTGTGTGTCTGTGTTACTGGGTATCAGTGCATGTCTTTGTTACTTTGTGTCAGTGTATGTCTGTGTTACTTGGTCTAAGAGTGTGTCTGTGTTACTGGGTATCAGTGTATGTCTTTGTTACGTGGTGTCAGTGTATGTCTTTGTTACTTGGTGTCAGTGTATGTTTGTGTTACTTGGTGTAAGTGTATGTCTTTGTTACTTGGTGTCAGTGTATGTTTTTGTTACTTGGTGTCAGTGTATGTTTTTGTTACTTGGTGTCAGTGTATGTCTTTGTTACTTGGTGTCAGTGTATGTCTTTGTTACTTGGTGTCAGTGTATGTCTCTGTTACTTGGTGTCAGTGTATGTCTTTGTAACTTGGTGTCAGTGTATGTCTGTGTTACTGGGTATCAGTGTATGTCTTTGTTACTTGGTGTCAGTGTATGTCTTTGTTACTTGGTGTCAGTGTATGTCTTTGTTACTTGGTGTAACTGTATGTCTTTGTTACTTGGTGTAAGTGTGTGTCTGGGTTACTGAGTATCTGTGTATGTCTTTGTTACTTGGTGTAAGTGTGTGTCTGTGTTACTGGGTATCAGTGCATGTCTTTGTTACTTTGTGTCAGTGTATGCCTTCGTTACTTGGTGTAGGTGTGTGTCTGTGTAACTGAGTATCAGTGTATGTCTTTGTTATTTGGTGGAAGTGTGTGTCTGTGATACTGTGTATCAGTTTCTGTCTTTGTTACTTGGTGTAAGTGTGTGTCTGTGATACTGTGTATCAGTTTCTGTCTTTGTTACTTGATGTAAGTGTGTGTCTTTGTTACTTGGTGTCAGTGTATGTTTTTGTTACTTGGTGTAAGTGTATGTTTTTGTTACTTGGTGTAAGTGTATGTTTTTGTGACTTGGTGTCAGTGCATGTCTTTGTTACTTGGTGTCAGTGCATGTCTTTGTTACTTGGTGTAAGTGTATGTCTCGGTTACTTGGTGTCAGTGTATGTCTCGGTTGCTTGGTGTAAGTGTGTGTCTGTGTTCCTGGGTATCAGTGTATGTCTTTGTTACTTGGTGTAACTGTATGTCTTTGTTACTTGGTGTAAGTGTATGTCTGTTACTGAGTATATGTGTATGTCTTTGTAACTTGGTGTAAGTGTGTGTCTGTGTTACTTGGTGTAAGTGTATGTCTTTGTTACTTGGTGTAAGTGTATGTCTTTGTTACTTGGTGTAAGTGTATGTTTTTGTTACGTGGTGTAAGTGTATGTTTTTGTTACTTGGTGTCAGTGCATGTCTTTGTTACTTGGTGTCAGTGCATGTCTTTGTTACTTGGTGCAAGTGTATGTCTCGGTTACTTGGTGTCAGTGTATGTCTCGGTTGCTTGGTGTAAGTGTGTGTCTGTGTTACTGGGTATCAGTGTATGTCTTTGTTACTTGGTGTCAGTGTATGTCTGTGTTACTTGGTGTAAGTGTGTGTCTGTGTTACTGGGTGTCAGTGTATGTCTTTGTTACTTGGTGTAACTGTATGTCTTTGTTACTTGGTGTAAGTGTATGTCTGTTACTGAGTATATGTGTATGTCTTTGTTACTTGGTGTAAGTGTGTGTCTGTCTTAATTGGTGTAAGTGTATGTCTTTGTTACTTGGTGTAAGTGTATGTCTTTGTTACTTGGTGTAAGTGTATGTTTTTGTTACTTGGTGTAAGTGTATGTCTTTGTTACTTGGTGTCAGTGCATGTCTTTGTTACTTGGTGTCAGTGCATGTCTCTGTTACTTGGTGTAAGTGTGTGTCTGTGTTACTGGGTATCAGTGTATGTCTTCGTTACTTGGTGTCATTGTCTCTCTTGGTTACTTGGTGTAAGTGTGTGTCTGTGTTACTGGGTGTCAGTGTATGTTTTTGTTACTTGGTGTCAGTGTATGTCTTTGTTACTTGCTGTCAGTGTATGTCTTTGTTACTGGGTATCAGTGTATGTCTTTGTTACTTGGTGTCAGTGTATGTCTTTGTTACTTGGTGTCAGTGTATGTCTTTGTGACTTGGTGTCAGTGTATGTCTTTGTGACTTGGTGTCAGTGTATGTCTTTGTGACTTGGTGTAAGTGTATGTTTTTGTTACTTGGTGTCAGTGTATGTTTTTGTTACTTGGTGTCAGTGTATGTCTTTGTTACTTGGTGTCAGTGCATGTCTTTGTTACTTGGTGTCAGTGTATGTCTTTGTTACTTGGTTTCAGTGTATGTCTCTGTTACTTGGTGTCAGTGTATGTCTTTGTAACTTGGTGTCAGTGTATGTCTGTGTTACTGGGTATCAGTGTATGTCTTTGTTACTTGATGTCAGTGTATGTCTTTGTTAATGGGTGTAAGTGTGTGTCTGTGTTACTGAGTATCAGTGTATGTCTTTGTTACTTGGTGTCAGTGTGTGTCTGTGTTACTGGGTATCAGTGTATGTCTTTGTTACTGGGTATCAGTGTATGTCTTTGTTACTTGGTGTCAGTGTATGTCTTTGTGACTTGGTGTAAGTGTATGTTTTTGTTACTTGGTGTCAGTGTATGTTTTTGTTACTTGGTGTCAGTGTATGTCTTTGTTACTTGGTGTCAGTGCATGTCTTTGTTACTTGGTGTCAGTGTATGTCTTTGTTACTTGGTGTCAGTGTATGTCTCTGTTACTTGGTGTCAGTGTATGTCTCTGTTACTTGGTGTCAGTGTATGTCTTTGTTACTTGGTGTCAGTGTATGTCTTTGTTACTTGGTGTAACTGTATGTCTTTCTTACTTGATGTAAGTGTATGTCTTTGTTACTTGGTGTCAGTGTATGTCTGTGTACTTGGTGTAAGTGTGTGTCTTTGTTACTTGGTGTCAGTGTATGTTTGTGTTACTTGGTGTAAGTGTATGTTTGTGTTACTTGGTGTAAGTGTATGTTTTTGTTACTTGGTGTAAGTGTATGTCTTTGTTACTTGGTGTCAGTGCATGTCTTTGTTACTTGGTGTCAGTGCATGTCTTTGTTACTTGGTGTCAGTGTATGTCTCGGTTACTTGGTGTCAGTGTATGTCTCGGTTACTTGGTGTAAGTGTGTGTCTGTGTTACTGGGTATCAGTGTATGTCTTTGTTACTTGGTGTCAGTGTATGTCTGTGTTACTTGGTGTAAGTGTGTGTCTGGGTTACTGAGTATCTGTGTATGTCTTTGTTACTTGGTGTAAGTGTGTGTCTGTGTTACTGGGTATCAGTGCATGTCTTTGTTACTTTGTGTCAGTGTATGTCTGTGTTACTTGGTGTAAGTGTGTGTCTGGGTTACTGAGTATCTGTGTATGTCTTTGTTACTTGGTGTAAGTGTGTGTCTGTGTTACTGGGTATCAGTGCATGCCTTTGTTACTTTGTGTCAGTGTATGCCTTCGTTACTTGGTGTAGGTGTGTGTCTGTGTAACTGAGTATCAGTGTATGTCTTTGTTACTTGATGTAAGTGTGTGTCTGTGATACTGTGTATCAGTTTCTGTCTTTGTTACTTGGTGTAAGTGTGTGTCTGTGATACTGTGTATCAGTTTCTGTCTTTGTTACTTGATGTAAGTGTGTGTCTTTGTTACTTGGTGTCAATGTATGTTTGTGTTACTTGGTGTAAGTGTATGTTTTTGTTACTTGGTGTAAGTGTATGTTTTTGTTACTTGGTGTAAGTGTATGTCTTTGTTACTTGGTGTCAGTGCATGTCTTTGTTACTTGGTGTCAGTGCATGTCTTTGTTACTTGGTGTCAGTGTATGTCTCGGTTAATTGGTGTCAGTGTCTGTCTCGGTTACTTGGTGTAAGTGTCTGTCTGTGTTACTGGGTATCAGTGTATGTCTTTGTTACTTGGTGTCTGTGTATGTCTTTGTTACTTGGTGTCTGTGTATGTCTGTGTTACTTGGTGTAAGTGTGTGTCTGTGTTACTGGGTGTCAGTGTATGTCTTTGTTACTTGGTGTAACTGTATGTCTTTGTTACTTGGTGTAAGTGTGTGTCTGTTACTGAGTATATGTGTATGTCTTTGTTACTTGGTGTAAGTGTGTGTCTGTGTTACTTGGTGTAAGTGTATGTCTTTGTTACTTGGTGTAAGTGTATGTCTTTGTTACTTGGTGTCAGTGCATGTCTTTGTTACTTGGTGTCAGTGCATGTCTCTGTTACTTGGTGTAAGTGTGTGTCTGTGTTACTGGGTATCAGTGTATGTCTTCGTTACTTGGTGTCATTGTCTCTCTTTGTTACTTGGTGTAAGTGTATGTCTTTGTTACTGGGTGTCAGTGTATGTCTTTGTTACTTGGTGTCAGTGTATGTCTTTGTTACTTGGTGTCAGTGTATGTTTGTGTTACTTGGTGTAAGTGTATGTCTTTGTTACTGGGTGTCAGTGTATGTCTTTGTTACTTGGTGTAAGTGTATGTCTTTGTTAATTGTTGTCAGTGCATGTCTTTGTTACTTGGTGTCAGCGCATGTCTTTGTTACTTGGTGTAAGTGTATGTCTCGGTTACTTGGTGTAAGTGTGTGTCTGTGTTACTGGGTATCAGTGTATGTCTTTGTTACTTGGTGTCAGTGTATGTCTGTGTTACTTGGTGTAAGTGTGTGTCTGTGTTACTGGGTGTCAGTGTATGTTTTTGTTACTTGGTGTCAGTGTATGTCTTTGTTACTTGCTGTCAGTGTATGTCTTTGTTACTGGGTATCAGTGTATGTCTTTGTTACTTGGTGTCAGTGTATGTCTTTGTTACTTGGTGTCAGTGTATGTCTTTGTGACTTGGTGTCAGTGTATGTCTTTGTGACTTGGTGTAAGTGTATGTTTTTGTTACTTGGTGTCAGTGTATGTTTTTGTTACTTGGTGTCAGTGTATGTCTTTGTTACTTGGTGTCAGTGCATGTCTTTGTTACTTGGTGTCAGTGTATGTCTTTGTTACTTGGTTTCAGTGTATGTCTCTGTTACTTGGTGTCAGTGTATGTCTTTGTAACTTGGTGTCAGTGTATGTCTGTGTTACTGGGTATCAGTGTATGTCTTTGTTACTTGATGTCAGTGTATGTCTTTGTTAATGGGTGTAAGTGTGTGTCTGTGTTACTGAGTATCAGTGTATGTCTTTGTTACTTGGTGTCAGTGTGTGTCTGTGTTACTGGGTATCAGTGTATGTCTTTGTTACTGGGTATCAGTGTATGTCTTTGTTACTTGGTGTCAGTGTATGTCTTTGTGACTTGGTGTAAGTGTATGTTTTTGTTACTTGGTGTCAGTGTATGTTTTTGTTACTTGGTGTCAGTGTATGTCTTTGTTACTTGGTGTCAGTGCATGTCTTTGTTACTTGGTGTCAGTGTATGTCTTTGTTACTTGGTGTCAGTGTATGTCTCTGTTACTTGGTGTCAGTGTATGTCTCTGTTACTTGGTGTCAGTGTATGTCTTTGTTACTTGGTGTCAGTGTATGTCTTTGTTACTTGGTGTAACTGTATGTCTTTGTTACTTGATGTAAGTGTATGTCTTTGTTACTTGGTGTCAGTGTATGTCTGTGTACTTGGTGTAAGTGTGTGTCTTTGTTACTTGGTGTCAGTGTATGTTTGTGTTACTTGGTGTAAGTGTATGTTTGTGTTACTTGGTGTAAGTGTATGTTTTTGTTACTTGGTGTAAGTGTATGTCTTTGTTACTTGGTGTCAGTGCATGTCTTTGTTACTTGGTGTCAGTGCATGTCTTTGTTACTTGGTGTCAGTGTATGTCTCGGTTACTTGGTGTCAGTGTATGTCTCGGTTACTTGGTGTAAGTGTGTGTCTGTGTTACTGGGTATCAGTGTATGTCTTTGTTACTTGGTGTCAGTGTATGTCTGTGTTACTTGGTGTAAGTGTGTGTCTGGGTTACTGAGTATCTGTGTATGTCTTTGTTACTTGGTGTAAGTGTGTGTCTGTGTTACTGGGTATCAGTGCATGTCTTTGTTACTTTGTGTCAGTGTATGTCTGTGTTACTTGGTGTAAGTGTGTGTCTGGGTTACTGAGTATCTGTGTATGTCTTTGTTACTTGGTGTAAGTGTGTGTCTGTGTTACTGGGTATCAGTGCATGCCTTTGTTACTTTGTGTCAGTGTATGCCTTCGTTACTTGGTGTAGGTGTGTGTCTGTGTAACTGAGTATCAGTGTATGTCTTTGTTACTTGATGTAAGTGTGTGTCTGTGATACTGTGTATCAGTTTCTGTCTTTGTTACTTGGTGTAAGTGTGTGTCTGTGATACTGTGTATCAGTTTCTGTCTTTGTTACTTGATGTAAGTGTGTGTCTTTGTTACTTGGTGTCAATGTATGTTTGTGTTACTTGGTGTAAGTGTATGTTTTTGTTACTTGGTGTAAGTGTATGTTTTTGTTACTTGGTGTAAGTGTATGTCTTTGTTACTTGGTGTCAGTGCATGTCTTTGTTACTTGGTGTCAGTGCATGTCTTTGTTACTTGGTGTCAGTGTATGTCTCGGTTAATTGGTGTCAGTGTCTGTCTCGGTTACTTGGTGTAAGTGTCTGTCTGTGTTACTGGGTATCAGTGTATGTCTTTGTTACTTGGTGTCTGTGTATGTCTTTGTTACTTGGTGTCTGTGTATGTCTGTGTTACTTGGTGTAAGTGTGTGTCTGTGTTACTGGGTGTCAGTGTATGTCTTTGTTACTTGGTGTAACTGTATGTCTTTGTTACTTGGTGTAAGTGTGTGTCTGTTACTGAGTATATGTGTATGTCTTTGTTACTTGGTGTAAGTGTGTGTCTGTGTTACTTGGTGTAAGTGTATGTCTTTGTTACTTGGTGTAAGTGTATGTCTTTGTTACTTGGTGTCAGTGCATGTCTTTGTTACTTGGTGTCAGTGCATGTCTCTGTTACTTGGTGTAAGTGTGTGTCTGTGTTACTGGGTATCAGTGTATGTCTTCGTTACTTGGTGTCATTGTCTCTCTTTGTTACTTGGTGTAAGTGTATGTCTTTGTTACTGGGTGTCAGTGTATGTCTTTGTTACTTGGTGTCAGTGTATGTCTTTGTTACTTGGTGTCAGTGTATGTTTGTGTTACTTGGTGTAAGTGTATGTCTTTGTTACTGGGTGTCAGTGTATGTCTTTGTTACTTGGTGTAAGTGTATGTCTTTGTTAATTGTTGTCAGTGCATGTCTTTGTTACTTGGTGTCAGCGCATGTCTTTGTTACTTGGTGTAAGTGTATGTCTCGGTTACTTGGTGTAAGTGTGTGTCTGTGTTACTGGGTATCAGTGTATGTCTTTGTTACTTGGTGTCAGTGTATGTCTGTGTTACTTGGTGTAAGTGTGTGTCTGTGTTACTGGGTGTCAGTGTATGTCTTTGTTACTTGGTGTAACTATATGTCTTTGTTACTTGTTGTCAGTGTATGTCTTTGTTACTTGGTGTAAGTGTGTGTCTGTTACTGAGTATATGTGTATGTCTTTGTTACTTGGTGTAAGTGTGTGTCTGTGTTACTTGGTGTAAATGTATGTCTTTGTTACTTGGTGTAAGTGTATGTCTTTGTTACTTGGTGTAAGTGTATGTTTTTGTTACTTGGTGTAAGTGTATGTTTTTGTTACTTGGTGTAAGTGTATGTTTTTGTTACTTGGTGTAAGTGTATGTCTTTGTTACTTGGTGTCAGTGCATGTCTTTGTTACTTGGTGTCAGTGCATGTCTCTGTTACTTGGTGTAAGTGTGTGTCTGTGTTACTTGTTGTCAGTGTATGTCTTCGTTACTTGGTGTCATTGTCTCTCTTTGTTACTTGGTGTAAGTGTGTGTCTGTGTTACTGGGTATCAGTGTATGTCTTTGTTACTTGGTGTCAGTGTATGTCTGTGTTACTTGGTGTAAGTGTGTGTCTGTGTTACTGGGTGTCAGTGTATGTCTTTGTTACTTGGTGTAACTATATGTCTTTGTTACTTGTTGTCAGTGTATGTCTTTGTTACTTGGTGTAAGTGTGTGTCTGTTACTGAGTATATGTGTATGTCTTTGTTACTTGGTGTAAGTGTGTGTCTGTGTTACTTGGTGTAAATGTATGTCTTTGTTACTTGGTGTAAGTGTATGTCTTTGTTACTTGGTGTAAGTGTATGTTTTTGTTACTTGGTGTAAGTGTATGTTTTTGTTACTTGGTGTAAGTGTATGTTTTTGTTACTTGGTGTAAGTGTATGTCTTTGTTACTTGGTGTCAGTGCATGTCTTTGTTACTTGGTGTCAGTGCATGTCTCTGTTACTTGGTGTAAGTGTGTGTCTGTGTTACTTGTTGTCAGTGTATGTCTTCGTTACTTGGTGTCATTGTCTCTCTTTGTTACTTGGTGTAAGTGTGTGTCTGTGTTACTGGGTATCAGTGTATGTCTTTGTTACTTGGTGTCAGTGTATGTCTGTGTTACTTGGTGTAAGTGTGTGTCTGTGTTACTGGGTGTCAGTGTATGTCTTTGTTACTTGGTGTAACTGTATGTCATTGTTACTTGTTGTCAGTGTATGTCTTTGTTACTTGGTGTAAGTGTGTGTCTGTTACTGAGTATATGTGTATGTCTTTGTTACTTGGTGTAAGTGTGTGTCTGTGTTACTTGGTGTAAGTGTATGTCTTTGTTACTTGGTGTCAGTGCATGTCTTTGTTACTTGGTGTCAGTGCATGTCTCTGTTACTTGGTGTAAGTGTGTGTCTGTGTTACTGGGTATCAGTGTATGTCTTCGTTACTTGGTGTCATTGTCTCTCTTTATTACTTGGTGTAAGTGTGTGTCTGTGTTACTGGGCATCAGTGTATGTCTTTGTTACTGGGTGTCAGTGTATGTCTTTGTTACTTGGTGTCAGTGTATGTCTTTGTTACTTGGTGTCAGTGTATGTCTTTGTTAATGGGTGTAAGTGTGTGTCTGTGTTACTGAGTATCAGTGTATGTCTTTGTTACTTGGTCTAAGTGTGTGTCTGTGTTACTGGGTATCAGTGTGTGTCTGTGTTACTGGGTATCAGTATATGTCTTTGTTACTTGGTGTCAGTGTATGTCTTTGTTACTTGGTGTCAGTGTATGTTTGTGTTACTTGGTGTAAGTGTATGTCTTTGTTACTTGGTGTAAGTGTGTGTCTGTGTTACTGGGTATCAGTGTATGTCTTTGTTACTTGGTGTCAGTGTATGTCTTTGTTACTTGGTGTCAGTGTGTGTCTGTGATACTGGGTGTCAGTTTCTGTCTTTGTTACTTGGTGTCAGTGTATGTCTGTGTTACTGGGTATCAGTGTATGTCTTTGTTACTTGGTGTCAGTGTATGTCTTTGTTACTTGGTGTCAGTGTATGTTTTTGTTACTTGGTGTCAGTGTATGTTTTTGTTACTTGGTGTAAGTGTATGTCTTTGTTACTTGGTGTCAGTGTATGTCTTTGTTACTTGGTGTAAGTGTGTGTCTGTTACTTAGTATATGTGTATGTCTTTGTTACTTGGTGTAAGTGTATGTCTTTGTTACTTGGTGTAAGTGTATGTCTTTGTTACTTGGTGTCAGTGTATGTCTTTGTTACTTGGTGTCAGTGTATGTCTTTGTTAATGGGTGTAAGTGTGTGTCTGTGTTACTGAGTATCAGTGTATGTCTTTGTTACTTGGTCTAAGAGTGTGTCTGTGTTACTGGGTATCAGTGTATGTCTTTGTTACTTGGTGTCAGTGTATGTCTTTGTTACTTGGTGTCAGTGTATGTTTGTGTTACTTGGTGTAAGTGTATGTCTTTGTTACTTGGTGTCAGTGTATGTTTTTGTTACTTGGTGTCAGTGTATGTTTTTGTTACTTGGTGTAAGTGTATGTCTTTGTTACTTGGTGTCAGTGTATGTCTTTGTTACTTGGTGTCAGTGAATGTCTTTGTTACTTGGTGTCAGTGTATGTCTCTGTTACTTGGTGTCAGTGTACGTCTTTGTAACTTGGTGTCAGTGTATGTCTGTGTTACTGGGTATCAGTGTATGTCTTTGTTACTTGGTGTCAGTGTATGTCTTTGTTACTTGGTGTCAGTGTATGTCTTTGTTACTTGGTGTAACTGTATGTCTTTGTTACTTGGTGTAAGTGTGTGTCTGGGTTACTGAGTATCTGTGTATGTCTTTGTTACTTGGTGTAAGTGTGTGTCTGTGTTACTGGGTATCAGTGCATGTCTTTGTTACTTTGTGTCAGTGTATGCCTTCATTACTTGGTGTAGGTGTGTGTCTGTGTAACTGAGTATCAGTGTATGTCTTTGTTATTTGGTGGAAGTGTGTGTCTGTGATACTGTGTATCAGTTTCTGTCTTTGTTACTTGGTGTAAGTGTGTGTCTGTGATACTGTGTATCAGTTTCTGTCTTTGTTACTTGATGTAAGTGTGTGTCTTTGTTACTTGGTGTAAGTGTATGTTTTTGTTACTTGGTGTAAGTGTATGTTTTTGTTACTTGGTGTCAGTGCATGTCTTTGTTACTTGGTGTCAGTGCATGTCTTTGTTACTTGGTGTAAGTGTATGTCTCGGTTACTTGGTGTCAGTGTATGTCTCGGTTGCTTGGTGTAAGTGTGTGTCTGTGTTCCTGGGTATCAGTGTATGTCTTTGTTACTTGGTGTCAGTGTATGTCTGTGTTACTTGGTGTAAGTGTGTGTCTGTGTTACTGGGTGTCAGTGTATGTCTTTGTTACTTGGTGTAACTGTATGTCATTGTTACTTGTTGTCAGTGTATGTCTTTGTTACTTGGTGTAAGTGTGTGTCTGTTACTGAGTATATGTGTATGTCTTTGTTACTTGGTGTAAGTGTGTGTCTGTGTTACTTGGTGTAAGTGTATGTCTTTGTTACTTGGTGTCAGTGCATGTCTTTGTTACTTGGTGTCAGTGCATGTCTCTGTTACTTGGTGTAAGTGTGTGTCTGTGTTACTGGGTATCAGTGTATGTCTTCGTTACTTGGTGTCATTGTCTCTCTTTATTACTTGGTGTAAGTGTGTGTCTGTGTTACTGGGCATCAGTGTATGTCTTTGTTACTGGGTGTCAGTGTATGTCTTTGTTACTTGGTGTCAGTGTATGTCTTTGTTACTTGGTGTCAGTGTATGTCTTTGTTAATGGGTGTAAGTGTGTGTCTGTGTTACTGAGTATCAGTGTATGTCTTTGTTACTTGGTCTAAGTGTGTGTCTGTGTTACTGGGTATCAGTGTGTGTCTGTGTTACTGGGTATCAGTATATGTCTTTGTTACTTGGTGTCAGTGTATGTCTTTGTTACTTGGTGTCAGTGTATGTTTGTGTTACTTGGTGTAAGTGTATGTCTTTGTTACTTGGTGTAAGTGTGTGTCTGTGTTACTGGGTATCAGTGTATGTCTTTGTTACTTGGTGTCAGTGTATGTCTTTGTTACTTGGTGTCAGTGTGTGTCTGTGATACTGGGTGTCAGTTTCTGTCTTTGTTACTTGGTGTCAGTGTATGTCTGTGTTACTGGGTATCAGTGTATGTCTTTGTTACTTGGTGTCAGTGTATGTCTTTGTTACTTGGTGTCAGTGTATGTTTTTGTTACTTGGTGTCAGTGTATGTTTTTGTTACTTGGTGTAAGTGTATGTCTTTGTTACTTGGTGTCAGTGTATGTCTTTGTTACTTGGTGTAAGTGTGTGTCTGTTACTTAGTATATGTGTATGTCTTTGTTACTTGGTGTAAGTGTATGTCTTTGTTACTTGGTGTAAGTGTATGTCTTTGTTACTTGGTGTCAGTGTATGTCTTTGTTAATGGGTGTAAGTGTGTGTCTGTGTTACTGAGTATCAGTGTATGTCTTTGTTACTTGGTCTAAGAGTGTGTCTGTGTTACTGGGTATCAGTGTATGTCTTTGTTACTTGGTGTCAGTGTATGTCTTTGTTACTTGGTGTCAGTGTATGTTTGTGTTACTTGGTGTAAGTGTATGTCTTTGTTACTTGGTGTCAGTGTATGTTTTTGTTACTTGGTGTCAGTGTATGTTTTTGTTACTTGGTGTAAGTGTATGTCTTTGTTACTTGGTGTCAGTGTATGTCTTTGTTACTTGGTGTCAGTGAATGTCTTTGTTACTTGGTGTCAGTGTATGTCTCTGTTACTTGGTGTCAGTGTACGTCTTTGTAACTTGGTGTCAGTGTATGTCTGTGTTACTGGGTATCAGTGTATGTCTTTGTTACTTGGTGTCAGTGTATGTCTTTGTTACTTGGTGTCAGTGTATGTCTTTGTTACTTGGTGTAACTGTATGTCTTTGTTACTTGGTGTAAGTGTGTGTCTGGGTTACTGAGTATCTGTGTATGTCTTTGTTACTTGGTGTAAGTGTGTGTCTGTGTTACTGGGTATCAGTGCATGTCTTTGTTACTTTGTGTCAGTGTATGCCTTCATTACTTGGTGTAGGTGTGTGTCTGTGTAACTGAGCATCAGTGTATGTCTTTGTTATTTGGTGGAAGTGTGTGTCTGTGATACTGTGTATCAGTTTCTGTCTTTGTTACTTGGTGTAAGTGTGTGTCTGTGATACTGTGTATCAGTTTCTGTCTTTGTTACTTGATGTAAGTGTGTGTCTTTGTTACTTGGTGTCAGTGTATCTTTTTGTTACTTGGTGTAAGTGTATGTTTTTGTTACTTGGTGTAAGTGTATGTTTTTGTTACTTGGTGTCAGTGCATGTCTTTGTTACTTGGTGTCAGTGCATGTCTTTGTTACTTGGTGTAAGTGTATGTCTCGGTTACTTGGTGTCAGTGTATGTCTCGGTTGCTTGGTGTAAGTGTGTGTCTGTGTTCCTGGGTATCAGTGTATGTCTTTGTTACTTGGTGTCAGTGTATGTCTGTGTTACTTGGTGTAAGTGTGTGTCTGTGTTACTGGGTGTCAGTGTATGTCTTTGTTACTTGGTGTAACTGTATGTCTTTGTTACTTGGTGTAAGTGTATGTCTGTTACTGAGTATATGTGTATGTCTTTGTTACTTGGTGTAAGTGTGTGTCTGTGTTACTTGGTGTAAGTGTATGTCTTTGTTACTTGGTGTAAGTGTATGTCTTTGTTACTTGGTGTAAGTGTATGTTTTTGTTACGTGGTGTAAGTGTATGTTTTTGTTACTTGGTGTCAGTGCATGTCTTTGTTACTTGGTGTCAGTGCATGTCTTTGTTACTTGGTGCAAGTGTATGCTCGGTTACTTGGTGTCAGTGTATGTCTCGGTTGCTTGGTGTAAGTGTGTGTCTGTGTTACTGGGTATCAGTGTATGTCTTTGTTACTTGGTGTCAGTGTATGTCTGTGTTACTTGGTGTAAGTGTGTGTCTGTGTTACTGGGTGTCAGTGTATGTCTTTGTTACTTGGTGTAACTGTATGTCTTTGTTACTTGGTGTAAGTGTATGTCTGTTACTGAGTATATGTGTATGTCTTTGTTACTTGGTGTAAGTGTGTGTCTGTCTTAATTGGTGTAAGTGTATGTCTTTGTTACTTGGTGTAAGTGTATGTCTTTGTTACTTGGTGTAAGTGTATGTTTTTGTTACTTGGTGTAAGTGTATGTCTTTGTTACTTGGTGTCAGTGCATGTCTTTGTTACTTGGTGTCAGTGCATGTCTCTGTTACTTGGTGTAAGTGTGTGTCTGTGTTACTGGGTATCAGTGTATGTCTTCGTTACTTGGTGTCATTGTCTCTCTTGGTTACTTGGTGTAAGTGTGTGTCTGTGTTACTGGGTGTCAGTGTATGTTTTTGTTACTTGGTGTCAGTGTATGTCTTTGTTACTTGCTGTCAGTGTATGTCTTTCTTACTGGGTATCAGTGTATGTCTTTGTTACTTGGTGTCAGTGTATGTCTTTGTTACTTGGTGTCAGTGTATGTCTTTGTGACTTGGTGTAAGTGTATGTTTTTGTTACTTGGTGTCAGTGTATGTTTTTGTTACTTGGTGTCAGTGTATGTCTTTGTTACTTGGTGTCAGTGCATGTCTTTGTTACTTGGTGTCAGTGTATGTCTTTGTTACTTGGTGTCAGTGTATGTCTCTGTTACTTGGTGTCAGTGTATGTCTTTGTAACTTGGTGTCAGTGTATGTCTGTGTTACTGGGTATCAGTGTATGTCTTTGTTACTTAATGTCAGTGTATGTCTTTGTTAATGGGTGTAAGTGTGTGTCTGTGTTACTGAGTATCAGTGTATGTCTTTGTTACTTGGTGTCAGTGTGTGTCTGTGTTACTGGGTATCAGTGTATGTCTTTGTTACTGGGTATCAGTGTATGTCTTTGTTACTTGGTGTCAGTGTATGTCTTTGTGACTTGGTGTAAGTGTATGTTTTTGTTACTTGGTGTCAGTGTATGTTTTTGTTACTTGGTGTCAGTGTATGTCTTTGTTACTTGGTTTCAGTGCATGTCTTTGTTACTTGGTGTCAGTGTATGTCTTTGTTACTTGGTGTCAGTGTATGTCTCTGTTACTTGGTGTCAGTGTATGTCTCTGTTACTTGGTGTCAGTGTATGTCTTTGTTACTGGGTATCAGTGTATGTCTTTGTTACTTGGTGTCAGTGTATGTCTTTGTTACTTGGTGTAACTGTATGTCTTTGTTACTTGATGTCAGTGTATGTCTTTGTTACTTGGTGTCAGTGTATGTCTGTGTACTTGGTGTAAGTGTGTGTCTTTGTTACTTGGTGTCAGTGTATGTTTGTGTTACTTGGTGTAAGTGTATGTTTGTGTTACTTGGTGTAAGTGTATGTTTTTGTTACTTGGTGTAAGTGTATGTCTTTGTTACTTGGTGTCAGTGCATGTCTTTGTTACTTGGTGTCAGTGCATGTCTTTGTTACTTGGTGTCAGTGTATGTCTCGGTAACTTGGTGTCAGTGTATGTCTCGGTTACTTGGTGTAAGTGTGTGTCTGTGTTACTGGGTATCAGTGTATGTCTTTGTTACTTGGTGTAAGTGTGTGTCTGTGTTACTTGGTGTAAGTGTATGTCTTTGTTACTTGGTGTAAGTGTATGTCTTTGTTACTTGGTGTCAGTGCATGACTTTGTTACTTGGTGTCAGTGCATGTCTCTGTTACTTGGTGTAAGTGTGTGTCTGTGTTACTGGGTATCAGTGTATGTCTTCGTTACTTGGTGTCATTGTCTCTCTTTGTTACTTGGTCTAAGTGTATGTCTTTGTTACTGGGTGTCAGTGTATGTCTTTGTTACTTGGTGTCAGTGTATGTCTTTGTTACTTGGTGTCAGTGTATGTTTGTGTTACTTGGTGTAAGTGTATGTCTTTGTTACTGGGTGTCAGTGTATGTCTTTGTTACTTGGTGTAAGTGTATGTCTTTGTTACTTGGTGTCAGTG
The DNA here is from genome assembly GCF_036365525.1 of Heterodontus francisci. Classification (NCBI taxonomy): domain Eukaryota; kingdom Metazoa; phylum Chordata; class Chondrichthyes; order Heterodontiformes; family Heterodontidae; genus Heterodontus; species Heterodontus francisci. The sequence continues at coordinate 21,362,587 of NW_027141852.1, read as the reverse complement.
CATGTCTTTGTTACTTGGTGTCAGCGCATGTCTTTGTTACTTGGTGTAAGTGTATGTCTCGGTTACTTGGTGTAAGTGTGTGTCTGTGTTACTGGGTATCAGTGTATGTCTTTGTTACTTGTTGTCAGTGTATGTCTGTGTTACTTGGTGTAAGTGTGTGTCTGTGTTACTGGGTGTCAGTGTATGTCTTTGTTACTTGGTGTAACTGTATGTCTTTGTTACTTGTTGTCAGTGTATGTCTTTGTTACTTGGTGTAAGTGTGTGTCTGTTACTGAGTATATGTATATGTCTTTGTTACTTGGTGTAAGTGTGTGTCTGTGTTACTTGGTGTAAGTGTATGTCTTTGTTACTTGGTGTAAGTGTATGTCTTTGTTACTTGGTGTAAGTGTATGTTTTTGTTACTTGGTGTAAGTGTATGTTTTTGTTACTTGGTGTAAGTGTATGTCTTTGTTACTTGGTGTCAGTGCATGTCTTTGTTACTTGGTGTCAGTGCATGTCTCTGTTACTTGGTGTAAGTGTGTGTCTGTGTTACTTGTTGTCAGTGTATGTCTTCGTTACTTGGTGTCATTGTCTCTCTTTGTTACTTGGTGTAAGTGTGTGTCTGTGTTACTGGGTATCAGTGTATGTCTTTGTTACTTGGTGTCAGTGTATGTCTGTGTTACTTGGTGTAAGTGTGTGTCTGTGTTACTGGGTGTCAGTGTATGTCTTTGTTACTTGGTGTAACTGTATGTCTTTGTTACTTGTTGTCAGTGTATGTCTTTGTTACTTGGTGTAAGTGTGTGTCTGTTACTGAGTATATGTGTATGTCTTTGTTACTTGGTGTAAGTGTGTGTCTGTGTTACTTGGTGTAAATGTATGTCTTTGTTACTTGGTGTCAGTGCATGTCTTTGTTACTTGGTGTCAGTGCATGTCTCTGTTACTTGGTGTAAGTGTGTGTCTGTGTTACTGGGTATCAGTGTATGTCTTCGTTACTTGGTGTCATTGTCTCTCTTTATTACTTGGTGTAAGTGTGTGTCTGTGTTACTGGGTATCAGTGTATGTCTTTGTTACTGGGTGTCAGTGTATGTCTTTGTTACTTGGTGTCAGTGTATGTCTTTGTTACTTGGTGTCAGTGTATGTCTTTGTTAATGGGTGTAAGTGTGTGTCTGTGTTACTGAGTATCAGTGTATGTCTTTGTTACTTGGTCTAAGTGTGTGTCTGTGTTACTGGGTATCAGTGTGTGTCTGTGTTACTGGGTATCAGTCTATGTCTTTGTTACTTGGTGTCAGTGTATGTCTTTGTTACTTGGTGTCAGTGTATGTTTGTGTTACTTGGTGTAAGTGTATGTCTTTGTTACTTGGTGTAAGTGTGTGTCTGTGTTACTGGGTATCAGTGTATGTCTTTGTTACTTGGTGTCAGTGTATGTCTTTGTTACTTGGTGTCAGTGTGTGTCTGTGATACTGGGTATCAGTTTCTGTCTTTGTTACTTGGTGTCAGTGTATGTCTGTGCACTTGGTGTAAGTGTATGTCTTTGTTACTTGGTGTCAGTGTATGTTTTTGTTACTTGGTGTCAGTGTATGTTTTTGTTACTAGGTATCAGTGTATGTTTTTGTTACTTGGTGTCAGTGCATGGCTTTGTTACTTGGTGTAAGTCTATGTCTTTGTTACTTGGTGTCTGTGCATGTCTCTGTTACTTGGTGTAAGTGTGTTTCTGTGTTACTGGGTATCAGTGTATGTCTTTGTTACTTGGTGTCATTGTCTGTCTTTGTTACATGGTGTAAGTGTGTGTCCGTGTTACTGGATATCAGTGTATGTCTTTGTTACTTGGTGTCTGTGTATGTCTTTGTTACTTGGTGTCAGTGTATGTTTGTGTTACTTGGTGTAAGTGTGTGTCTGTGTTACTGGGTATCAGTGTATGTCTTTGTTACTTGGTGTCAGTGTATGTCTTTGTTACTTGGTGGAAGTGTGTGTCTTTGTTACTTGGTGTCAGTGTATGTCTTTGTTACTTGGTGTCAGTGTATGTCTGTGTTACTTGTTGTAAGTGTATGTCTTTGTTACTTGGTGTCTGTGTATGTCTTTGTGACTTGGTGTAAGTGTGTGTCTGTGTTACTGGGTATCAGTGTATGTCTTTGTTACTTGGGGTCAGTGTATGTCTGTGTTAGTTGGTGTAAGTGTGTGTCTGTGTAACTGAGTATCAGTGTATGTGTTTGTTACTTGGTGTAAGTGTGTGTCTGTGTTACTGGGTGTCAGTGTATGTCTTTGTTACTTGGTGTCAGTGTATGTCTTTGTACTTGGTGTAAGTGTGTGTCTTTGTTACTTGGTGTAAGTGTGTGTCTTTGTTACTTGGTGTCAGTGTATGTCTGTGTTACTTGGTGTCAGTGTATGTCTTTGTTGCTTGATGTAAGTGTGTGTCTGTGTTACTGCGTATCAGTGTATGTCTTTGTTACTTGGTGTCAGTGTATGTCTTTGTTACTTGGTGTCAATGTATGTCTTTGTTAATTGTTGCAAGTGTGTGTCTGATTTACTGGGTATCAGTGAATATCTTTGTTAATGGGTGTCAGTGTATGTCTTTGCTACCGGGTGTCCGTGATTGTCTGTGTTACTGGGTGTCAGTGTATGTCTGTGTTACTGGGTGTCAGTGTATGCCTTTGTTACTTGTTATCAGTGTATGTCTTTGTTACTTGGTGTAGGTGTGTGTCTGTGTAACTGAGTCTCAGTGTATGCCTTTGTTACTTGGTGTAAGTGTTTGTCTGTGATACTGGGCATCAGTTTCTGTCTTTGTTCCTTGGTGTAAGTGTGTGTCTTTGTTACTTGGTGTCAGTGTATGTTTGTGTTACTTGGTGTAAGTGTATGTCTTTGTTACTTGGTGTCAGTGCATGTCTTGGTTACTTGGTGGAAGTGTATGTCTTTGTTACTTGGTGTCAGTGTATGTCTCTGTTACTTGGTGTAAGTGTGTGTCTTTGTTACTTGGTCTCATTGTCTGTCTTTGTTAATTGGTGTAAGTGTGTGTCTGTGTTACTGGGTATCAGTGTCTGTCTTTGTTACTTGGTGTCAGTGTATGTCTTTGTAACTTGGTGTCAGTGTATGTCTGTGTTACTTGGTGTAAGTGTGTGTCTGCGTTACTTGGTGTAAGTGTGTGTCTGTGTTACTGGGTATTAGTGTATGTCTTTGTTACTTGGTGTCAGTGTATGTCTTTGTTACTTGGTGTCAGTGTATGTCTTTGTTACTTGGTTGAAGTGTGTGTCTGTGATACTGGGTATCAGTTTCTGTCTTTGTTCCTTGGTGTAAGAGTGTGCCTGTGTTACTGGGTGTCAGTGTATGTCTTTGTTACTTGGTGTCAGAGTATGTCTGTGTACTTGGTGTCAGTGTATGTCTTTGTTACTTGGTGTCAGTTTATGTTTTTGTTACTTGGTGTATGTGTATGACTTTGTTACTTTGTGTCAGTGCATGGCTTTGTTACTTGGTGTCAGTGTATGTCTTTGTTACTTGGTGTCAGTGTATGTCTCTGTTACTTGGTGCAAGTGTGTGTCTGTGTTACTGGGTATCAGTGTATGTCTTTGTTACTTGGTGTCAGTGTATGTCTTTGCTACTTGGTGGAAGTGTATGCCTTTGTTACTTGGTGTCAGTGCATGTCTTTGTTACTTGGTGTAAGTGTGTTTCTTTGTTACTTGGTGTAAGTGTGTGTCTTTGTTACTTGGTGTCAGTGTATGTCTCTGTTACTTGGTGTAAGTGTGTGTCTGTGTTACTGGGTATCAGTGTCTGTCTTTGTTACTTGGTGTCTGTGTATGTCTTTGTTACTTGGTGTCAGTGTCTGTCTTTGTTACTTGGTGTCAGTGTATGTCTTTGTTACTTGGTGTAAGTGTGTGTCTGTGCTACTGGGTATCAGTGTATGTCTTTGTTACTTGGTGTCAGTGTATGCAGTGTATGTCTTTGTTACTTGGTGTAAGTGTATGTCTTTGTTACTTGGTGTCAGTGTATGTCTTTGTTACTTGGTGTCAGTGTATGTCTGTGTTACTTGTTGTAAGTGTATGTCTTTGTTACTTGGTGTCAGTGTATGTCTTTGTTACTTGTTGTAAATGTATGTCTTTGTTACTTTGTGTCTGTGTATTTCTTTGTTACTTGGTGTAAGTGTATGTCTTTGTTACTTTGTGTCTGTGTATGTCTTTGATACGTGGTGTAAGTGTATGTCTGTGTTCCTGGGTATCAGTGTCTGTCTTTGTTATTTGGTGTAAGTGTGTGTCTGTGTTGCTGGTTATCAGTGTATGTCCTTGTTACTGGGTGAAAGTGTGTGTCTGTTTTACTTGGTGTCTTTGTATGTCTTTGTTACTTGGTGTCAGTGTGTGTCATTGTGACTTGGTGTCAGTGTGTGTCTTTGTTACTGGGTGTCAGTGTTTGTCTTTGTTACTGGGTGTCAGTGTATGTCTTTGTGACTTGGTGTTAGCGTGTGTCTGTGTTACTGGGTATCAGTGTGTGTCTGTGTTACTGGGTATCAGTGTATGTCTTTGTTACTTGGTGTCAGTGTATGTCCTTGTTACTTGGTGTCAGTGTATGTCTGTGTTACTTGGTGTAAGTGTGTGTCTGTGTTACTGGGTATCAGTGTATGTCTTTGTTACTTGGTGTCAGTGTATGTCTTTGCTACTTGGTGGAAGTGTATGCCTTTGTTACTTGGTGTCAGTGCATGTCTTTGTTACTTGGTGTAAGTGTGTTTCTTTGTTACTTGAGGTAAGTGTGTGTCTTTGTTACTTGGTGTAAGTGTGTGTCTTTGTTACTTGGTGTCAGTGTATGTCTCTGTTACTTGGTGTAAGTGTGTGTCTGTGTTACTGGGTATCAGTGTCTGTCTTTGTTACTTGGTGTCTGTGTATGTCTTTGTTACTTGGTGTCAGTGTCTGTCTTTGTTACTTGGAGTCAGTGTATGTCTTTGTTACTTGGTGTAAGTGTGTGTCTGTGTTACTGGGTATCAGTGTATGTCTTTGTTACTTGGTGTCAGTGTATGCAGTGTATGTCTTTGTTACTTGGTGTAAGTGTATGTCTTTGTTACTTGGTGTCAGTGTATGTCTTTGTTACTTGGTGTCAGTGTATGTCTGTGTTACTTGTTGTAAGTGTATGTCTTTGTTACTTGGTGTCAGTGTATGTCTTTGTTACTTGTTGTAAGTGTATGTCTTTGTTACTTTGTGTCTGTGTATTTCTTTGTTACTTGGTGTAAGTGTATGTCTTTGTTACTTTGTGTCTGTGTATGTCTTTGATACGTGGTGTAAGTGTATGTCTGTGTTCCTGGGTATCAGTGTCTGCCTTTGTTATTTGGTGTAAGTGTTTGTCTGTGTTGCTGGGTATCAGTGTATGTCCTTGTTACTGGGTGAAAGTGTGTGTCTGTTTTACTTGGTGTCTGTGTATGTCTTTGTTACTTGGTGTCAGTGTGTGTCATTGTGACTTGGTGTCAGTGTGTGTCTTTGTAACTGGGTGTCAGTGTTTGTCTTTGTTACTGGGTGTCAGTGTATGTCTTTGTGACTTGGTGTTAGCGTGTGTCTGTGTTACTGGGTATCAGTGTGTGTCTGTGTTACTGGGTATCAGTGTATGTCTTTGTTACTTGGTGTAAGTGTATCTCTTTGTTACTTGGTATAAGTGTATGTCTTTGTTACTTGGTGTCAGTGTATGTCTGTGTTACTTGTTGTAAGTGTGTGTCTTTGTTACTTGGTGTCAGTGTACGTTTGTGTTACTTGGTGTAAGTGTATGTTTTTGTTACTTGGTGTAAGTGTATGTCTTTGTTACTTGGTGTCAGTGCATGTCTTTGTTACTTGGTGTCAGTGCATGTCTTTGTTACTTGGTGTAAGTGTATGTCTCGGTTACTTGGTGTAAGTGTATGTCTCGGTTACTTGGTGTCAGTGTATGTCTCGGTTACTTGGTGTAAGTGTGTGTCTGAGTTACTGGGTATCAGTGTATGTCTTTGTTACTTGGTGTCAGTGTATGTCTGTGTTACTTGGTGTAAGTGTGTGTCTGTGTTACTGGGTGTCAGTGTATGTCTTTGTTACTTGGTGTCAGTGTATGTCTTTGTTACTTGGTGTAACTGTATGTCTTTGTTACTTGTTGTCAGTGTATGTCTTTGTTACTTGGTGTAAGTGTGTGTCTGTGTTACTGAGTATATGTGTATGTCTTTGTTACTTGGTGTAAGTGTGTGTCTGTGTTACTTGGTGTAAGTGTATGTCTTTGTTACTTGGTGTAAGTGTATGTTTTTGTTACTTGGTGTAAGTGTATGTCTTTGTTACTTGGTGTCAGTGCATGTCTTTGTTACTTGGTGGAAGTGTATGTCTTTGTTACTTGGTGTCAGTGTATGTCTCTGTTACTTGGTGTAAGTGTGTGTCTGTGTTGCTGGGTATCAGTGTATGTCTTTGTTACTTGGTGTCATTGTCTCTCTTTGTTACTTGGTGTAAGTGTGTGTCTGTGTTACTGGGTATCACTGTATGTCTTTGTTACTTGATGTCAGAGTATGTCTTTGTTGGGTGTAAGTGTGTGTCTGTGTTACTGAGTATCAGTGTATGTCTTTGTTACTTGGTCTAAGTGTGTGTCTGTGTTACTGGGTATCAGTGTATGTCTTTGTTACTTGGTGTCAGTGTATGTCTTTGTTACTTGGTGTCAGTGTATGTCTTTGTTACTTGGTGTCAGTGTATGTTTGTGTTACTTGGTGTAAGTGTATGTCTTTGTTACTTGGTGTCAGTGTATGTCTTTGTTACTTGGTGTAAGTGTATGTCTTTGTTACTTGGTGTCAGTGCATGTCTTTGTTACTTGGTGTCAGTGTATGTCTCTGTTACTTGGTGTCAGTGTATGTCTCTGTTACTTGGTGTCAGTGTGTGTCTGTGTTACTTGGTGTAAGTGTGTGTCTGTTACTGGGTATCAGTGTGTGTCTGTGTTACTGAGTATCTGTGTATGTCTTTGTTACTCGGTGTAAGTGTGTGTCTGTGTTACTGGGTATCAGTGCATGTCTTTGTTCCTTTGTGTCAGTGTATGTCTTTGTTACTTTGTGTCAGTGTATGTCTTTGTTACTTGGTGTCAGTGTATGTCTTTGTTAATTGGTGTCAGTGTGTGTCTGTGATACTGGGTATCAGTTTCTGTCTTTGTTACTTGCTGTCAGTGTATGTCTGTGTACTTGGTGTAAGTGTATGTCTTTGTTACTTGGTGTCAGTGTATGTTTTTGTTACTTGGTGTCAGTGCATGGCTTTGTTACTTGGTGTCAGTGCATGGCTTTGTTACTTGGTGTAAGTGCATGTCTTTGTTACTTGGTGTCAGTGCATGTCTCTGTTACTTGGTGTAAGTGTGTGTCTGTGTTACTGGGTATCAGTGTATGTCTTCGTTACTTGGTGTCATTGTCTCTCTTGGTTACTTGGTGTAAGCGTGTGTCTGTGTTACTGGGTATCAGTGTATGTCTTTGTTACTGTGTGTCAGTGTATGTCTGTTACTTGGTGTCAGTGTATGTCTTTGTTACTTGGTGTCATTGTCTGTCTTTGTTACTTGGTGTAAGTGTGTGTCTGTGTTACTGGATATCAGTGTATGTCTTTGTTACTTGGTGTCATTGTCTGTCTTTGTTACTTGGTGTAAGTGTGTGTCTGTGTTACTGGATATCAGTGTATGTCTTTGTTACTTGGTGTCTGTGTATGTCTTTGTTACTTGGTGTCAGTGTATGTTTGTGTTACTTGGTGTAAGTGTGTTTGTGTTACTGGGTATCAGTGTATGTCTTTGTTACTTGGTGTCAGTGCATGTCTTTGTTACTTGGTGTCAGTGCATGTCTCTGTTACTTGGTGTAAGTGTGTGTCTGTGTTACTGGGTATCAGTGTATGTCTTCGTTACTTGGTGTCATTGTCTCTCTTGGTTACTTGGTGTAAGTGTGTGTCTGTGTTACTGGGTATCAGTGTATGTCTTTGTTACTGTGTGTCAGTGTATGTCTGTTACTTGGTGTCAGTGTATGTCTTTGTTACTTGGTGTCAGTGTATGTCTTTGTTACTTGATGTCAGTGTATGTCTTTGTTAATGGGTGTAAGTGTGTGTCTGCGTTACTGAGTATCAGTGTATGTCTTTGTTACTTGGTGTCAGTGTGTGTCTGTGTTACTGGGTATCAGTGTATGTCTTTGTTACTTGGTGTCAGTGTATGTCTTTGTGACTTGGTGTAAGTGTATGTTTGTGTTACTTGGTGTAAGTGTATGTCTTTGTTACTTGGTGTCTGTGTATGTTTTTGTTACTTGGTGTCAGTGTATGTTTTTGTTACTTGGTGTCAGTGTATGTCTTTGTTACTTGGTGTCAGTGCATGTCTTTGTTACTTGGTGTCAGTGTATGTCTTTGTTACTTGGTGTCAGTGTATGTCTCTGTTACTTGGTGTCAGTGTATGTCTTTGTAACTTGTTGTCAGTGTATGTCTGTGTTACTGGGTATCAGTGTATGTCTTTGTTACTTGGTGTCAGTGTATGTCTTTGTTACTTGGTGTCAGTGTATGTCTTTGTTACTTGGTGTAACTGTATGTCTTTGTTACTTGGTGTAAGTGTGTGTCTGGGTTACTGAGTATCTGTGTATGTCTTTGTTACTTGGTGTAAGTGTGTGTCTGTGTTACTGGGTATCAGTGCATGTCTTTGTTACTTTGTGTCAGTGTATGCCTTCGTTACTTGGTGTAGGTGTGTGTCTGTGTAACTGAGAATCAGTGTATGTCTTTGTTACTTGGTGTAAGTGTGTGTCTGTGATGCTGTGTATCAGTTTCTGTCTTTGTTACTTGATGTAAGTGTATGTCTTTGTTGTTTGGTGTCAGTGTATGTCTGTGTACTTGGTGTAAGTGTGTGTCTTTGTTACTTGGTGTCAGTGTATGTTTGTGTTACTTGGTGTAAGTGTATGTTTTTGTTACTTGGTGTTAGTGTATGTCTTTGTTACTTGGTGTCAGTGCATGTCTTTGTTACTTGGTGTCAGTGCATGTCTGTGTTACTTGGTGTCAGTGTATGTCTTTGTTACTTGGTGTCAGTGTATGTCTGTGTTACTTGGTGTAAGTGTGTGTCTGTGTTACTGGGTGTCAGTGTATGTCTTTGTTACTTGGTGTAACTGTATGTCTTTGTTACTTGGTGTAAGTGTGTGTCTGTTACTGAGTATATGTGTATGTGTTTGTTACTTGGTGTAAGTGTGTGTCTGTGTTACTTGGTGTAAGTGTATGTCTTTGTTACTTGGTGTAAGTGTATGTTTTTGTTACTTGGTGTAAGTGTATGTCTTTGTTACTTGGTGTCAGTGCATGTCTTTGTGACTTGGTGTCAGTGCATGTCTCTGTTACTTGGTGTAAGTGTGTGTCTGTGTTACTGGGTATCAGTGTATGTCTTCGTTACTTGGTGTCATTGTCTCTCTTTGTTACTTGGTGTAAGTGTATGTCTTTGTTACTGGGTGTCAGTGTATGTCTTTTTTACTTGGTGTCAGTGTATGGCTTTGTTACTTGGTGTCAGTGTATGTTTGTGTTACTTGGTGTAACTGTATGTCTTTGTTACTGGGTGTCAGTGTATGTCTTTGTTACTTGGTGTAAGTGTATGTCTTTGTTACTTGGTGTCAGTGCATGTCTTTGTTACTTGGTGTCAGTGCATGTCTTTGTTACTTGGTGTAAGTGTATGTCTCGGTTACCTGGTGTCAGTGTATGTCTTTGTTACTTGGTGTCAGTGTATGTCTGTGTTACTTGGTGTAAGTGTGTGTCTGTGTTACTGGGTGTCAGTGTATGTCTTTGTTACTTGGTGTAACTGTATGTCTTTGTTACTTGTTGTCAGTGTATGTCTTTGTTACTTGGTGTAAGTGTGTCTGTTACTGAGTATATGTGTATGTCTTTATTACTTGGTGTAAGTGTGTGTCTGTGTTACTTGGTGTAAGTGTATGTCTTTGTTACTTGGTGTAAGTGTATGTCTTTGTTACTTGGTGTAAGTGTATGTCTTTGTTACTTGGTGTAAGTGTATGTTTTTGTTACTTGGTGTAATTGTATGTCTTTGTTACTTGGTGTCAGTGCATGTCTTTGTTACTTGGTGTCAGTGCATGTCTCTGTTACTTGGTGTACGTGTGTGTCTGTGTTACTGGGTATCAGTGTATGTCTTCGTTACTTGGTGTCATTGTCTCTCTTTGTTACTTGGTGTAAGTGTGTGTCTGTGTTACTGGGTATCAGTGTATGTCTGTGTTACTTGGTGTAAGTGTGTGTCTGTGTTACTGGGTGTCAGTGTATGTCTTTGTTACTTGGTGTAACTGTATGTCTTTGTTACTTGTTGTCAGTGTATGTCTTTGTTACTTGGTGTAAGTGTGTGTCTGTGTTACTTGGTGTAAGTGTATGTCTTTGTTACTTGGTGTAAGTGTATGTCTTTGTTACTTGGTGTCAGTGCATGTCTTTGTTACTTGGTGTCAGTGCATGTCTCTGTTACTTGGTGTAAGTGTGTGTCTGTGTTACTGGGTATCAGTGTATGTCTTCGTTACTTGGTGTCATTGTCTCTCTTTGTTACTTGGTGTAAGTGTGTGTCTGTGTTACTGGGTATCAGTGTATGTCTTTGTTACTGGGTGTCAGTGTATGTCTTTGTTACTTGGTGTCAGTGTATGTCTTTGTTACTTGGTGTCAGTGTATGTCTTTGTTACTTGATGTCAGTGTATGTCTTTGTTAATGGGTGTAAGTGTGTGTCTGTGTTACTGAGTATCAGTGTATGTCTTTGTTACTTGGTCTAAGTGTGTGTCTGTGTTACTGGGTATCAGTGTATGTCTTTGTTACTTGGTGTCAGTGTATGTCTTTGTTACTTGGTGTCAGTGTATGTTTGTGTTACTTGGTGTAAGTGTATGTCTTTGTTACTTGGTGTAAGTGTGTGTCTGTGTTACTGGGTATCAGTGTACGTCTTTGTTACTTGGTGTCAGTGTATGTCTTTGTTACTAGGTGTCAGTGTGTGTCTGTGATACTGGGTATCAGTTTCTGTCTTTGTTACTTGGTGTCAGTGTATGTCTGTGTACTTGGTGTAAGTGTATGTCTTTGTTACTTGGTGTCAGTGTATGTCTTTGTTACTTGGTGTCAGTGTATGTTTTTGTTACTTGGTGTCAGTGTATGTTTTTGTTACTTGGTGTCAGTGTATGTTTTTGTTACCCGGTGTCAGTGCATGGCTTTGTTACTTGGTGTAAGTGTATGTCTTTGTTACTTGGTGTCAGTGCATGTCTCTGTTACTTGGTGTAAGTGTGTGTCTGTGTTACTGGGTATCAGTGTATGTCTTTGTTACTTGGTGTAAGTGTATGTCTTTGCTACTTGGTGTAAGTCTTTGTCTTTGTTACTTGGTGTCAGTGCATGTCTCTGTTACTTGGTGTAAGTGTGTTTCTGTGTTACTGGATATCAGTGTATGTCTTTGTTACTTGGTGTCTGTGTATGTCTTTGTTACTTGGTGTCAGTGTATGTTTGTGTTACTTGGTGTAAGTGTGTGTCTGTGTTACTGGGTATCAGTGTATGTCTTTGTTACTTGGTGTCAGTGTATGTCTTTGTTACTTGGTGTAAGTGTATGTCTTTGTTACTTGGTGTAAGTGTATGTCTTTGTTACTTGGTGTCAGTGTATGTCTGTGTTACTTGTTGTAAGTGTATGTCTTTGTTACTTGGTGTCTGTGTATGTCTTTGTGACTTGGTGTAAGTGTGTGTCTGTGTTACTGGGTATCAGTGTATGTCTTTGTTACTTGGGGTCAGTGTATGTCTGTGTTAGTTGGTGTAAGTGTGTGTCTGTGTAACTGAGTATCAGTGTATGTCTTTGTTACTTGGTGTAAGTGTGTGTCTGTGTTACTGGGTGTCAGTGTATGTCTTTGTTACTTGGTGTCAGTGTATGTCTTTGTACTTGGTGTAAGTGTGTGTCTTTGTTACTTGGTGTAAGTGTGTGTCTTTGTTACTTGGTGTCAGTGTATGTCTGTGTTACTTGGTGTCAGTGTATGTCTTTGTTACTTGATGTAAGTGTGTGTCTGTGTTACTGCGTATCAGTGTATGTCTGAGTTACTGGGTATCAGTGTGTGTCTGTGTTACTGGGTATCAGTGTATGTCTTTGTTACTTGGTGTCAGTGTATGTCTTTGTTACTTGGTGTCAGTGTATGTCTTTGTTAATTGTTGCAAGTGTGTGTCTGATTTACTGGGTATCAGTGAATATCTTTGTTAATGGGTGTCAGTGCATGTCTCTGTTACTGGGTGTCCGTGATTGTCTGTGTTACTGGGTGTCAGTGTATGTCTGTGTTACTGGGTGTCAGTGTGTGCCTTTGTTACTTGTTATCAGTGTATGTCTTTGTTACTTGGTGTAGGTGTGTGTCTGTGTAACTGAGTCTCAGTGTATGCCTTTGTTACTTGGTGTAAGTGTGTGTCTGTGATACTGGGTATCAGTTTCTGTCTTTGTTCCTTGGTGTAAGTGTGTGTCTTTGTTACTTGGTGTCAGTGTATGTTTGTGTTACTTGTTGTAAGTGTATGTCTTTGTTACTTGGTGTCAGTGCATGTCTTTGTTACTTGTTGGAAGTGTATGTCTTTGTTACTTGGTGTCAGTGTATGTCTCTGTTACTTGGTGTAAGTGTGTGTCTGTGTTACTTGGTGTAAGTGTATGTCTTTGTTACTTGGTCTCATTGTCTGTCTTTGTTAATAGGTGTAAGTGTGTGTCTGTGTTACTGGGTATCAGTGTCTGTCTTTGTTACTTGGTGTCAGTGTATGTCTTTGTAACTTGGTGTCAGTGTATGTCTGTGTTACTTGGTGTAAGTGTATGTCTTTGTTACTTGGTTGAAGTGTGTGTCTGTGATACTGGGTATCAGTTTCTGTCTTTGTTCCTTGGTGTAAGAGTGTGCCTGTGTTACTGGGTGTCAGTGTATGTCTTTGTTACTTGGTGTCAGTGTATGTCTGTGTACTTGGTGTAAGAGTATGTCTTTGTTACTTGGTGTCAGTGAATGTTTTTTTTTTGTTTTTGTTACTTGGTGTATGTGTATGACTTTGTTACTTGGTGTCAGTGCATGGCTTTGTTACTTGGTGTCAGTGTATGTCTTTGTTACTTGGTGTCAGTGTATGTCTCTGTTACTTGGTGTAAGTGTGTGTCTGTGTTACTGGGTATCAGTGTATGTCTTTGTTACTTGGTGTCAGTGTATGTCTTTGCTACTTGGTGGAAGTGTATGTCTTTGTTACTTGGTGTCAGTGCATGTCTTTGTTACTTGGTGTAAGTGTGTTTCTTTGTTACTTGGTGTAAGTGTGTGTCTTTGTTACTTGGTGTAAGAGTGTGTCTTTGTTACTTGGTGTGAGTGTCTGTCTCTGTTACTTGGTGTAAGTGTGTGTCTGTGTTACTGGGTATCAGTGTCTGTCTTTGTTACTTGGTGTCTGTGTCTGTCTTTGTTACTTGGTGTCTGTGTATGTCTTTGTTACTTGGTGTCAGTGTCTGTCTTTGTTACTTGGTGTCAGTGTGTGTCTTTGTTACTTGGTGTAAGTGTATGTCTTTGTTACTTGGTGTCAGTGTGTGTCTTTGTTACTTGGTGTAAGTGTATGTCTTTGTTACTTGGTGTCAGTGTATGTCTTTGTTACTTGTTGTAAGTGTATGTCTTTGTTACTTTGTGTCTGTGTATTTCTTTGTTACTTGGTGTAAGTGTATGTCTTTGCTACTTGGTGTCAGTGTATGTCTTTGATACTTGGTGTAAGTGTATGTCTGTGTTCCTGGGTATCAGTGTCTGTCTTTGTTATTTGGTGTAAGTGTGTGTCTGTGTTGCTGGGTATCAGTGTATGTCCTTGTTACTGGGTGTCTGTGTATGTCTTTGTTACTTGGTGTCTGTGTATGTCTTTGTTACTTGGTGTCAGTGTGTGTCATTGTGACTTGGTGTCAGTGTGTGTCTGTGTTACTGGGTATCAGTGTGTGTCTGTGTTACTGGGTATCAGTGTATGTCTTTGTTACTTGGTGTCAGTGTATGTCTTTGTTACTTGGTATAAGTGTATGTCTTTGTTACTTGGTGTCAGTGTACGTTTGTGTTACTTGGTGTAAGTGTATGTCTTTGTTACTTGGTGTCAGTGCATGTCTTTGTTACTTGGTGTCAGTGCATGTCTTTGTTACTTGGTGTAAGTGTATGTCTCGGTTACTTGGTGTCAGTGTATGTCTCGGTTACTTGGTGTAAGTGTGTGTCTGAGTTACTGGGTATCAGTGTATGTCTCAGTTACTTGGTGTCAGTGTATGTCTGTGTTACTTGGTGTAAGTGTGTGTCTGTGTTACTGGGTGTCAGTGTATGTCTTTGTTACTTGGTGTCAGTGTATGTCTTTGTTACTTGTTGTCAGTGTATGTCTTTGTTACTTGGTGTAAGTGTGTGTCTGTGTTACTGAGTATATGTGTATGTCTTTGTTACTTGGTGTAAGTGTGTGTCTGTGTTACTTGGTGTAAGTGTATGTCTTTGTTACTTGGTGTAAGTGTATGTCTTTGTTACTTGGTGTAAGTGTATGTCTTTGTTACTTGGTGTCAGTGCATGTCTTTGTTACTTGGTGGAAGTGTATGTCTTTGTTACTTGGTGTCAGTGTATGTCTCTGTTACTTGGTGTAAGTGTGTGTCTGTGTTACTGGGTATCAGTGTATGTCTTTGTTACTTGGTGTCATTGTCACTCTTTGTTACTGGGTGTAAGTGTGTGTCTGTGTTACTGAGTATCAGTGTATGTCTTTGTTACTTGGTCTAAGTGTGTGTCTGTGTTACTGGGTATCAGTGTATGTCTTTGTTACTTGGTGTCAGTGTATGTCTTTGTTACTTGGTTTCAGTGTATGTTTGTGTTACTTGGTGTAAGTGTATGTCTTTGTTACTTGGTGTCAGTGTATGTCTTTGTTACTTGGTGTAAGTGTATGTCTTTGTTACTTGGTGTCAGTGCATTTCTTTGTTACTTGGTGTCTGTGTATGTCTCTGTTACTTGGTGTCAGTGTATGTCTCTGTTACTTGGTGTCAGTGTGTGTCTGTGTTACTTGGTGTAAGTGTGTGTCTGTTACTGGGTATCAGTGTGTGTCTGTGTTACTGAGTATCTGTGTATGTCTTTGTTACTCGGTGTAAGTGTGTGTCTGTGTTACTGGGTATCAGTGCATGTCTTTGTTACTTTGTGTCAGTGTATGTCTTTGTTACTTTGTGTCAGTGTATGTCTTTGTTACTTGGTGTCAGTGTATGTCTTTGTTACTTGGTGTCAGTGTGTGTCTGTGATACTGGGTATCAGTTTCTGTCTTTGTTACTTGCTGTCAGTGTATGTCTGTGTACTTGGTGTAAGTGTATGTCTTTGTTACTTGGTGTCAGTGTATGTTTTTGTTACTTGGTGTCAGTGTATGTTTTTGTTACTTGGTGTCAGTGCATGGCTTTGTGACTTGGTGTCAGTGCATGGCTTTGTTACTTGGTGTAAGTGTATGTCTTTGTTACTTGGTGTCAGTGCATGTCTCTGTTACTTGGTGTAAGTGTGTTTCTGTGTTACTGGGTATCAGTGTATGTCTTTGTTACTTGGTGTCATTGTCTGTCTTTGTTACTTGGTGTAAGTGTGTGTCTGTGTTACTGGATATCAGTGTATGTCTTTGTTACTTGGTGTCTGTGTATGTCTTTGTTACTTGGTGTCAGTGTATGTTTGTGTTACTTGGTGTAAGTGTATGTCTTTGTTACTTGGTGTCAGTGTATGTCTTTGTTACTTGGTGTAAGTGTATGTCTTTGTTACTTGGTGTCAGTGTATGTCTTTGTTACTTGGTGTCAGTGTATGTCTGTGTTACTTGTTGTAAGTGTATGTCTTTGTTACTTGGTGTCTGTGTATGTCTTTGTGACTTGGTGTAAGTGTGTGTCTGTGTTACTGGGTATCAGTGTATGTCTTTGTTACTTGGGGTCAGTGTATGTCTGTGTTAGTTGGTGTAAGTGTGTGTCTGTGTAACTGAGTATCAGTGTATGTCATTGTTACTTGGTGTAAGTG
The DNA here is from genome assembly GCF_036365525.1 of Heterodontus francisci. Lineage (NCBI taxonomy): Eukaryota > Metazoa > Chordata > Chondrichthyes > Heterodontiformes > Heterodontidae > Heterodontus > Heterodontus francisci. The sequence continues at coordinate 21,346,704 of NW_027141852.1, read as the reverse complement.
TGTGTCTGTGTTACTGGGTGTCAGTGTATGTCTTTGTTACTTGGTGTCAGTGTATGTCTTTGTACTTGGTGTAAGTGTGTGTCTTTGTTACTTGGTGTAAGTGTGTGTCTTTGTTACTTGGTGTAAGTGTGTGTCTTTGTTACTTGGTGTCAGTGTATGTCTGTGTTACTTGGTGTAAGTGTATGTCTGTGTTCCTGGGTATCAGTGTCTGTCTTTGTTATTTGGTGTCAGTGTATGTCTTTGTTACTTGATGTAAGTGTGTGTCTGTGTTACTGGGTATCAGTGAATATCTTTGTTACTTGGTGTCAGTGTATGTCTTTGTTACTGGGTGTCAGTGTATGTTTCTGTTAATGGGTGTCAGTGTATGTCTTTGTTACTTGGTGTCCGTGATTGTCTGTGTCACTGGGTGTCAGTGTATGTCTGTGTTACTGGGTGTCAGTGTATGCCTTTGTTACTTGTTATCAGTGTATGTCTTTGTTACTTGGTGTAGGTGTGTGTCTGTGTAACTGAGTCTCAGTGTATGCCTTTGTTACTTGGTGTAAGTGTGTGTCTGTGATACTGGGTATCAGTTTTTGTCTTTGTTACTTGGTGTAAGTGTGTGTCTGTGTTACTGGGTGTCAGTGTATGTCTTTGTTACTTGGTGTCAGTGTATGTCCGTGTACTTGGTGTAAATGTGTGTCTTTGTTACTTGGTGTCAGTGTATGTTTGTGTTACTTGGTGTCAGTGTATGTCTTTGTTACTTGGTGTCAGTGCATGTCTTTGTTACTTGGTGTCTGTGCATGTCTTTGTTACTTGGTGGAAGTGTATGTCTTTGTTACTTGGTGTCAGTGTATGTCTCTGTTACTTGGTGTAAGTGTGTGTCTGTGTTACTTGGTGTAAGTGTATGTCTTTGTTACTTGGTCTCATTGTCTGTCTTTGTTAATTGGTGTAAGTGTGTGTCTGTGTTACTGGGTATCTGTGTCTGTCTTTGTTACTTGGTGTCAGTGTATGTCTTTGTAACTTGGTGTCAGTGTATGTCTGTGTTACTTGGTGTAAGTGTGTGTCTGTGTTACTTGGTGTAAGTGTGTGTCTGTGTTACTGGGTATTAGTGTATGTCTTTGATACTTGGTGTCAGTGTATGTCTTTGTTACTTGGTGTAACTGTATGTCTTTGTTACTTGGTGTCAGTGTATGTCTTTGTTACTTGGTGTCAGTGTATGTCTTTGTTACTTGGTGTAAGTGTGTGTCTGTGATACGGGGTATCAGTTTCTGTCTTTGTTCCTTGGTGTAAGTGTGTGCCTGTGTTACTGCGTGTCACTGTATGTCTTTGTAACTTGGTGTCAGTGTATGTCTGTGTACTTGGTGTAAGTGTATGTCTTTGTTCCTTGGTGTCAGTGTATGTTTTTGTTACTTGGTGTATGTGTATGAATTTGTTACTTGGTGTCAGTGCATGGCTTTGTTACTTGGTGTCAGTGTATGTCTTTGTTACTTGGTGTCAGTGTATGTCTCTGTTACTTGGTGTCAGTGTGTGTCTGTGTTACTGGGTATCAGTGTATGTCTTTGTTACTTGGTGTCAGTGTATGTCTTTGCTACTTGGTGTAAGTGTATGTCTTTGTTACTTGGTGTCAGTGCATGTCTTTGTTACTTGGTGTAAGTGTGTGTCTTTGTTACTTGGTGGAAGTGTGTGTCTTTGTTACTTGGTGTCAGTGTATGTCTCTGTTACTTGGTGTAAGTGTGTGTCTGTGTTACTGGGTATCAGTGTATGTCTTTGTTACTTGGTGTAAGTGTGTGTCTGTGTTACTTGGTGTAAGTGTATGTCTTTGTTACTTGGTGTAAGTGTATGTCTTTGTTACTTGGTGTAAGTGTATGTCTTTGTTACTTGGTGTCAGTGCATGTCTTTGTTACTTGGTGGAAGTGTATGTCTTTGTTACTTGGTGTCAGTGTATGTCTCTGTTACTTGGTGTAAGTGTGTGTCTGTGTTACTGGGTATCAGTGTATGTCTTTGTTACTTGGTGTCATTGTCACTCTTTGTTACTGGGTGTAAGTGTGTGTCTGTGTTACTGAGTATCAGTGTATGTCTTTGTTACTTGGTCTAAGTGTGTGTCTGTGTTACTGGGTATCAGTGTATGTCTTTGTTACTTGGTGTCAGTGTATGTCTTTGTTACTTGGTTTCAGTGTATGTTCGTGTTACTTGGTGTAAGTGTATGTCTTTGTTACTTGGTGTCAGTGTATGTCTTTGTTACTTGGTGTAAGTGTATGTCTTTGTTACTTGGTGTCAGTGCATTTCTTTGTTACTTGGTGTCTGTGTATGTCTCTGTTACTTGGTGTCAGTGTATGTCTCTGTTACTTGGTGTCAGTGTGTGTCTGTGTTACTTGGTGTAAGTGTGTGTCTGTTACTGGGTATCAGTGTGTGTCTGTGTTACTGAGTATCTGTGTATGTCTTTGTTACTCGGTGTAAGTGTGTGTCTGTGTTACTGGGTATCAGTGCATGTCTTTGTTACTTTGTGTCAGTGTATGTCTTTGTTACTTTGTGTCAGTGTATGTCTTTGTTACTTGGTGTCAGTGTATGTCTTTGTTACTTGGTGTCAGTGTGTGTCTGTGATACTGGGTATCAGTTTCTGTCTTTGTTACTTGCTGTCAGTGTATGTCTGTGTACTTGGTGTAAGTGTATGTCTTTGTTACTTGGTGTCAGTGTATGTTTTTGTTACTTGGTGTCAGTGTATGTTTTTGTTACTTGGTGTCAGTGCATGGCTTTGTGACTTGGTGTCAGTGCATGGCTTTGTTACTTGGTGTAAGTGTATGTCTTTGTTACTTGGTGTCAGTGCATGTCTCTGTTACTTGGTGTAAGTGTGTTTCTGTGTTACTGGGTATCAGTGTATGTCTTTGTTACTTGGTGTCATTGTCTGTCTTTGTTACTTGGTGTAAGTGTGTGTCTGTGTTACTGGATATCAGTGTATGTCTTTGTTACTTGGTGTCTGTGTATGTCTTTGTTACTTGGTGTCAGTGTATGTTTGTGTTACTTGGTGTAAGTGTATGTCTTTGTTACTTGGTGTCAGTGTATGTCTTTGTTACTTGGTGTAAGTGTATGTCTTTGTTACTTGGTGTCAGTGTATGTCTTTGTTACTTGGTGTCAGTGTATGTCTGTGTTACTTGTTGTAAGTGTATGTCTTTGTTACTTGGTGTCTGTGTATGTCTTTGTGACTTGGTGTAAGTGTGTGTCTGTGTTACTGGGTATCAGTGTATGTCTTTGTTACTTGGGGTCAGTGTATGTCTGTGTTAGTTGGTGTAAGTGTGTGTCTGTGTAACTGAGTATCAGTGTATGTCATTGTTACTTGGTGTAAGTGTGTGTCTGTGTTACTGGGTGTCAGTGTATGTCTTTGTTACTTGGTGTCAGTGTATGTCTTTGTACTTGGTGTAAGTGTGTGTCTTTGTTACTTGGTGTAAGTGTGTGTCTTTGTTACTTGGTGTAAGTGTGTGTCTTTGTTACTTGGTGTCAGTGTATGTCTGTGTTACTTGGTGTAAGTGTATGTCTGTGTTCCTGGGTATCAGTGTCTGTCTTTGTTATTTGGTGTCAGTGTATGTCTTTGTTACTTGATGTAAGTGTGTGTCTGTGTTACTGGGTATCAGTGAATATCTTTGTTACTTGGTGTCAGTGTATGTCTTTGTTACTGGGTGTCAGTGTATGTTTCTGTTAATGGGTGTCAGTGTATGTCTTTGTTACTTGGTGTCCGTGATTGTCTGTGTCACTGGGTGTCAGTGTATGTCTGTGTTACTGGGTGTCAGTGTATGCCTTTGTTACTTGTTATCAGTGTATGTCTTTGTTACTTGGTGTAGGTGTGTGTCTGTGTAACTGAGTCTCAGTGTATGCCTTTGTTACTTGGTGTAAGTGTGTGTCTGTGATACTGGGTATCAGTTTTTGTCTTTGTTACTTGGTGTAAGTGTGTGTCTGTGTTACTGGGTGTCAGTGTATGTCTTTGTTACTTGGTGTCAGTGTATGTCCGTGTACTTGGTGTAAATGTGTGTCTTTGTTACTTGGTGTCAGTGTATGTTTGTGTTACTTGGTGTCAGTGTATGTCTTTGTTACTTGGTGTCAGTGCATGTCTTTGTTACTTGGTGTCTGTGCATGTCTTTGTTACTTGGTGGAAGTGTATGTCTTTGTTACTTGGTGTCAGTGTATGTCTCTGTTACTTGGTGTAAGTGTGTGTCTGTGTTACTTGGTGTAAGTGTATGTCTTTGTTACTTGGTCTCATTGTCTGTCTTTGTTAATTGGTGTAAGTGTGTGTCTGTGTTACTGGGTATCTGTGTCTGTCTTTGTTACTTGGTGTCAGTGTATGTCTTTGTAACTTGGTGTCAGTGTATGTCTGTGTTACTTGGTGTAAGTGTGTGTCTGTGTTACTTGGTGTAAGTGTGTGTCTGTGTTACTGGGTATTAGTGTATGTCTTTGATACTTGGTGTCAGTGTATGTCTTTGTTACTTGGTGTAACTGTATGTCTTTGTTACTTGGTGTCAGTGTATGTCTTTGTTACTTGGTGTCAGTGTATGTCTTTGTTACTTGGTGTAAGTGTGTGTCTGTGATACGGGGTATCAGTTTCTGTCTTTGTTCCTTGGTGTAAGTGTGTGCCTGTGTTACTGCGTGTCACTGTATGTCTTTGTAACTTGGTGTCAGTGTATGTCTGTGTACTTGGTGTAAGTGTATGTCTTTGTTCCTTGGTGTCAGTGTATGTTTTTGTTACTTGGTGTATGTGTATGAATTTGTTACTTGGTGTCAGTGCATGGCTTTGTTACTTGGTGTCAGTGTATGTCTTTGTTACTTGGTGTCAGTGTATGTCTCTGTTACTTGGTGTCAGTGTGTGTCTGTGTTACTGGGTATCAGTGTATGTCTTTGTTACTTGGTGTCAGTGTATGTCTTTGCTACTTGGTGTAAGTGTATGTCTTTGTTACTTGGTGTCAGTGCATGTCTTTGTTACTTGGTGTAAGTGTGTGTCTTTGTTACTTGGTGGAAGTGTGTGTCTTTGTTACTTGGTGTCAGTGTATGTCTCTGTTACTTGGTGTAAGTGTGTGTCTGTGTTACTGGGTATCAGTGTATGTCTTTGTTACTTGGTGTAAGTGTGTGTCTGTGTTACTGGATATCAGTGTATGTCTTTGTTACTTGGTGTCAGTGTATGTCTTTGTTACTTGGTGTCAGTGTATGTCTGTGTTACTTGGTGTAAGTGTGTGTCTGTGTTACTGGGTATCAGTGTATGTCTTTGTTACTTGGTGTCAGTGTATGTCTTTGTTACTTGGTGTAAGTGTATGTCTTTGTTACTTGGTGTCAGTGCATGTCTTTGTTACTTGGTGTCAGTGTATGTCTGTGTTACTTGTTGTCAGTGTATGTCTGTGTTACTTGTTGTAAGTGTATGTCTTTGTTACTTGGTGTAAGTGTATTTCTTTGTTACTTGGTGTAAGTGTCTGTCTTTGCTACTTGGTGTCAGTGTATGTCTTTGATACTTGGTGTAAGTGTATGTCTGTGTTCCTGGGTATCAGTGTCTGTCTTTGTTATTTGGTGTCAGTGTATGTTTTTGTTACTTGGTGTATGTGTATGACTTTGTTACTTGGTGTCAGTGCATGGCTTTGTTACTTGGTGTCAGTGTATGTCTTAGTTACTTGGTGTCAGTGTATGTCTCTGTTACTTGGTGTAAGTGTGTGTCTGTGTTACTGGGTATCAGTGTATGTCTTTGTTACTTGGTGTCAGTGTATGTCTCTGTTACTTGGTGTAAGTGTGTGTCTTTGTTACTTGGTGTCAGTGTATGTCTCTGTTACTTGGTGTAAGTGTGTGTCTGTGTTACTGGGTATCAGTGTATGTCTTTGTTACTTGGTGTCATTGTCTGTCTTTGTTACTTGGTGTAAGTGTGTGTCTGTGTTACTGGATATCAGTGTATGTCTTTGTTACTTGGTGTCAGTGTATGTCTGTGTTACTTGGTGTAAGTGTGTGTCTGTGTTACTGGGTATCAGTGTATGTCTTTGTTACTTGGTGTCAGTGTATGTCTTTGTTAATTGGTGTAAGTGTATGTCTTTGTTACTTGGTGTCAGTGCATGTCTTTGTTACTTGGTGTCAGTGTATGTCTGTGTTACTTGTTGTAAGTGTATGTCTTTGTTACTTGGTGTCAGTGTATGTCTTTGTTACTTGGTGTCAGTGTATGTCTTTGTTACTTGGTGTCAGTGTATGTCTTTGTTACTTGTTGAAAGTGTATGTCTTTGTTACTTGGTGTAAGTGTATTTCTTTGTTACTTGGTGTCAGTGTATATCTTTGATACTTGGTGTAAGTATATGTCTGTGTTCCTGGTTATCAGTGTCTGTCTTTGTTATTTGGTGTAAGTGTGTGTCTGTGTTGCTGGGTATCAGTGTATGTCCTTGTTACTGGGTGAAAGTGTGTGTCTGTTTTACTGGGTATCGGTGTCTGTCTTTGTTACTTGGTGTCTGTGTATGTCTTTGTTACTTGGTGTCAGTGTGTGTCATTGTGACTTGGTGTCAGTGTGTGTCATTGTGACTTGGTGTCAGTGTGTGTCTTTGTTACTTGGTGTCAGTGTATGTCTTTATTACTTGGTATAAGTGTATGTCTTTGTTACTTGGTGTCAGTGTATGTCTGTGTTACTTGTTGTAACTGTATGTCTTTGTTACTTGGTGTCAGTGTATGTCTTTGTTACTTGGTGTCATTGTATGTCTTTGCTACTTGGTGTCAGTGTATGTCTTTGATACTTGGTGTCAGTGTATGTCTTTGATACTTGGTGTAATTGTGTGTCTGTGTTACTGGGTATCTGTGTATGTCTTTGTTACTTGGTGTCATTGTGTGTCTTTGTTACTGAGTGTCAGTGTATGTCTTTGTTACTGGGTGTCAGTGTGTGTCTTTGTGACTTGGTGTAAGTGTGTGTCTGTGTTACTGGATGTCAGTGTCTGTCTTTGTTACTTGCTGTAAGCGTGTGTCTGTGTTACTGGGTATCAGTGTCTGTCTTTGTTACTGGGTGTCAGTGTGTGTCTTTGTTACTTGGTGTCAGTGTATGTCTGTTATTTGGTGTCAGTGTATGTCTTTGATACTTGGTGTCAGTGTATGTCTTTGATACTTGGTGTAAGTGTATGTCTGTGTTCCTGGGTATCAGTGTCTGTCTTTGTTATTTGGTGTAAGTGTGTGTCTGTGTTGCTGGATATCAATGTATGTCCTTGTTACTTGGTGAAAGTGTGTGTCTGTTTTACTGGGTATCGGTGTTTGTCTTTGTTACTTGGTGTCTGTGTGTGTCATTGTGACTTGGTGTCAGTGTGTGTCTTTGTTACTGGGTGTCTGTGTTTGTCTTTGTTACTGGTTGTCAGTGTATGTCTTTGTGACTTGGTGTTAGTGTGTGTCTGTGTTACTGGGTATCAGTGTCTGTCTTTGTTACTTAGTGTAAGAGTGTGTCTGTGTTACTGGGTATCAGTGTATGTCTTTGTTACTTTGTGTCAGTGTATGTCTTTGTTAAGTGGTGTAAGTGCATGTCTTTGTTACTTGGTGTCAGTGCATGTATCTGTTACTTGGTGTAATTGTGCGTCTGTGTTACTGGGTATCAGTGTATGTCCTTGTTACTTGGTGTCATTGTCTGTCTTTGTTACTTGGTGTAAGTGTGTGTCTGTGTTACTTGGTGTAAGTGTGTGTCTGTGTTACTGGGTATCAGTGTATGTCTTTGTTACTTGGTGTCAGTGTATGTCTTTGTTACTTGGTGTCAGTGTATGTCTTTGTTACTTGGTGTCAGTGCATGTCTGTGTTACTTGGTGTAACTGTATGTCTTTGTTACTTGGTGTAAGTGTATGTCTTTGTTACTTGGTGTCAGTGTATGTCTTTGTTACTTGGTGTCAGTGTATGTCTTTGCTACTTGGTGTAAGTGTGTGTCTGTGTTACTGGGTATCAGTGTACGTCTTTGTTACTTGGTGTCTGTGTGTGTCTGTGTTACTTGGTGTAAGTGTGTGTCTGTGTTACTGGGTATCAGTGTCTGTCATTGTTACTTGGTTTAAGTGTGTGTCTGTGTTATTGTGTATCAGTTTATGTCTTTGTTACTTGGTGTCAGAGTATGTGTTTTTTAATTGGTGTAAGTATATGTCTTTGTTACTCGGTGTCAGTGTATGTCTTTGTTACTTGGTTTAAGTGTGTGTCTGTGTTATTGGGTATCAGTGTATGTCTTTATTTCTTGGTGTCAGAGTATGTGTTTTTTAATTGGTGTAAGTATATGTCTTTGTTACTCGGTGTCAGTGTATGTCTTTGTTACTTGGTGTAAGTGTATGTCTTTGTTACTTGGTCTAAGTGTGTGAATTGTTACTGGGTATCAGTGTATGTCTTTGTTAATTGGTGTCAGTGTATGGCTTTGTGACTTGGTTTAAGTGTGTGTCTGTGTTACTGGGTATCAGTGTAAGTCTTTGTTACTTGGTGTAAGTGCGTGTCTGTCTTACTGGGTATCAGTGCATGTCTTAGTTACTTGGTGTAAGTGTGTGTCTGTGTTACTGGGTATCAGTGTATGTCTTTGCTACTTGATGTAAGTGCGTGTCTGTGTTACTGAGTATCAGTGTCTGTCTTTGTTACTTGGTGTCAATGTATGTCTTTGTTACTGGGTGTCAGTGCGTGTCTGTGATCCTGGGTATCATTGTATGTCTTTGTTGCTTGGTGTCAGTGTATGTCTTTGTTTTTGGTGTCAATGTATGTCCGTGATACTTGGTGTAGGTGTGTGTCTGTGTTACTGGGTATCAGTGTATGTCTTTGTTACTTGGTGTAAGTGTGTGTCTGTGTTACTGTCTATCAGTGTATGTCTTTGTTACTTAGTGTCAGTGTATGTCTTTGTTACTTGGTTTCAGTGGATGTCATTGTTACTTGGTGTAAGTGTGTGTCTGTGTTACTGGGTATCAGTGTATGTCTTTGTTACTTGGTGTAATTGTGTGTCTTTGTTACTGAGTGTAAGTGTATGTCTTTGTTACTGGGTGTCAGTGTGTCTCTTTGTGACTTGGTGTAAGTGTGTGTCTGTGTTACTGGATGTCAGTGTCTGTCTTTGTTACTTGGTGTAAGCGTGTGTCTGTGTTACTGGGTATCAGTGTCTGTCTTTGTTACTGCGTGTCAGTGTGTGTCTTTGTGACTTGGTGCAAGTGTGTGTCTGTATTACTGGGTTTCATTGTCTGACTTTGTTACTTGGTGTAAGGGTGTGTCTGTGTTACTGGGTATCAGTGTATGTCTTTATTACTTGGTGTCAGTGTATGCCCGTGTTTATTGCTGTAAGTGGGTGTCTTTGTTAATTGGTGTAAGTGTATGTCTGTCTTACTTGGTGTAAGTGTATGTCTGTCTTACTTGGTGTCAGTGTATGTCTTTGTTACTTGGTGTCAGTGTATGTCTTTGTTACTTGGTGTCAGTGTATGTCTTTGTTACTTGGTGTAAGTGTGTGTTTGTGTTACTGGGTATCAGTGTCTGTCTTTGTTACTTGGTGTAAGAGTGTGTCTGTGTTGCTGGGTATCAGTGTATGTGTTTGTTACTTGGTGTCAGTGTAGGTCTGTGTTTCTTGGCGTAAGTATGTGTATTTCCTACTTGGTGTAAGTGCATGTCTTTGTTAATTGGTGTCAGTGTATGTCTGTGTTACTTGGTGTAATTGTGTGTCTTTGTTAGTTGGTGCAAGTGTATGTCTTTGTTACTTGGTGTCAGTGCATGTCTGTGTTATTTGGTGTAAGTGTATGTCTTTGTTACTTGGTGTCAGTGTATGTCTTTGTTACCTGCTGTAAGTCTTTGTCTGTGACACTGGGTATCAGTGTATGTCTTTGTTAGTTGGTGTCAGTGTATGTCTGTGTTACTTGTTGTCAGTGTGTGGCTTTGTTACTTGGTGTCAGTGTTTCTCTGTGTTACTGGCTGTCACTGTGTGTCTGTGTTACTGGGTATCAGTGTATGTCTTTGTTAATTGGTGTAAGTGTGTGTCTGTGTTACTGGGTATCAGAGCATGTCTTTGTTACTTGGTGTCAGTGTATGTCTTTGTTACTTGGTTTCAGTGTATGTCTTTGTTACTTGGTGTCAGTGTATGTCTTTGTTACTTGGTGTAATTGTGTGTCTGTGTTACTGGGTATCAGTATATGTCTTTGCTACTTGGTGTCAGTGTGAGTCTTTGTTACTGTGTGTCAGTGTATGTCTTTGTTACTGGGTGTCAGTGTGTCTTTGTGACTTGGTGTCAGTGTGTCTTTGTGACTTGGTGTCAGTGTGTATTTGTGACTTGGTGTCAGTGTGTGTATGTGTTACTGGATGTCAGTGTCTGTCTTTGTTACTTGGTGTAAGTGTATGTCTGTGTTACTGGTTATCACTTTCTGTCTTTGTTACTGGGTGTCAGTGTGTGTCTTTGTGACTTGGTGTAAGTGTGTGTCTGTATTACTGGGTGTCAGTGTCTGTCTTTGTTACTTGGTGTAAGTGTGTTTCTTTGTTACTGGGTATCAGCGTATGTCTTTGTTACTTGGTGTCAGTGTATGTCCGTGTTACTTGTTGGAAGTGTGTGTCTTTGTTAATTGGTGGAAGTGTATGTCTGTCTTACTTGGTGTAAGTGTATGTCTTTTTTACATGGTGTCAGTGGATGTCTTTGTTACTTGCTGCAAGTGTATGTCTTTGTTACTTTGTGTCAGTGGATGACTGTGTTAGTTGGTGGAAGTGTGTGTCTGTGTTACTGGGTATCAGTGGATGTCTTTGTTACTTGGTGTCAGTGTTTCTCTGTGTTAATGGGTGTCACTGTGTATCTGTGTTCCTGGGTGTCAGTGTATGTCTTTGTTACTTGGTGTCAGAGTATGTCCGTGAAACTTGGTGTAAGTGTGTGTCTGTGTTACTGGGTATCAGTGTATGTCTTTGTTACTTGGTGTAAGTGTGTGTCTGTGTTACTGGGTATCAGTGTATGTCTTTGTTACTTGGTGTCAGTGTATGTCTTTGTTACTTGGTGTCAGTGTATGTCTTTGTTACTTGGTGTAAATGTATGTCTTTGTTTGTGTAAGTGTGCGTCTGTGTTACTGGGTATCAGTGTATGTCTTTGTTACTTGGTGTAAGTGTGTGTCTGTGTTACTGGGTATCAGTGTATGTCTTTGTTACTTGATCTCATTGTCTGTCTTTGTTACTTGGTGTAAGTGTGTGTCTGTGTTACTGTGTATCAGTGTCTGTCTTTGTTACTTGGTGTCAGTGTATGTCTTTGTAACTTGGTGTCAGTGTATGTCTGTGTTACTTGGTGTAAGTGTGTGTCTGTGTTACTGGGTATCAGTGTATGTCTTTGTTACTTGGTGTCAGTGTATGTCTTTGTTACTTGGTGTCAGTGTATGTCTTTGTTACTTGGTGTAACTGTATGTCTTTGTTACTTGGTGTCAGTGTATGTCTTTGTTACTTGGTGTAAGTGTTTGTCTGTGTCACTGAGTATCTGTGTATGTCTTTGTTACTTCGTGTCAGTGTGCGTCTATGTTACTGGGTATCAGTGCATGTCTTTGTTACTTGGTGTCAGTGTATGTCTTTGTTACTTGGTGTAAGTGTGTGCCTGTGTTACTGGGTGTCAGTGTATGTCTTTGTTACTTGGTGTCAGTGTATGTCTTTGCTACTTGGTGTAAGTGTATGTCTTTGTTACTTGGTGTCAGTGCATGCCTTTGTTACTTGGTGTAAGTTTGTGTGTTTGTTACTTGGTGTCAGTGTATGTCTCTGTTACTTGGTGTCATTGTCTGTCTTTGTTAATTGGTGTCAATGACACCAAGTAACAGAGACATACACTTACAACAAGTAACAAACACACACACTTACACCAAGTAACAAAGGCATGCACTGACACCAAGTAACAAAGACATACACTTACACCAAGTAGCAAAGACATACACTGACACCAAGTAACAAAGACATACACTGACACCCAGTAACACAGGCACACACTGACACCAAGTAACAAAGACATACACTGACACCAAGTAACAAAGACATACACTGACACCAAGTAACAAAGACATGCACTGATACCCAGTAACATAGACGCACACTGACACCAATTAACAAAGACAGACAGTGTATGTCTGTCTAACTTGGTGTAAGTGTGTGTCTGTGTTACTGGGTATCAGTATAAGTCTTTGTTACTTGGTGTCATTGTCTGTCTTTGTTAATTGGTGTCAGTGTATGTCTGTGTTACTTGGTGTAATTGTGTGTCTTTGTTAGTTGGTGTAAGTGTATGTCTTTGTTACTTGGTGTCAGTGCATGTCTGTGTTATTTGGTGTAAGTGTATGTCTTTGTTACATGCTGTAAGTGTTTGTCTGTGTCACTGGGTATCAGTGCATGTCTTTGTTAGTTGGTGTCAGTGTATGTCAGTGTTACTTGGTGTCAGAGTGTGTCTTTGTTACTTGGTGTCAGTGTTTCTCTGTGTTACTGGCTGTCACTGTGTATCTGTGTTCCTGGGTGTCAGTGTATGTCTTTGATACTTGGTGTCAGTGTATGTCCGTGTTACTTGGTGTAAGTGTGTGTCTGCGTTACTGGGTATCAGTGTATGTCTTTGTTACTTGGTGTAAGTGTGTGTCTGTGTTACTGGGTATCAGAGCATGTCTTTGTTACTTGGTGTCAGTGTATGTCTTTGTTACTTGGTGTAAGTGTATGTCTTTGTTACTTGGTTTCAGTGTATGTCTTTGTTACTTGGTGTAAGTGTGTGTCTGTGTTACTGGGTATCAGTGTATGTCTTTGTTACTTGGTGTCAGTGTATGTCTTTGTTACTTGGTGTAATTGTGTGTCTGTGTTACTGGGTATCAGTATATGTCTTTGTTACAAGGTGTCAGTGTGAGTCTTTGTTACTGGGTGTCAGTGTATGTCTTTGTTACTGGGTGTCAGTGTGTCTTTGTGACTTGGTGTAAGTGTGTGTCTGTGTTACTGGATGTCAGTGTCTGTCTTTGTTACTTGGTGTAAGTGTATGTCTGTGTTACTGGGTATCAGTTTCTGTCTTTGTTACTGGGTGTCAGTGTGTGTCTTTGTGACCTGGTGTAAGTGTGTGTCTGTATTACTGGGTGTCAGTGTCTGTCTTTGTTACTTGGTGTAAGTGTGTGTCTTTGTTACTGGGTATGAGCGTATGTCTTTGTTACTTGGTGTCAGTGTCTGTCCGTGTGACTTGTTGGAAGTGTGTGTCTTTGTTAATTGGTGGAAGTGTATGTCTGTCTTACTTGGTGTAAGTGTATGTCTTTGTTACATGGTGTCAGTGGATGTCTTTGCTACTTGGTGGAAGTGAATGTCTTTGTTACTTTGTGTCAGTGGATGACTGTTAGTTGGTGTAAGTGTGTGTCTGTGTTATTGGGTATCAGTGTATGTCTTTGTTACTTCCTGTAAGTGTGTGTCTGTGTTACTGGGTATCAGTGTATGTCTTTGTTACTTGGTGTCAGTGTATGTCTTTGTTACTTGGTGTATTTGTCTGTCTTTGTTACTTTGTGTCACAGTCTGTCTTTGTTACCTGGTGTAAGTGTGTGTCTGTGTCACTGGGTATCAGTGCATGTCTTTGTTAGTTGGTGTCAGTGTATGTCAGTGTTACTTGGTGTCAGAGTGTGTCTTTGTTACTTGGTGTCAGTGTTTCTCTGTGTTACTGGCTGTCACTGTGTATCTGTGTTCCTGGGTGTCAGTGTATGTCTTTGATACTTGGTGTCAGTGTATGTCCGTGTTACTTGGTGTAAGTGTGTGTCTGCGTTACTGGGTATCAGTGTATGTCTTTGTTACTTGGTGTAAGTGTGTGTCTGTGTTACTGGGTATCAGAGCATGTCTTTGTTACTTGGTGTCAGTGTATGTCTTTGTTACTTGGTGTAAGTGTATGTCTTTGTTACTTGGTTTCAGTGTATGTCTTTGTTACTTGGTGTAAGTGTGTGTCTGTGTTACTGGGTATCAGTGTATGTCTTTGTTACTTGGTGTCAGTGTATGTCTTTGTTACTTGGTGTAATTGTGTGTCTGTGTTACTGGGTATCAGTATATGTCTTTGTTACAAGGTGTCAGTGTGAGTCTTTGTTACTGGGTGTCAGTGTATGTCTTTGTTACTGGGTGTCAGTGTGTCTTTGTGACTTGGTGTAAGTGTGTGTCTGTGTTACTGGATGTCAGTGTCTGTCTTTGTTACTTGGTGTAAGTGTATGTCTGTGTTACTGGGTATCAGTTTCTGTCTTTGTTACTGGGTGTCAGTGTGTGTCTTTGTGACCTGGTGTAAGTGTGTGTCTGTATTACTGGGTGTCAGTGTCTGTCTTTGTTACTTGGTGTAAGTGTGTGTCTTTGTTACTGGGTATGAGCGTATGTCTTTGTTACTTGGTGTCAGTGTCTGTCCGTGTGACTTGTTGGAAGTGTGTGTCTTTGTTAATTGGTGGAAGTGTATGTCTGTCTTACTTGGTGTAAGTGTATGTCTTTGTTACATGGTGTCAGTGGATGTCTTTGCTACTTGGTGGAAGTGAATGTCTTTGTTACTTTGTGTCAGTGGATGACTGTTAGTTGGTGTAAGTGTGTGTCTGTGTTATTGGGTATCAGTGTATGTCTTTGTTACTTCCTGTAAGTGTGTGTCTGTGTTACTGGGTATCAGTGTATGTCTTTGTTACTTGGTGTCAGTGTATGTCTTTGTTACTTGGTGTATTTGTCTGTCTTTGTTACTTTGTGTCACAGTCTGTCTTTGTTACCTGGTGTAAGTGTGTGTCTGTGTTACTGGGTATCAGTGTATGTCTTTGCTACTTGGTGTAAGTGTGTGTCTGTGTTACTGGGTATCAGTGTCTGTCTTTGTTACTTATTGTCAATGTATGTCTTTGTTCCTGGGTGTCAGTGCGTGTCTGTGATACTGGGTATCATTGTATGTCTTTGTTGCTTGGTGTCAGTGTATGTCTTTGTACTTGGTGTAAGTGGATGTCTTTGTTACTTGGTGTCAGTGTGTGTCTTTGTTACTTGGTGTCAGTGTTTCTATGTTACTGGGTGTCACTGTGTATCTTTGTTACTGGGTGTCACTGTGTATCTGTGTTCCTGGGTGTCAGTGAATGTCTTTGTTACTTGTTGTCAGTGGATGTCCGTGAAACTTGGTGCAAGTGTGTTTCTGTGTTACTGGGTATCAGCGTATGTCTTTGTTACTTGGTGTGTGTGTCTGTGTTACTGGGTATCAGTGTATGTCTTTGTTACTTGGTGTCAGTGTATGTCTTTGTTACTTCGTGTAAATGTATGTCTTTGTTACTTGGTTTCAGTGTATGTCTTTGTTACTTGGTGTAAGTGTGCGTCTGTGTTACTGGATGTCAGTGTCTGTCTTCGTTACTTGGTGTAAGCGTGTGTCTGTGTTACTGGGTATCAGTGTCTGTCTTTGTTACTGGGTATCAGTGTCTGTCTTTGTTACTGGGTGTCAGTGTGTGTCTTTGTGACTTGGTGTCAGTGAATGTCCGTGTTACTTGTTGGAAGTGTGTGTCTTTGTTAATTGGTGGATGTGTATGTCTGTCTTACTTGGTGTAAATGTATGTCTTTGTTACTTAGTGTAAGTGTATGTCTTTGTTACTTGGTGTCAGTGTATGTCTTTGATTCTTGGTGTAAGTGCGTGTCTGTGTTACTGGGTATCAGTGTCTGTCTTTGTTACTTGGTGTAAGAGTGTGTCTGTGTTGCTGGGTATCAGTGTATGTCTTTGTGACTTGGTATCAGTGTATGTCTTTGTTACTGAGTGTCAGTATGTGTCTGTGTTACTGGGTATCAGTGTATGTCTTTGTGACTTGGTATCAGTGTATGTCTTTGTTACTGAGTGTCAGTGCGTGTCTGTGTTACTGGGTATCAGTGTATGTCTTTGTGACTTGGTATCAGTGTATGTCTTTGTTACTGAGTGTCAGTTTGTGTCTGTGTTACTGGGTATCAGTGTATGTCTTTGTGACTTGGTATCAGTGTATGTCTTTGTTACTGGGTTTCAGTGTGTGTCTGTGTTCCTGGGTATCAGTGTGTGTCTGTGTTACTTGGTGTAAGTGTGTGTCTTTGTGACTTGGTGTCAGTGTATGTCTTTGTTACTTGGTGTAAGTGTGTGTCTGTGATACTGGGTATCAGTGTATGTTTGTGTTAATGGCTGTCAGTGTATGTCTTTGTTACTTGGTGTCAGTGTATTTCAAAATACTTGGTGTAAGTGCATGTCTTTGTTACTTGGTGTAAGTGCAGGTCTTTGTTACTTGGTGTCAGTGTATGTCTTTGTTACTTGGTGACAGTGTCTGTCTGTGTTACTTGGTGTAAGTGTGTCTGTGTTACTTGGTGTAAGTGTGTGTCTTTGTTACTTGGTGTCAGTGTATGTCTTTGTTACTTGGTGTCAGTGTGTGTCTGTTTACTGGGTATCAGTGCATGTCTTTGTGACTTGGTATCAGTGTATGTCTTTGTTACTGGGTATCAGTGTGTGTCTGTGTTACTTGGTGTAAGTGTGTGTCTTTGTGACTTGGTGTCAGTGTATGTCTTTGTTACTTGGTGTAAGTGTGTGTCTGTGTATCAGTGTATGTCTTTGTGACTTGATGTCAGTGTATGTCTTTGTTACTGGGTGACAGTGTGTGTCTTTGTGACTTGGTATCAGTGTATGTCTGTGTTACTGGGGGTCCTTGTATGTCTTTGTTACTTGGTGTCAGTGTATGTGTTTGTTACTGTTTATTCGTGTTTCTCTGTGTTCCTGTGTGTCAGTGTGTGTTCGTTTGTCACACTGGGTGTCAGTGTGTATCTGTGACACTAGGTGTCAATATTTAGTTTAGTTTAGAGATACGGCACTGAAACAGGCCCTTCGGCCCACCGAGTCTGTGCCGACC
Source organism: Heterodontus francisci (assembly GCF_036365525.1). NCBI lineage: Eukaryota > Metazoa > Chordata > Chondrichthyes > Heterodontiformes > Heterodontidae > Heterodontus > Heterodontus francisci. Next base: position 21,329,968 of record NW_027141852.1, on the reverse strand, counting down.
ATCAACCACCCATTTATGCTAATCCTACACTAATCCCGTATTCCTATCACATCCCCACCTGTCCCTATATATTTCCCTACCACCTACCTATACTCGGGGCAATTTATGATGGCCAATTAACCGATCAACCTGCAAGTCCTTGGCATGTGGGAGGAAACCGGAGCACCCGGAGGAAACCCACGCAGTCACAGGGAGAACTTGCAAACTCCGCACAGGCTGTACCCAGAATCGAACCCGGGTCCCTGGAGCTGTGAGGCTGCGGTGCTAACCACTGCGCCAATGTGCCCCCCTCCCCACCCAACGTGTGCCTGTGTTACTGGGTATCAGTGTAGGTCTTTATTACTTGGTGTCAGTGCATGTCTGTGTTACTTCGTGTCAGTGTGTATGTTTGTGTTACTGGGTGTCAGTGTGTGTCTGTGTTACTTGGTGTAAGTGTGTGTCTTTGTTACTTGGTGTCCGTGTGTGTCTGTGTTAATGGGTGTAAGTGTGTGTCTGTGTTACTTGGTGTCAGTGTGTGTCTGTGTTACTTGGTGTAAGTCTGTGTCTTTGTTACTTGGTGTCCGTGTGTGTCTGTGTTACTGGATATCAGTGCATGTCTTTGTTACTTGGTGTCAGTGTATGTCTGAGTTAATTGGTGTCATTGTGTGTCTGTGTTACTGGGTGTCAGTGTGTTTCTTTGTTACTTGGTGTCCGTGTGTGTCTTTGTTACTGGGTGTCAGTGTGTGTCTTTGTTACTTGGTGACCGTGTGTGTCTTTGTTACTGGGTGTCAGTGTATGTCTTTGTTACTTGGTGTAAGTATGTGTCTGTGTTACTGGATATCAGTGCATGTCTTTGTTACTTGGTGTCAGTGTATGTCTGAGTTACTTGGTGTCATTGTGTGTCTGTGTTACTGGGTATCAGTGTATGTTTGTGTTAATGGGTATCAGTGTATGTCTTTGTTACTTGGTGTCAGCGTATGTCAACATACTTGGTGTAAGTGTATTCTTTGTTACTTGGTGTAATTGTCTGCCTTTGTTACTTGGTGTAAGTGCATGTCTTTGTTTCTTGGTATCAGTGTATGTCTTTCTTACTTGGTGACAGTGTATGTCTGTGTGACTTGGTGTAAGTGTGTGTCTTTGTTACTGGGTATCAGTGTATGTCTTTGTGACTTGGTATCAGTGTATGTCTTTGTTACTGGGTGTCAGTGTGTGTCTGTGTTCCTGGGTATCAGTGTATGTCTTTGTGACTTGGTGTCAGTGTATGTCTTTGTTACTGGGTGTCAGTGTGTGTCTTTGTGACTTGGTTTCAGTGTATGTCTTTGAAACTTGGTGTAAGTGTGTGTCTGTGTTACTGGGTATCAGTGTATGGTTGTGTTAATGGGTATCAGTGTATGTCTTTGTTACTTGGTGTCAGCGTATGTCAACATACTTGGTGTAAGTGTATGTCTTTGTTACTTGGTGTAATTGTCTGCCTTTGTTACTTGGTGTAAGTGCATGTCTTTGTTACTTGGTGTCAGTGTATGTCTTTGTTACTTGGTGTCAGTGTATGTCAAAATACTTGGTGTAAGTGTTTGTCTTTGTTACTTGGTGTAAGTGTGTGTCTTTGTTACTTGTTGTAAGTGTAAAAAGAACAAAGAACAAAGAACAAAGATCACTCCAGCACAGGAACAGGCCCTTCGGCCCTCCAAGCCTGCGCCGATCCAGATCCTCTCTCTAAACATGTCGCCTATTTTCTAAGCTTCTGTATCTCTTTTTTTCCTGCCCATTCATGTATCTGTCTAGATACATCTTAAAAGACTCCATCGTGCCCGCATCTACCACCTCCGCTGGCAATGCGTTCCAGGTACCCACCACACTCTGCGTAAAGAACTTTCCACGCATATCCCCCCCTAAACTTTTCCCCTTTCACTTTGAACTCGTGTCCTCTAGTAATTGAAACCCCCACTCTGGGAAAAGGCTTCTTGCTATCCACCCTGTCTATACCTCTCATGATTTTGTACACCTCAATCAGGTCCCCCCTCAACCTCCGTCTTTCTAATGAAAATAATCCTAATCTACTCAACCTCTCTTCATAGCTAGCGCCCTCCATACCAGGCAAAATCCTGGTGAACCTCCTCTGCACCCTTTCCAAAGCATCCACATCCTTTTGATAATGTGGCGACCAGAACTGTACGCAGTATTCCAAATGTGGCCGAACCAAAGTCCTATACAACTGTCACATGACCTGCCAACTCTTGTACTCAATGCCCCGTCCGATGAAGGAAAGCATGCCGTATGCCTTCTTGACCACTCTATTTACCTGCGTTGCCACCTTCAGGGAACAGTGGACCTGAACACCCAAATCTCTCTGGACATCAATTTTCCCCAGGACTTTTCCATTTACTGTATAGTTCACTCTTGAATTGGATCTTCCAAAATGCATCACCTCGCATTTGCCCTGATTGAACTCCATCTGCCATTTCTCTGCCCAACTCTCCAATCTATCTATATTCTGCTGTATTCTCTGACAGTCCCCTTCACTATCTGCTGCTCCACCAATCTTAGTGTCGTCTGCAAACTTGCTGATCAGACCACCTATACTTTCCTCCAAATCATTTATGTATATCACAAACAACAGTGGTCCCAGCACGGATCACTGTGGAACACCACTGGTCACACATCTCCATTTTGAGAAACTCCCTTCTACTGCTATTCTCTGTCTCCTGTTGCCCAGCCAGTTCTTTATCCATCTAACTAGTACACCCTGGACCCCATGCGACTTCACGTTCTCCATCAGCCTACCATGGGGAACCTTATCAAACGCCTTACTGAAGTCCATGTATATGACATCTACAGCCCTTCCCACATCAATCAACTTTGTCACTTCCTCAAAGAATTCTATTAAGTTGGTAAGACATGACCTTCCCTGCACAAAACCTTGTTGCCTATCACTGATAAGCCCATTTTCTTCTAAATGGGAATAGATCCTATCCCTCAGTATCTTCTCCAGCAGCTTCCCTACCACTGACGTCAGGCTCACCGGTCTATAATTACCTGGATTATCCCTGCTACCCTTCTTAAACAAGGGGACAACATTAGCAATTCTCCAGTCCTCCGGGACCTCACCCGTGTTTAAGGATGCTGCAAAGATATCTGTTAAGGCCCCAGCTATTTCCTCTCTCGCTTCCCTCAGTAACCTGGGATAGATCCCATCCGGACCTGGGGACTTGTCCACCTTAATGCCCTTTAGAATACCCAACACTTCCTCCCTCCTTATGCCGACTTGACCTAGAGTAATCAAACATCTGTTCCTAACCTCAACATCCGTCATGTCCCTCTCCTCGGTGAATACCGATGCAAAGTACTCGTTTAGAATCTCACCCATTTTCTCTGAGTCCAAGCATAACATTCCTCCTTTGTCCTTTAGTGGGCCAATCCTTTCTCAAGTTACCCTCTTTCTCCTTATATATGAATAAAAGGCTTTGGGATTTTCCTTAACCCTGTTTGCTAAAGATATTTCATGACCCCTTTTAGCCGTCTTAATTCCTCGTTTCAGATTGGTCCTACATTCCCGATATTCTTTCAAAGCTTCGTCTTTCTTCAGCCTCCTAGACCTTATGTATGCTTCCTTTTTCCTCTTAGCTAGTCTCACAATTTCACCTGTCATCCATGGTTCTCTAATCTTGCCATTTCTATCCCTCATTTTCACAGGAACATGTCTCTCCTGCACGCTAATCAACCTCTCTTTAAAAGCCTCCCACATATCACATGTGGATTTACCTTCAAACAGCTGCTCCCAATCTACATTTCCCAGCTCCTGCCGAATATAGTTGGCCTTCCCCCAATTTAGCACTCTTCCTTTAGGACCACTCTCGTCTTTGTCCATGAGTATTTTAAAGCTTACGGAATTGTGATCACTATTCCCAAAGTAGTCCCCTACTGAAACTTCAACAACCTGGCCGGGCTCATTCCCCAACACCACGTCCAGTATGGCCCCTTCCCGAGTTGGACTATTTACATACTGCTCTAGAAAACCCTCCTGGATGCTCCTTACAAATTCTGATCCATCTAGACCTCTAACATTAAGCGAATCCCAGTCAATGTTGGGAAAATTAAAATCTCCTATCACCACCACCCTGTTGCTCCTACATCTTTCCATAATCTGTTTACATATTTGTACCTCTATCTCACGCTCGCTGTTGGGAGGCCTGTAGTACAGCCCCAACATTGTTACCGCACCCTTCCTATTTCTGAGTTCTGTCCATATTGCCTCACTGCTCGAGTCCTCCATAGTGCCCTCCTTCAGCACAGCTGTGATATCCTCTTTGACCAGTAATGCAACTCCTCCACCCCTTTTACCTCCCTCTCTATCCCGCCTGAAGCATCGATATCCTGGGATATTTAGTTGCCAATCATGCCCTTCCCTCAACCAAGTCTCAGTAATAGCAATAACATCATACTCCCAGGTACTAATCCAAGCCCTAAGTTCATCTGCCTTACCAACTACACTTCTTGCATTAAAATAAATGCACCTCAGACCACCAGTCCCTTTATATTCATCATCTGCTCCCTGCCTGCTCTTCCCCTTAGTCACACTGACTTCATTTTCTAGTTTCTTACAGGCTTTTGTTACTACCTCCTCACTGTCAACTGACCTCAATTGGTTCCCATCCCCCTGCCACATTAGTTTAAACCCTCCCCAACAGCGTTAGCAAAAGCACCTCCAAGGACATTGGTTCCAGTCCGGCCCAGGTGTAGACCGTCCAATTTGTAATAGTCCCACCTCCCCCAGAACCGGTCCCAATGTCCCAAAAATCTGAACCCCTCCTTCCTGCACCATCTCTCAAGCCACGCATTCATCCTGACTATTCTTTCATTTTTACTCTGACTATCACGTGGCACTGGTAGTAATCCTGAGATTACTACCTCTGAGGTCCTACTTTTTAACTTGGCTCCTAACTCCCTAAACTCAGCTTGTAGGACCTCATCCCGTTTTTTACCTATATCATTAGTGCCTATGTGCACAATGACAACTGGCTGTTCACCCTCCCCCTTTAGAATGTTCTGCAGCCGATCTGAGACATCCCTGACCCGTGCACCTGGGAGGCAACATACCATTCGGGAGCCTCGTTTTCGACCACAGAACCGCCTATCTACTCCCCTTACAATCGAATCCCCTACGACTAAAGCCCTTCCACTCTTTTTCCCGCCCTTCTGAGCAGCAGAGCCAGCCACGGTGCTATGGACCTGGCTACTGCTGCCTTCCCCTGGTGAGCCATCTCCCTCAACAGTATCCAAAACGGTATACTTGTTTTGGAGGGAGATGACCGCAGGGGACTCCTGCGCTGCCTTCCTGCTCTTTCTCTGCCTTTTGGTCACCCATTCCCTTTCTCCCTCAGCAATCTTAATCTGCGGTGTGACCAATTCACTAAACGTGCTATCCACAACCTCCTCAGCATCGCGCATGCTCCAAAGTGAGTCCATCCGCAGCTCGAGAGCCGTCATGCGGTCTAACAAGAGCTGCAGCTGGACACACTTCCTGCACGTGAAGGAGTCAGGGTCATCAGCCATGTCCCTGAGCTCCCACATTGAGCAAGAGGAGCATGATACGGGTCTGAGATCTCCTGCCATTTATAATCTTAAGTTTAAACTTAGTTAAATGAAAAAGGAACGAAAAGTTTTTACCAATCACAATAAAACCAGAGAAATCGAAAAAGTCTTACCTTATAAACACCCCACCGAGTCCTTTTTTTTTTTGGTTAGAGGAGGAGGGCGGGTGGGAGACACTACAAGTGTGGTGTCTCGGGTTCAGAAACCGCCCAAATATATAGTGTTTTACTTACCCAGCAGCCCCCTGGCCTCCGCCGAAAAACAAAAGGAAATTAAATGTACTTTCAAACTGACTTTCCCAGCTGCTCACTCGCTCACACGCTGCTCCCGAAAAAGCTGCTGCACTGAAAGGAAAGTTATTTTAAACCGCCCAAATATATAGTGTTTTACTTACCCAGCAGCCCCCTGGCCTCCGCCGAAAAACAAAAGGAAATTAAATGTACTTTCAAACTGACTTTCCCAGCTGCTCACTCGCTCACACGCTGCTCCCGAAAAAGCTGCTGCACTGAAAGGAAAGTTATTTTAAACCGCCCAAATATATAGTGTTTTACTTACCCAGCAGCCCCCTGGCCTCCGCCGAAAAACAAAAGGAAATTAAATGTACTTTCAAACTGACTTTCCCAGCTGCTCACTCGCTCACACGCTGCTCCCGAAAAAGCTGCTGCACTGAAAGGAAAGTTATTTTAAACCGCCCAAATATATAGTGTTTTACTTACCCAGTAGCCCCCTGGCCTCCGCTGAAAAACAAAAGGAAATTAAATGTACTTTCAAACTGACTTTCCCAGCTGCTCACTCGCTCACACGCTGCTCCCGAAAAAGCTGCTGCACTGAAAGGAAAGTTATTTTAAACCGCCCAAATATATAATGTTTTACTTACCCAGCAGCCCCCTGGCCTCCGCCGAAAAACAAAAGGAAATTAAATGTACTTTCAAACTGACTTTCCCAGCTGCTCACTCGCTCACACGCTGCTCCCGAAAAAGCTGCTGCACTGAAAGGAAAGTTATTTTAAACCGCCCAAATATATAGTGTTTTACTTACCCAGCAGCCCCCTGGCCTCCGCCGAAAAACAAAAGGAAATTAAATGTACTTTCAAACTGACTTTCCCAGCTGCTCACTCGCTCACACGCTGCTCCCGAAAAAGCTGCTGCACTGAAAGGAAAGTTATTTTAAACCGCCCAAATATATAGTGTTTTACTTACCCAGCAGCCCCCTGGCCTCCGCCGAAAAAACAAAAGGAAATTAAATGTACTTTCAAACTGACTTTCCCAGCTGCTCACTCGCTCACACGCTGCTCCCGAAAAAGCTGCTGCACTGAAAGGAAAGTTATTTTAAACCGCCCAAATATATAGTGTTTTACTTACCCAGCAGCCCCCTGGCCTCCGCCGAAAAAAAAAAGGAAATTAAATGTACTTTCAAACTGACTTTCCCAGCTGCTCACTCGCTCACATGCTGCTCCCGAAAAAGCTGCTGCACTGAAAGGAAAGTTATTTTAAACCGCCCAAATATATAGTGTTTTACTTACCCAGCAGCCCCCTGGCCTCCGCCGAAAAACAAAAGGAAATTAAATGTACTTTCAAACTGACTTTCCCAGCTGCTCACTCGCTCACACGCTGCTCCCGAAAAAGCTACTGCACTGAAAGGAAAGTTATTTTAAACCGCCCAAATATATAGTGTTTTACTTACCCCGCAGCCCCCTGGCCTCCGCCGAAAAACAAAAGGAAATTAAATGTACTTTCAAACTGACTTTCCCAGCTGCTCACTCGCTCACACGCTGCTCCCGAAAAAGCTGCTGCACTGAAAGGAAAGTTATTTTAAACCGCCCAAATATATAGTGTTTTACTTACCCAGCAGCCCCCTGGCCTCCGCCGAAAAACAAAAGGAAATTAAATGTCCTTTCAAACTGACTTTCCCAGCTGCTCACTCGCTCACACGCTGCTCCCGAAAAAGCTGCTGCACTGAAAGGGAAGTTATTTTAAACCGCCCAAGTATATAGTGTTTTACTTACCCAGCAGCCCCCTGGCCTCCGCCGAAAATCAAAAGGAAATTAAATGTACTTTCAAACTGACTTTCCCAGCTGCTCACTCGCTCACACGCTGCTCCCGAAAAAGCTGCTGCACTGAAAGGAAAGTTATTTTAAACCGCCCAAATATATAGTGTTTTACTTACCCAGCAGCCCCCTGGCCTCAGCCGAAAAACAAAAGGAAATTAAATGTACTTTCAAACTGACTTTCCCAGCTGCTCACTCGCTCACACGCTGCTTCCGAAAAAGCTGCTGCACTGAAAGGAAAGTTATTTTAAACCGCCCAAATATATAGTGTTTTACTTACCCAGCAGCCCCCTGGCCTCCGCCGAAAAAAAAGGAAATTAAATGTACTTTCAAACTGACTTTCCCAGCTGCTCACTCGCTCACACGCTGCTCCCGAAAAAGCTGCTGCACTGAAAGGAAAGTTATTTTAAACCGCCCAAATATATAGTGTTTTACTTACCCAGCAGCCCCCTGGCCTCCGCCGAAAAACAAAAGGAAATTAAATGTACTTTCAAACTGACTTTCCCAGCTGCTCACTCGCTCACACGCTGCTCCCGAAAAAGCTGCTGCACTGAAAGGAAAGTTATTTTAAACCGCCCAAATATATAGTGTTTTACTTACCCAGCAGCCCCCTGGCCTCCGCCGAAAAACAAAAAGAAATTAAATGTACTTTCAAACTGACTTTCCCAGCTGCTCACTCGCTCACACGCTGCTCCCGAAAAAGCTGCTGCACTGAAAGGAAAGTTATTTTAAACCGCCCAAATATATAGTGTTTTACTTACCCAGCAGCCCCCTGGCCTCCGCCGAAAAACAAAAGGAAATTAAATGTACTTTCAAACTGACTTTCCCAGCTGCTCACTCGCTCACACGCTGCTCCCGAAAAAGCTGCTGCACTGAAAGGAAAGTTATTTTAAACCGCCCAAATATATAGTGTTTTACTTACCCAGCAGCCCCCTGTCCTCCGCCGAAAAACAAAAGGAAATTAAATGTACTTTCAAACTGACTTTCCCAGCTGCTCACTCGCTCACACGCTGCTCCCGAAAAAGCTGCTGCACTGAAAGGAAAGTTATTTTAAACCGCCCAAATATATAGTGTTTTACTTACCCCGCAGCACCCTGGCCTCCGCCGAAAAACAAAAGGAAATTAAATGTACTTTCAAACTGACTTTCCCAGCTGCTCACTCGCTCACACGCTGCTCCCGAAAAAGCTGCTGCACTGAAAGGAAAGTTATTTTAAACCGCCCAAATATATAGTGTTTTACTTACCCAGCAGCCCCCTGGCCTCCGCCGAAAAACAAAAGGAAATTAAATGTACTTTCAAACTGACTTTCCCAGCTGCTCACTCGCTCACACGCTGCTCCCGAAAAAGCTGCTGCACTGAAAGGAAAGTTATTTTAAACCGCCTAAATATATAGTGTTTTACTTACCCAGCAGCCCCCTGGCCTCCGCCGAAAAACAAAAGGAAATTAAATGTACTTTCAAACGGACTTTCCCAGCTGCTCACTCGCTCACACGCTGCTCCCGAAAAAGCTGCTGCACTGAATGGAAAGTTATTTTAAACCGCCCAAATATATAGTGTTTTACTTACCCAGCAGCCCCCTGGCCTCCACCGAAAAACAAAAGGAAATTAAATGTACTTTCAAACTGACTTTCCCAGCTGCTCACTCGCTCACACGCTGCTTCCGAAAAAGCTGCTGCACTGAAAGGAAAGTTATTTTAAACCGCCCAAATATATAGTGTTTTACTTACCCAGCAGCCCCCTGGCCTCCGCCGAAAAACAAAAGGAAATTAAATGTACTTTCAAACTGACTTTCCCAGCTGCTCACTCGCTCACACGCTGCTCCCGAAAAAGCTGCTGCACTGAAAGGAAAGTTATTTTAAACCGCCCAAATATATAGTGTTTTACTTACCCAGCAGCCCCCTGGCCTCCGCCGAAAAAACAAAAGGAAATTAAATGTACTTTCAACTGACTTTCCCAGCTGCTCACTCGCTCACACGCTGCTCCCGAAAAAGCTGCTGCACTGAAAGGAAAGTTATTTTAAACCGCCCAAATATATAGTGTTTTACTTACCCAGCAGCCCCCTGGCCTCCGCCGAAAAACAAAAGGAAATTAAATGTACTTCCAAACTGACTTTCCCAGCTGCTCACTCGCTCACATGCTGCTTCCGAAAAAGCTGCTGCACTGAAAGGAAAGTTATTTTAAACCGCCCAAATATATAGTGTTTTACTTACCCAGCAGCCCCCTGGCCTCCGCCGAAAAAAAAGGAAATTAAATGTACTTTCAAACTGACTTTCCCAGCTGCTCACTCGCTCACACGCTGCTCCCGAAAAAGCTGCTGCACTGAAAGGAAAGTTATTTTAAACCGCCCAAATATATAGTGTTTTACTTACCCAGCAGCCCCCTGGCCTCCGCCGAAAAACAAAAGGAAATTAAATGTACTTTCAAACTGACTTTCCCAGCTGCTCACTCGCTCACACGCTGCTCCCGAAAAAGCTGCTGCACTGAAAGGAAAGTTATTTTAAACCGCCCAAATATATAGTGTTTTACTTACCCAGCAGCCCCCTGGCCTCCGCCGAAAAACAAAAGGAAATTAAATGTACTTTCAAACTGACTTTCCCAGCTGCTCACTCGCTCACACGCTGCTCCCGAAAAAGCTGCTGCACTGAAAGGAAAGTTATTTTAAACCGCCCAAATATATAGTGTTTTACTTACCCAGCAGCCCCCTGGCCTCCGCCGAAAAACAAAAGGAAATTAAATGTACTTTCAAACTGACTTTCCCAGCTGCTCACTCGCTCACACGCTGCTCCCGAAAAAGCTGCTGCACTGAAAGGAAAGTTATTTTAAACCGCCCAAGTATATAGTGTTTTACTTACCCAGCAGCCCCCTGGCCTCCGCCGAAAAACAAAAGGAAATTAAATGTACTTTCAAACTGACTTTCCCAGCTGCTCACTCGCTCACACGCTGCTCCCGAAAAAGCTGCTGCACTGAAAGGAAAGTTATTTTAAACCGCCCAAATATATAGTGTTTTACTTACCCAGCAGCCCCCTGGCCTCCGCCGAAAAAAAAGGAAATTAAATGTACTTTCAAACTGACTTTCCCAGCTGCTCACTCGCTCACACGCTGCTCCCGAAAAAGCTGCTGCACTGAAAGGAAAGTTATTTTAAACCGCCCAAATATATAGTGTTTTACTTACCCAGCAGCCCCCTGGCCTCCGCCGAAAAACAAAAGGAAATTAAATGTACTTTCAAACTGACTTTCCCAGCTGCTCACTCGCTCACACGCTGCTCCCGAAAAAGCTGCTGCACTGAAAGGAAAGTTATTTTAAACCGCCCAAATTTTAGTGTTTTACTTACCCAGCAGCCCCCTGGCCTCCGCCGAAAAACAAAAGGAAATTAAATGTACTTTCAAACTGACTTTCCCAGCTGCTCACTCGCTCACACGCTGCTCCCGAAAAAGCTGCTGCACTGAAAGGAAAGTTATTTTAAACCGCCCAAATATATAGTGTTTTACTTACCCAGCAGCCCCCTGGCCTCCGCCGAAAAACAAAAGGAAATTAAATGTACTTTCAAACTGACTTTCCCAGCTGCTCACTCGCTCACACGCTGCTCCCGAAAAAGCTGCTGCACTGAAAGGAAAGTTATTTTAAACCGCCCAAATATATAGTGTTTTACTTACCCAGCAGCCCCCTGTCCTCCGCCGAAAAACAAAAGGAAATTAAATGTACTTTCAAACTGACTTTCCCAGCTGCTCACTCGCTCACACGCTGCTTCCGAAAAAGCTGCTGCACTGAAAGGAAAGTTATTTTAAACCGCCCAAATATATAGTGTTTTACTTACCCCGCAGCACACTGGCCTCCGCCGAAAAACAAAAGGAAATTAAATGTACTTTCAAACTGACTTTCCCAGCTGCTCACTCGCTCACACGCTGCTCCCGAAAAAGCTGCTGCACTGAAAGGAAAGTTATTTTAAACCGCCCAAATATATAGTGTTTTACTTACCCAGCAGCCCCCTGGCCTCCGCCGAAAAACAAAAAGAAATTAAATGTACTTTCAAACTGACTTTCCCAGCTGCTCACTCGCTCACACGCTGCTCCCGAAAAAGCTGCTGCACTGAAAGGAAAGTTATTTTAAACCGCCTAAATATATAGTGTTTTACTTACCCAGCAGCCCCCTGGCCTCCGCCGAAAAACAAAAGGAAATTAAATGTACTTTCAAACGGACTTTCCCAGCTGCTCACTCGCTCACACGCTGCTCCCGAAAAAGCTGCTGCACTGAAAGGAAAGTTATTTTAAACCGCCCAAATATATAGTGTTTTACTTACCCAGCAGCCCCCTGGCCTCCGCCGAAAAACAAAAGGAAATTAAATGTACTTTCAAACTGACTTTCCCAGCTGCTCACTCGCTCACACGCTGCTCCCGAAAAAGCTGCTGCACTGAAAGGAAAGTTATTTTAAACCGCCCAAATATATAATGTTTTACTTACCCAGCAGCCCCCTGGCCTCCGCCGAAAAACAAAAGGAAATTAAATGTACTTTCAAACTGACTTTCCCAGCTGCTCACTCGCTCACACGCTGCTCCCGAAAAAGCTGCTGCACTGAAAGGAAAGTTATTTTAAACCGCCCAAATATATAGTGTTTTACTTACCCAGCAGCCCCCTGGCCTCCGCCGAAAAACAAAAGGAAATTAAATGTACTTTCAAACTGACTTTCCCAGCTGCTCAGTCGCTCACACGCTGCTCCCGAAAAAGCTGCTGCACTGAAAGGAAAGTTATTTTAAACCGCCCAAATATATAGTGTTTTACTTACCCAGCAGCCCCCTGGCCTCCGCCGAAAAACAAAAGGAAATTAAATGTACTTTCAAACTGACTTTCCCAGCTGCTCACTCGCTCACACGCTGCTCCCGAAAAAGCTGCTGCACTGAAAGGAAAGTTATTTTAAACCGCCCAAATATATAGTGTTTTACTTACCCAGCAGCCCCCTGGCCTCCGCCGAAAAACAAAAGGAAATTAAATGTACTTTCAAACTGACTTTCCCAGCTGCTCACTCGCTCACACGCTGCTCCCGAAAAAGCTGCTGCACTGAAAGGAAAGTTATTTTAAACCGCCCAAATATATAGTGTTTTACTTACCCAGCAGCCCCCTGGCCTCCGCCGAAAAACAAAAGGAAATTAAATGTACTTTCAAACTGACTTTCCCAGCTGCTCACTCGCTCACACGCTGCTTCCGAAAAAGCTGCTGCACTGAAAGGAAAGTTATTTTAAACCGCCCAAATATATAGTGTTTTACTTACCCAGCAGCCCCCTGGCCTCCGCCGAAATACAAAAGGAAATTAAATGTACTTTCAAACTGACTTTCCCAGCTGCTCACTCGCTCACACGCTGCTCCCGAAAAAGCTGCTGCACTGAAAGGAAAGTTATTTTAAACCGCCCAAATATATAGTGTTTTACTTACCCAGCAGCCCCCTGGCCTCCGCCGAAAAACAAAAGGAAATTAAATGTACTTTCAAACTGACTTTCCCAGCTGCTCACTCGCTCACACGCTGCTCCCGAAAAAGCTGCTGCACTGAAAGGAAAGTTATTTTAAACCGCCCAAATATATAGTGTTTTACTTACCCAGCAGCCCCCTGGCCTCTGCCGAAAAAAAAAGGAAATTAAATGTACTTTCAAACTGACTTTCCCTGCTGCTCACTCGCTCACACGCTGCTCCCGAAAAAGCTGCTGCACTGAAAGGAAAGTTATTTTAAACCGCCCAAATATATAGTGTTTTACTTATCCAGCAGCCCCATGGCCTCCGCTGAAAAACAAAAGGAAATTAAATGTACTTTCAAACTGACTTTCCCAGCTGCTCACTCGCTCACACGCTGCTCCCGAAAAAGCTGCTGCACTGAAAGGAAAGTTATTTTAAAGCGCCCAAATATATAGTGTTTTACTTACCCAGCAGCCCTCTGGCCTCCGCCGAAATACAAAAGGAAATTAAATGTACTTTCAAACTGACTTTCCCAGCTGCTCACTCGCTCACACGCTGCTCCCGAAAAAGCTGCTGCACTGAAAGGAAAGTTATTTTAAACCGCCCAAATATATAGTGTTTTACTTACCCAGCAGCCCCCTGGCCTCCGCCGAAAAAACAAAAGGAAATTAAATGTACTTTCAACTGACTTTCCCAGCTGCTCACTCGCTCACACGCTGCTCCCGAAAAAGCTGCTGCACTGAATGTATGTCTTTGTTACATGGTGTCAGTGTATGTCTTTGTGACTTGGTATCAGTGTATGTCTTTGTGACTGAGTGTCAGTGTGTGTCTGTGTTACTGGGTATCAGTGTATGTCTTTGTCACTTGGTATCAGTGTATGTCTTTGTTACTGGGTGTCAGTGTGTGTCTGTGTTACTGGGTATCAGTGTATGTCTTTGTGACTTGGTATCAGTGTATGTCTTTGTTACTGGGTGTCAGTGTGTGTCTGTGTTACTGGGTATGAGTGTATGTCTTTGTGACTTGGTATCAGTGTAAGTCTTTGTTACTGGGTGTCAGTGTGTGTCTGTGATGCTGGGTATCAGTGTAAGTCTTTCTTACTTGGTGTCAGTGTATGTCTGTGTTACTTGGTGTAAGCGTGTGTCTGTGTATCAGTGTATGTCTTTGTGACTTGATGTCAGTGTATGTCTTTGTTACTGGGTGTCAGTGTGTGTCTTTGTGACTTGGTATCAGTGTATATCTGTGTTACTGGGGGTCAGTGCGTGTCTGTGTTACTGGGTATCAGTGTATGTCTTTGTTACTTGATGTAAGTGTATGTCTTTGTTACTTGGTGTCAGTGTATGTGTTTGTGACTTGGTGTCATTGTATGTCTTTGTTACTTTGTGTCAGTGTATGTCTTTGTTACTTGGTGTCAGTGTGTGTCTGTGTTACTGGTATCAGTGTATGTCTTTGTTACTTGGTGTCATTGTCTGTCTTTGTTACTTGATGTAAGTGTGTGTCTGTGTTACTTGGTATCAGTGTATGTCTTTGTTACTTGGTGTCAGTGTATGTGTTTGTGACTTGGTGTCATTGTATGTCTTTGTTACTGTTTATTCGTGTTTCTCTGTGTTACTGGATGTCAGTGTGTATCTGTGACACTAGGTGTCAGTATTTAGTTTAGAGATATGGCACGAAAACAGGCCCTTCGGCCCACCGAGTCTGTGCCGACCATCAACCACCCATTTATACTAATCCTACACTAATCCCGTATTCCTGTCCCTATATATTTCCCTACCACCTACCTATACTAGGGGCAATTTATGTTGGCCAATTAACCAATCAACCTGCAAGTCTTTGGCATGTGGGAGGAAACCGGAGCACCCGGAGGAAACCCACGCAGACACAGGGAGAACTTGCAAACTCCGCACAGGCAGTACTCAGAATCGAACCCTGTTCCCTGGAGCTGTGAGGCTGCGGTGCTAACCACTGCGCCAATGTGCCCCCACCCAACGTGTGCCTGTGTTACTGGGTATCAGTTTATGTCTTTGTTACTTGGTGTCAGTTGATGTCTATGTTACTTGGTGTAAGTGTGTGTCTGTGTATCAGTGTATGTCTTTGTGACTTGATGTCAGTGTATGACTTTGTTACTGGCTGTCAGTGTGTGTCTGTGTTACTGGGTATCAATGTATGTCTTTGTGACTTGGTATCAGTGTATGTCTTTGTTACTGGGTGTCAGTGTGTGTCTGTGTTACTGGGTATCAGTGTGTGTCTTTGTGACTTGGTATCAGTGTATGTCTTTGTTACTCGGTGTCAGTGTGTGTCTGTGTTCCTGGGTATCAGTGTATGTCTGTGTTACTTGGTGTAAGTGTGTGTCTTTGTGACTTGGTGTCAGTGTATGTCTTTGTTACTTGGTGTAAGTGTGTGTCTGTGATACTGGGTATCAGTGTATGTCTTTCTTACTTGGTGTCAGTGTATGTATGTGTTTCTTGGTGTAAGTGTGTGTCTGTGTATCAGTGTATGTCTTTGTGACTTGATGTCAGTGTATGACTTTGTTACTGGGTGTCAGTGTGTGTCTTTGGGACTTGGTATCAGTGTATGTCTGTGTTACTGGGGGTCAGCGCGTGTCTGTGTTACTGGCATTCAGTGTATGTCTTTGTTACTTGGTGTCAGTGTATGTGTTTGTGACTTGGTGTCAGTGTATGTCTTTGTTACTGTTTATTAGTTTTTCTCTGTTTTACTGGGAGTCAGTGTGTGTTAGTTTGTGTTACTGGGTGTCAGTGTGTATCTCTGACACTAGGTGTCAGTATTTAGTTTAGTTTAGAGATACAGCACTTTAACAGTCCCTTCGGCCCACCGAGTCTGTGCCGACCATCAACCACCCATTTATACTAATCCTACACTAATCCAGTATTCCTATCACATCCCCACCTGTCCCTATATATTTCCCTACCACCTACCTATACTAGGGGCAATTTATGATGGCCAATTAACCTATCAACCTGCAAGTCTTTGGCATGTGGGAGGAAACCGGAGCACCAGGAGGAAACCCACGCGGACACAGGGAGAACTTGCAAACTCCGCAGAGGCAGTACCCAGAATCGAACCCGGGTCCCTGGAGCTGTGAGACTGCGGTGCTAACCACTGCGACAATGTGTCCCCCCTCCCCCCAAACGTGTGCCTGTGTTACTGGGTATCAGTGTATGTCTTTGTTACTTGGTGTCAGCGCATGTCCGCGTTACTTGGTGT
Source organism: Heterodontus francisci (assembly GCF_036365525.1). NCBI lineage: Eukaryota > Metazoa > Chordata > Chondrichthyes > Heterodontiformes > Heterodontidae > Heterodontus > Heterodontus francisci. The sequence goes on along the minus strand of NW_027141852.1, from coordinate 21,313,691 downwards.
CAGTGTGTTTGTTTGTGTCAGTGGGTGTCAGTGTGTGTCTGTGTTACTTGGTGTCAGTGTGTGTCTTTGTTACTTGGTGTCCGTGTGTGTCTGTGTTAATGGGTGTATGTGTGTGTCTGTGTTACTGGGTGTCAGTGTGTGTCTGTGTTACTTGGTGTAAGTCAGTGTCTTTGTTACTTGGTGTCCCTGTGTGTCTGTGTTACTGGGTGTCAGTGCATGTCTTTGTTACTGGGTGTCAGTGTATGCCTTTGTTACTTGGTGTAAGTTGTGTCTGTGTTACTGGGTATCAGTCTCTGTCTTTGTTACTTGGTGTATGTGTGTGTCTGTGTTACTGGGTATCAGTGTATGTCTTTGTTACTTGGTTTCAGTGTATGTCTGAGTTACTTGGTGTCATTGTGTGTCTGTGTTACTGGGTATCAGTGTATGTCTTTGTGACTTGGTGTCAGTGTATGTCTTTGTTACTGGGTGTCAGTGTGTGTCTTTGTGACTTGGTTTCAGTTTATGTCTTTGTTACTTGGTGTAAGTGTGTGTCTGTGTTACTGGGTATCAGTGTATGTCTTTGTGACTTGGTGTCAGTGTATGTCTTTGTTACTGGGTATCAGTGTATGTCTTTGTGACTTGGTATCAGTGTATGTCTTTGTTACTGCGTGTCAGTGTGTGTCTGTGTTCCTGGGTATCAGTGTATGTCTGTGTTACTTGGTGTAAGTGTGTGTCTTTGTGACTTGGTGTCAGTGTATGTCTTTGTTACTTGGTGTAAGTGTGTGTCTGTGATACTGGGTATCAGTGTCTGTCTTTCTTACTTGGTGTCCGTGTGTGTCTGTGTTACTGGGTGTCAGTGTATGTCTTTGTTACTGTGTGTCAGTGTATGTCTTAGTTACTTGGTGTAAGTGTGTGTCTGTGTTACTGGGTATCAGTCTCTGTCTTTGTTACATGGTGTAAGTGTGTGTCTGTGTTACTGGGTATCACTGTATGTCTTTGTTAATTGGTGTCAGTGTATGTCTTTGTTACTGGGTGTCAGTGTGTGTCTTTGTGACGTGGTTTCAGTGTATGTCTTTGTTACTTGGTGTAAGTGTGTGTCTGTGTGACTGGGTGTCAGTGTATGTTTGTGTTCATGGGTATCAGTGTATGTCTTTGTTACTTGGTGTCAGTGTATGTCAAAATACTTGGTGTAAGTGTATGTCTTTGTTACTTGGTGTAAGTGTGTGTCTTTGTTACTTGTTGTAAGTGTATGTCTTTGTTACTTGGTGTCAGTGTATGTCTTTGTGACTTGGTATCAGTGTATGTCTTTGTTACTGAGTGTCAGTGGGTGTCTGTGGTACTGGGTATCAGTGTAAGTGTTTGTGACTTGGTATCAGTGTTTGTCTTTGTTACTGGGTGTCAGTGTGTGTCTGTGTTACTGGGTATCAGTGTATGTCTTTGTGACTTGGTATCAGTGTATGTCTTTGTTACTGGGTGTCAGTGTGTGTGTGTGTTCCTGGGTATCAGTGTATGTCTTTGTTACTTGGTGTAAGTGTGTGTCTTTGTGACTTGGTGTCAGTGTATGTCTTTGTTACTTGGTGTAAGTGTGTGTCTGTGATACTGGGTATCAGTGTCTGCCTTTCTTACTTGGTGTCAGTGTATGTCTGTGTTACTTGGTGTAAGTGTGTGTCTTTGTATCAGTGTATGTATTTGTGACTTGATGTCAGTGTATGTCTTTGTTGCTGGGTGTCAGTCTGTGTCTTTGTGACTTGGTGTCAGTGTATGTCTGCGTTGCTGGGGGTCAGTGCGTGTCTGTGTTACTGGGTATCAGTGTATGTCTTTGTTACTTGGTGTAAGTGTATGTCTTTGTTACTTGGTGTAAGTGGATGTGTTTGTGACTTGGTGTCACTGTATGTCTTTGTTACTGTTTATTAGTTTTTCTCTGTGTTACTGGGTGTCAGTGTGTGTTTTTTTGTGTTGCTGGGTGGCAGTGTGTATCTGTGACACTAGGTGTCAGTATTTAGTTTAGTTTAGAGATACAGCACTTAAACAGGCCCTTCGGCCCACCGAGTCTGTGCCGACCATCAACCACCCATTTATACTAGAACAAAGAACAAAGATAATTACAGCACAGGAACAGGCCCTTCGGCCCTCCGAGGCTGCGCCGATCCAGATCCTCTCTCTAAACATGTCGCCTATTTTCTAAGTTTCTGTATCTCTTTTCTTCCTGCCCATTCATGTATCTGTCTAGATACATCTTAAAAGACTCCATCGTGCCCGCACCACCTCCGCTGGCAACGCGTTCCAGGTGCCCACCACCCTCTGCGTAAAGAACTTTCCACGCATATCCCCCCTAAACATTTCCCCTTTCACTTTGAACTCGTGTTCTCCAGTAATTGAAACCCCCACTCTGGGAAAAAGCCTCTTGCTGTCCACCCTGTCTATACCTCTCATGATTTTGTACACCTCAATCAGGTCCCCCCTCAATCTCCGTCTTTCTAATGAAAATCTTCTTCTTCTTTGGGCCTCCTTATCTCGAGAGACAATGGATACGCGCCTGGAGGTGGTCAGTGGTTTGTGAAACAGCGCCTGGAGTGGCTATAAAGGCCAATTCTGGAGTGACAGGCTCTTCCACAGGTGCTGCAGAGAAATTTGTTTGTTGGGGCTGTTGCACAGTTGGCTCTCCCCTTGCGCCTCTGTCTTTTTTCCTGCCAACTACTAAGTCTCTTCGACTCACCACAATTTAGCCCTGTCTTTATGGCTGCCCGCCAGCTCTGGCGAATGCTGGCAACTGACTCCCACGACTTGTGATCAATGTCACACGATTTCATGTCGCGTTTGCAGACGTCTTTATAACGGAGACATGGACGGCCGGTGGGTCTGATACCAGTGGCGAGCTCGCTGTACAATGTGTCTTTGGGGATCCTGCCATCTTCCATGCGGCTCACATGGCCAAGCCATCTCAAGCGCCGCTGACTCAGTAGTGTGTATAAGCTGGGGGTGTTGGCCGCTTCAAGGACTTCTGTGTTGGAGATGTAGTCCTGCCACCTGATGCCAAGTATTCTCCGAAGGCAGCGAAGATGGAATGAATTGAGACGTCGCTCTTGGCTGGCATATGTTGTCCAGGCCTCGCTGCCGTAGAGCAAGGTACTGAGGACACAGGCCTGATACACTCGGACTTTTGTGTTCCGTGTCAGTGCGCCATTTTCCCACACTCTCTTGGCCAGTCTGGACATAGCAGTGGAAGCCTTACCCATGCGCTTGTTGATTTCTGCATCTAGAGACAGGTTACTGGTGATAGTTGAGCCTAGGTAGGTGAACTCTTGAACCACTTCCAGAGCGTGGTCGCCAATATTGATGGATGGAGCATTTCTGACATCCTGCCCCATGATGTTCGTTTTCTTGAGGCTGATGGTTAGGCCAAATTCATTGCAGGCAGACGCAAACCTGTCGATGAGACTCTGCAGGCATTCTTCAGTGTGAGATGTTAAAGCAGCATCGTCAGCAAAGAGGAGTTCTCTGATGAGGACTTTCCGTACTTTGGACTTCGCTCTTGGACGGGCAAGGTTGAACAACCTGCCCCCTGATCTTGTGTGGAGGAAAATTCCTTCTTCAGAGGATTTGAACGCATGTGAAAGCAGCAGGGAGAAGAAAATCCCAAAAAGTGTGGGTGCGAGAACACAGCCCTGTTTCACACCACTCAGGATAGGAAAGGGCTCTGATGAGGAGCCACCATGTTGAATTGTGCCTTTCATATTGTCATGGAATGGGGTGATGATACTTAGTAGCTTTGGTGGACATCCGATCTTTTCTAGTAGTCTGAAGAGACCACGTCTGCTGACGAGGTCAAAGGCTTTGGTGAGATCAATGAAAGCAATGTAGAGGGGCATCTGTTGTTCACGGCATTTCTCCTGTATCTGACGAAGGGAGAACAGCATTTCAATAGTCGATCTCTCTGCACGAAAGCCACACTGTGCCTCAGGGTAGACGCGCTCGGCCAGCTTCTGGAGCCTGTTCAGAGCGACTCGAGCAAAGACTTTCCCCACTATGCTGAGCAGGGAGATTCCACGGTAGTTGTTGCAGTCACCGCGGTCACCTTTGTTTTTATAGAGGGTGATGATGTTGGCATCGCGCATGTCCTGGGGTACTGCTCCCTCGTCCCAGCACAGGCACAGCAGTTCATGTAGTGCTGAGAGTATAGCAGGCTTGGCACTCTTGATTATTTCAGGGGTAATGCTGTCCTTCCCAGGGGCTTTTCCGCTGGCTCGGGAATCAATGGCATCACTGAGTTCCGATTTGGTTGGCTGTATGTCCAGCTCATCCATGACTGGTAGAGGCTGGGCTGCATTGAGGGCAGTCTCAGTGACAGCATTCTCCCTGGAGTACAGTTCTAGGTAGTGTTCAACCCAGCGGTCCATCTGTTTGCGTTGGTCAGTGATTATGTCCCCCGATTTAGAGATGAGAGGGGCGATCTTCCTGATGGTTGGCCCAAGAGCTCTCTTCATGCCATCATACATTCCTCTGATGTTTCCGGTGTCTGAGGCCAGCTGAATATGACTGCATAGGTGTTGCCAGTAGTCGTTTGCGCAACGCCTAGCTGTTCTTTGTGCAGTACTTCTGGCTGCTTTAAGTGCTGCGGATGTTAAATCGCTGGGGGCTTTCTTGTAGTTCAAAAGTGCAGTGCGCTTAGCGGCTATGACAGGTTCCAGCTCTTCATTATGAGATTGAAACCAGTCTGCATTTCTCTTCGCACTTTTGCCGTAGGTGGTCAAAGCTGACTCATAGATGGCGTCTCTGATGTGGGCCCACTTGGTCTCAGCATCCCCTGTGGGAGTGTTTTGAAGGGCTGTTACAAGTGAATTTAGAAATTTTTGTAACAGCTGTGGGGGAGAAATTCTGCTCGTGTTGATGCGCGGGTGGCCCTTCTGCTTGGAATGATGCAACTTATTTGGTCTGAGTCTAACCTTGCTGCACACCAGGGAGTGGTCGGTGTCGCAGTCCGCACTGTAGAAGCTGCGTGTGATTTGAACACTGTTTAAGGCGGCTCGCCTTGTGACAATGAGGTCTAGCTGGTGCCAACGACGTGATCTTGGGTGCCTCCATGAAACCTGGTGACAGGGTTTAGTGTGAAAGAACGAGTTGGTGATGCAGAGGTTATGATAGGTACACAACTCAAGCAGTCTCTGCCCGTTCTCATTCATCCTTCCAACGCCATAGCGCCCAAGGCAGGAGGGCCATGAGTCATGGTCGGCCCAACCCTGGCATTAAAGTCCCCCAGCAGGAATAGGTGTTCGGTGTTGGGGATGCTGCTAATGATGTTATGGAGTTGTTCATAGAACTGGTCTTTAGCTTCAGGTGCGGAGCAGAGTGTTGGAGCATAGATGCTGAGTATGTGTACTGGACCAGATGTGGTGAGCAGTCGGATGGACAGTATGCGTTCCGAGCCATTTGAGGGAGGCTCTATCATGCTGAGCAAGGAGTTTCTGATGGCGAAGCCCACTCCATGCTGTCATGGTTCTTCAGGATCCCTGCCCTGCCAGAAGAAGGTGCAGTCTTGCTCTGCTAGAGAGCCACTCGCGGGGAGGCGAGTCTCCTGAAGTGCTGCAATGTCTACATTGAGTCTACTGAGCTCGTTGTTAATGATGGCGGTCTTCCGAGAATCGTTGATTTGTGTAAGGTCTTCCGACAGGCCAGGACACATAGTTCTGACGTTCCAGCTTGCAAAGCGAAGGGCTGGTACCTTCTTTCCTTTTTTCATGTTGTTTGGTGCGGTGTATCAGTCCACCTTTCGGGCAATGACCCTGAGCTCCAAGCACCCATTGAAGCAGGCAGACTGTGGCGGGACAGAACCTTATTGACCGGGGGCTGCCCGGTTTGAGGCGGGCGGTAGCTGTCCAGTGAGGTGCAATGACCTCTCCCACCGACAAAGGCAACCCGTGGCGCCCAGTTTCTACGCCAATTTATCTGGACTTATAACCCGTAACTGCTGCCTTCCGTGTTGTTTTAGTCGCTGTGAGGCAACTATGGAGTGACCTCTCCATGGCGCATGCCTGGGCAAATTTATGGAGGTTGAGAGTTGCCCAGTCGTCAAAACCCCCCTCTCGGCCTTTCTGGTGGGGTCCAAAGGAGTGCAGGACACGACGTTTGGCACCAGTATGGCTGCAGGAACTGCCGGAAACATGCCAAAGGTGACACATGACCGCCTACGGGGTTCCGCTCCGGATTTTCTTTTAGGGTTTACTCCCTTAGCCTTGGTCTCTCCCGAGACGCCCACAAGGCAGTGGGGTTGTTGGGGCCCCTACACAGGTGTAGGATGGTGCCGGTGGGAGGAGGGGATGCAAGGGGGAGGGGTAGAGGGAGGGGGTGGGGGGGGTGCAGGGGAAGGGGGTGCGGGGTGAAGATGGTGCGAGGGGGGGGAGTGCTGGGACGGGGTTGTGAGGGGGTGCGCTGAGAGGGTGGAGCAGGGAAGGGGACGGGGGTGGGGGGGGTGGAAGGGGGGTAAAGGGGGGAGGGGGGGTGGAATCTGGTGCAGGTAATAAGCCATTTCCTCAGTGCCCACCCATTAATGAAAATAATCCCAATCTAATCAACCTCTCTTCAAAGCTAGCGCGCTCCATACCAGGCAACATCCTGGTGAAACTCCTCTGCACCCTCTCCAAAGCATCCACATCCTTTTGATAATGTGGCGACCAGAACTGTACGCAGTATTCCAAATGTGGCCGAACCAAAGTCCTATACAACTGTCACATGACCTGCCAACTCTTGTACTCAATGCTCCGTCCGATGAAGGAAAGCATGCCGTATGCCTTCTTGACCACTCTATTTACCTGCGTTGCCACCTTCAGGGAACAGTGGACCTGAACACCCAAATCTCTCTGGACATCAATTTTCCCCAGGACTTTTCCATTTACTGTATAGTTCACTCTTGAATTGGATCTTCCAAAATGCATCACCTCGCATTTGCCCTGATTGAACTCCATCTGCCATTTCTCTGCCCAACTCTCCAATCTATCTCTATTCTGCTGTATTCTCTGACAGTCCCCTTCACTATCTGCTACTCCACCAATCTTAGTGTCGTCTGCAAACTTGCTAATCAGTCCACCTATAGTTTCCTCCAAATCATTAATGTATATCACAAACAACAGTGGTCCCAGCACGGATCCCTGTGGAACACCACTGGTAACACGTCTCCATTTTGAGAAACTCCCCTCGACTGCTACTCTCTGTCTCCTGTTGCCCAGCCAGTTCTTTATCCATCTAGCTAGTAATCCTTGGACCCCAAGCGCCTTCACTTTCTCCATCAGCCTGCCATGGGGAACCTTATCAAACGCCTTACTGAAGTCCATGAATATGACATCGACAGCCCTTCCCTCATCAATCAACTTTGTCACTTCCTCAAAGAATTCTATTAAATTGGTAAGACATGACCTTCCCTGCACAAAACCATGTTGCCTATCACTGATGAGCCCATTTTCTTCCAAATGGGAATAGATCCTATCCCTCAGTATCTTCTCCAGCAGCTTCCCTACCACTGACGTCAGGCTCACCGGTCTATAATTACCTGGATTATCCCTGCTAACCTTCTTAAACAAGGGGACAACATTAGCAATTCAAATCCTAATCCTACACTGATCCCGTATTCCTGTCCCTATATATTTCCCTACCACCTACCAATACTAGGGGCAATTTATGATGGCCAATTAACCTATCAACCTGCAAGTCTTTGGCATGTGGGAGGAAACCGGAGCACCCGGAGGAAACTCACGCAGACACAGGGAGAACTTGCATACTCCGCACAGGCAGCACTCAGAATCAAACCCGGTTCCCTGGAGCTGTGAGGCTGCGGTGCTAACCACTGCGCCAATGTGCCACCCCCCCCCCCCCCCCCCCACCCACGCCCAACGTGTGCCTGTGTTACTGGGTATCAGTGTATGTCTTTGTTACTTGGTGTCAGTGTATGTCTGTGTTACTTGGTGCAAGTGTGTGTCTGTGTTTCAGTGTATGTCTTTGTGACTTGATGTCAGTGTATGTCTTTGTTGCTGGGTGTCAGTGTGTGTCTGTGTTACTGGGTATCAGTGTATGTCTTTGTGACTTGGTATCAGTGTATGTCTTTGTTACTGGGTGTCAGTGTGTGTCTGTGTTACTGGGTATCAGTGTATGTCTTTGTGACTTGGTATCAGTGTATGCCTTTGTTACTGGGTGTCAGTGTGTGTCTGTGTTCCTGTGTATCAGTGTATGTCTGTGTTACTTGGTGGAAGTGTGTGTCTTTGTGACTTGGTGTCAGTGTATGTCTTTGTTCCTTGGTGTAAGTGTGTGTCTGTGAAACTGGGTATCAGTGTATGTCTTTGTTACTTGGTGTCAGTGTATGTCTGTGTTACTTCGTGTAAGTGTGTGTCTGTGTATCAGTGTATGTCTCTGTGACTTGATGTCAGTGTATGTCTTTGTTACTGGGTGTCAGTGTGTGTCTTTGTGACTTGGTATCAGTGTATGTCTGTGTTACTGGGGGTCAGTGCGTGTCTGAGTTACTGGGTATCAGTGTATGTCTTTGTTACTTGGTGGAAGTGTATTTCTTTGTTACTTGGTGTCAGTGTATGTGTTTGTGACTTGGTGTCAGTGTATGTCTGTGTTACTGTTTATTAGTGTTTCTCTGTGTTACTGGGTGTCAGTGTGTGTTTGTTTGTGTTACTGGGTGTCAGTGTATGTCTTTGTGACTTGGTATCAGTGTATGTCTTTGTTAATGGGTGTCAGTGTGTGTCGGTTTTACTGGGTATCAGTGTATGTCTTTGTGACTTGGTATCAGTGTATGTCTTTGTTACTGGGTGTCAGTGTGTGTCTGTGTTCCTGGGTATCAGTGTATGTCTGTGTTACTTGGTGTAAGTGTGTGTCTTTGTGACTTGGTGTCAGTGTATGTCTCTGTTACTTGGTGTCAGTATATGTCTTTGTGACTGGGTGTCAGTGTGTGTCTTTGTGACTTGGTGTCAGTGTATGTCTGTGTTACTTGGTCTAAGTGTGTGTCTGTGTTACTGCGTATCAGTGTATGTTTGTGTTAATGGATATCAGTGTATGTCTTTGTTACTCGGTGTCAGTGTATGTCAAAATACTTGGTGTAAGTGTTTGTCTTTGTTACTTGGTGTAAGTGTGTGTCTTTGTTACTTGTTGTAAGTGTATGTCTTTGTTACTTGGTGTCAGTGTATGTCTTTGTTTTTTGGTGACAGTGTATGTCTGTGTTACTTGGTGTAAGTGTGTGTCTTTGTTACTGGGTATCAGTGTATGTCTTTGTGACTTGGTATCAGTGTATGTCTTTGTTACTGGATGTCAGTGTATGTCTTTGTTACTGGGTGTCAGTGTGTGTCTTTGTGACTTGGTTTCAGTGTATGTCTTTGTTACTTGGTGTAAGTGTGTGTCTGTGTTACTGGGTATCAGTGTATGTTTGTGTTAATGGGTATCAGTGTATGTCTTTGTTACTTGGTGTCAGTGTATGTCAAAATACTTGGTGTAAGTGTTTGTCTTTGTTACTTGGTGTAAGTGTGTGTCTTTGTTACTTGTTGTAAGTGTATGTCTTTGTTACTTGGTGTCAGTGTATGTCTTTGTGACTTGGTATCAGTGTATGTCTTTGTTACTGAGTGTCAGTGTGTGTCTGTGTTACTGGGTATCAGTGTATGTCTTTGTGACTTGGTATCAGTGTATGTCTTTGTTACTGGGTGTCAGTGTGTGTCTGTGTTACTGGGTATCAGTGTATGTCTTTGTGACTTGGTATCAGTGTATGTCTTTGTTACAGGGTGTCAGAGTGTGTCTGTGTTACTTGCTGTAAGTGTGTGTCTTTGTTACTTGGTGTCCGTGTGTGTCTGTGTTACTTGGTGTCAGTGTATGTCTGTGTTACTTGGTGTAAGTGTGTGTCTGTGTTACTGGGTATCAGTGTATGTCTTTGTGACTTGGTGTCATTGTATGTCTTTGTTACTGGGTGTCAGTTTCTGTCTTTGTTACTTGGTGTCAGTGTATGTCTTTGTTACTTGGTGTAAGTGTGTGTCTGTGTTACTGGGTATCAGAGTATGTCTTTGTTACTTGGTGTCAGTGTATGTCTGTGTTACTTGGTGTAAGTGTGTGTCTGAGTTACTGGGTATCAGTGTATGTCTTTGTGACTTGGTGTCATTGTATGTCTTTGTTCCTGGGTGTCAGTTTCTGTCTTTGTTACTTGGTGTCAGTGTATGTCTTTGTTACTTGGTGTAAGTGTGTGTCTGTGTTCCTGGGTATCAGTGTATGTCTTTGATACTTGGTGTCAGTGTATGTCTTTGTTACTTGGTGCAAGTGTGTGTCTGTGTTACTGGGTGTCAGTGTGTGTATGTGTTACTTGGTGCAAGTGTGTGTCTTTGTTTCTTGTTGTCAGTGTATATCTGTGTTACTTGGTGTCAGTGTATGTCAAAATACTTGGTGTAAGTGTAAGTCTTTGTTACTTGGTGTAATTGTCTGTCTTTGTTACATGGTGGAAGTGTATGTCTTTGTTACTTGGTGTCAGTGTATGTCTTTGTTACTTGGTGTCAATGTATGTCTGTGTTACTGGGTATCAGTGTATGTCTTTGTGACTTGGTATCAGTGTATGTCTTTGTTACTGGGTGTCAGTGTGTGTCTGTGTTACTGGGTATCAATGTATGTCTTTGTTCCTTGGTGTCAGTGAATGTCTGTGTTACTTGGTGTAAGTGTGTGTTTGTGTTACTGGGTGTCAGTGTATGCCTTTGTTCCTGGGTGTCAATGTATGTCTTTGTTACTTGGTGTAAGTGTCTGTCTGTGTTACTTGGTGTTAGTGTGTGTCTGTGTTACTGGGTGTCAGTGTGTGTCTGTGTTACTTGGTTTCAGTGTATGTCTTTGTTACTGTGTATCAGTGTTTCTCTGTGTAACTGGTTGTCAGTGTGTGTTTGTTTGTGTTACTGGGTATCAGTGTATGTCTTTGTGACTTGGTATCAGTGTATGTCTTTGTTACTGTGCATCAGTGTTTCTCTGTGTTACTGGGTATCAGTGTGTGTTTGTTTGTGGTACTGCGTGTCAGTGTGTGTCTGTGACACTCGGTGTCGGTATTTAGTTTAATTTAGAGATACAGCACTTAAACAGGCCCTTCGGCCCACCGAGTCTGTGCCGACCATCAACCACCCATTTGTACTCATTTTACACTCATCCCGTATTCCTATCACATCCCCACCGAACCCGGAATATCTCCCTACCATCTACCTACACTAGGGGAAATTTATGATGGCCAATTAACCGATCAACCTGCAAGTCTTTGGCATGTGGGAGCAAACCGGAGAACCCGGAGGAAACCCACGCAGACACAGGGAGAACTTGCAAACTCCGCACAGGCAGTACCCAGAATCGAACCCGGGTCCCTGGAGCTGTGATTATGCGGTGCCAACCACTGCGCCAATGTGCACCCCCCCCCTCCCCCGTGTGTGCCTGTGTTACTGGGTATCAGTGTATGTCTTTGTTACTTAGTGTCAGTGTGTTTGTTTGTGTTACTGGGTGTCAGTGTGTGTCTGTGTTACTTGGTGTCAGTGTGTGTCTTTGTTACTTGGTGTCCGTGTGTGTCTGTGTTACTGGGTGTCAGTGTATGTCTTTGTTACTTGGTGTAAGTGTGTGTCTTTGTTACTTGGTGTCAGTGTATGTCTTTGTCACTTGGTGTCAGTGTGTTTGTTTGTGTTACTGGGTGTCAGTGTGTGTCTGTGTTACTTGGTGTAAGTGTGTGGCTTTGTTACTTGGTGTCCGTGTGTGTCTGTGTTACTGGGTGTCAGTGTATGTCTTTGTTACTTGGTATCAGTGTATGTCTGTGTTACTGGGGGTCAGTGTGTGTCTGTGTTACTGGGGGTCAGTGTGTGTTTCTAACTGGGTGTCAGTGTGTGTCTGTGTTACTGGGTATCAGTGTACGTCTTTGTTACTTGGTATAAGTGTAAGTCTTTGTTACTTGGTGTCAGTGTATGTCTGTGTTACTGGGTATCAGTGTATGTCTTTGTGACTTGGTATCAGTGTATGTCTTTGTTACTGGGTGTCAGTGTCTGTCTGTGTTACAGGGTATCAGTGTATGACTTTGTGACTTGGTATCAGTGTATTTCTTTGTTACTGGGTGTCAGTGTGTGTCTGTGTTACTGGGTATCAATGTATGTCTTTGTGACTTGGTATCAGTGTATGTCTTTGTTACAGGGTGTCAGTGTGTGTCTGTGTTCCTGGGTATCAGTGTATGTCTTTGTGACTTGGTGTCAGTGTATGTCTTTTTTACTGGGTGTCAGTGTGTCTTTATGACTTGGTGTAAGTGTATATCTTTGTTACTTGGTGTAAGTGTGCGTCTGTGATACTGGGTATCAGTATATGTCTTTGTTACTTGGTGTCAGTGTATGTCTGTGTTACTTGGTGTAAGTGTGTGTCTGTGTATCAGTGTATGTCTTTGTGACTTTGTGTCAGTGTATGTCTTTGTTACTGGGTGTCAGTGTGTGTCTTTGTGACTGGGTATCATTGTATGTCTTTGTGACTTGGTGTCAGTGTATGTCTTTTTTACTGGGTGTCAGTGTGTGTCTTTGTGACTTGGTGTAAGTGTACGTCTTTGTTACTTGGTGTAAGTGTGTGTCTGTGATACTGGGTATCAGTGTATGTCTTTGATACTTGGTGTCAGTGTATGTCTGTGTTACTTGGTGTAAGTGTGTGTCTGTGCATCAGTGTATGTCTTTGTGATTTGGTGTCAGTGTATGTGTGTGTTACTGGGTGTCAGTGTGTGTCTTTGTTACTGGGTGTCAGTGTATGTCTTTGTTACTTGGTGTAAATGTGTGTCTGTGTTACTGGGTATCAGTGTCTGTCTTTGTTCCTTGGTGTCAGTGAATGTCTGTGTTACTTGGTGTAAGTGTGTGTCTGTGTTACTGGGTGTCAGTGTGTGTCTGTGTTACTTGGTGTAAGTCTGTGACTTTGTTACTTGGTGTCCGTGTGTGTCTGTGTTACTGGGTGTCAGTGTATGCCTTTGTTCCTGGGTGTCAGTGTATGTCTTTGTTACTTGGTGTAAGTGTCTGTCTGTGTTACTTGGTGTTAGTGTGTGTCTGTGTTACTGGGTGTCAGTGTGTGTCTGTGTTACTTGGTTTCAGTGTCTGTCTTTGTTACTGTGTATCAGTGTTTCTCTGTGTAACTGGTTGTCAGTGTGTGTTTGTTTGTGTTACTGGGTATCAGTGTATGTCTTTGTGACTTGTTATCAGTGTATGTCTTTGTTACTGTGCATCAGTGTTTCTCTGTGTTACTGGGTATCAGTGTGTGTTTGTTTGTGGTACTGCGTGTCAGTGTGTGTCTGTGACACTCGGTGTCGGTATTTAGTTTAATTTAGAGATACAGCACTTAAACAGGCCCTTCGGCCCACCGAGTCTGTGCCGACCATCAACCACCCATTTGTAATCATTTTACACTAATCCCGTATTCCTATCACATCCCCACCGAACCCGGAATATCTCCCTACCATCTACCTACACTGGGGGAAATTTATGATGGCTAATTAACCGATCAACCTGCAAGTCTTTGGCATGTGGGAGCAAACCGGAGAACCCGGAGGAAACCCACGCAGACACAGGGAGAACTTGCAAACTCCGCACAGGCAGTACCCAGAATCGAACCCGGGTCCCTGGAGCTGTGATTATGCGGTGCCAACCACTGCGCCAATGTGCACCCCCCCCCCCCCCGTGTGTGCCTGTGTTACTGGGTATCAGTGTATGTCTTTGTTACTTGGTGTCAGTGTGTTTGTTTGTGTTACTGGGTGTCAGTGTGTGTCTGTGTTACTTGGTGTCAGTGTGTGTCTTTGTTACTTGGTGTCCGTGTGTGTCTGTGTTACTGGGTGTCAGTGTATGTCTTTGTTACTTGGTGTAAGTGTGTGTCTTTGTTACTTGGTGTCAGTGTATGTCTTTGTTACTTGGTGTCAGTGTGTTTGTTTGTGTTACTGGGTGTCAGTGTGTGTCTGTGTTACTTGGTGTAAGTGTGTGGCTTTGTTACTTGGTGTCCGTGTGTCTGTGTTACTGGGTGTCAGTGTATGTCTTTGTTACTTGGTATCAGTGTATGTCTGTGTTACTGGGGGTCAGTGTGTGTCTGTGTTACTGGGGGTCAGTGTGTGTTTCTAACTGGGTGTCAGTGTGTGTCTGTGTTACTGGGTATCAGTGTACGTCTTTGTTACTTGGTGTCAGTGTATGTCTTTGTTACTTGGTGTCAGTGTATGTGTTTGTGAATTGGTGTCAGTCTATGTCTTTGTTACTGTTTATTAGTGTTTCTCTGTGTTACTGGGTATCAGTGTAAGTCTTTGTTACTTGGTGTCAGTGTATGTCTGTGTTACTTGTTGTCAGTGTGTTTGTTTGTGTCAGTGGGTGTCAGTGTGTGTCTGTGTTACTTGGTGTAAGTGTGTGTCTTTGTTACGTGGTGTCCGTGCTTGTCTGTGTTACTGAGTGTCAGTGTCTGTCTTTGTTACTGGGTGTCAGTGTATGTTTTTGCTACTTGGTGGAAGTGTGTGTCTGTGTTACTGGGTATCAGTGTCTGTCTTTGTTACTTGGTGTAAGAGTGTGTCTGTCTTACTGGGTATCAGTGCATGTCTTTGTTACTTGGTGTCAGTGGATGTCTGTGTTACTTGGTGTAAGTGTGTGTCTGTGTTACTGGGTATCAGTGCATGTCTTTGTGACTTGGTGTCAGTGTATGTCTTTGTTACTGGGTGTCAGTTTGTGTCTTTGTGACTTGGTGTCAGTGTATTTCTTTGTTACTTGGTGTAAGTGTGTCTGTGTTACTGGGCATCAGTGCATGTCGTCGTTACTTGGTGTCAGCGTATGCCAAAATACTTGGTGTAAGTGTATGTCTTTGTTACTTGGTGTAATTGTCTGTCTTTGTTACTTGGTGTAAGTGTATGTCTTTGTTGCTTGGTGTCAGTGTACGTCTTTGTTACTTGGTGTCAGTGTATGTCTGTGTTACTTGGTGTAAGTGTGTGTCTTTGTTACTTGGTGTAAGTGTATGTCTATGTTAGTTGGTGTCAGTGTATGTCTTTGTTACTTGTTGTCAGTGTGTGTCTGTGTTACTGGGTATCAGTGTATGTCTTTGTGACTTGGTATCAGTGTATGTCTTTGTTACAGGGTTTCAGTGTGTGTCTGTGTTACTGGGTATCAGTGTATGTCTTTGTGACTTGGTATCAGTGTATGTCTTTGTTACTGGGTGTCAGTGTGTGTCTGTGTTACTGGGTATCAGTGTATGTCTGTGTCACTTGGTGTAAGTGTGTGCCTGTGTTACTGGGTATCAGTGTCTGTCTTTGTTACTTGTTGTAAGTGTATGTCAAAATACTTGGTTTAAGTGTATGTCTTTGTTACTTGGTGTCAGTGTATGTCTGTGTTACTTGGTGTAAGTGTGTGTCTTTGTTACTTGGTGTAAGTGCATGTCTTTGTTACGTGGTGTCAGTGTATGTCTTTGTTACTTGGTGTCAGTGTATGTCTGCGTTACTTGGTGTCAGTGTGTTTGTTTGTGTTACTGTGTGTCAGTGTATGTCTGTATTACTTGGTGTAAGTGTGTGTCTGTGTTACTGGGTATCAGTGTATGTCTTTGTTACTTGGTGTCAGTGTATGTCAAAATAACTGGTGTAAATGTATATCTTTGTTACTTGGTGTAATTGTCGGTCTTTGTTACTTGGTGTCAGTGTGTGTCTTTGATGCTTGGTGTATGTGTATGTCTTTGTTACTTGGTGTCAGTGTATGTCTTTGTTACTTGGTGTCAGTGTGTGTCTGTGTTACTGGGCATCAGTGTATGTCTTTGTGACTTTGTATCAGTGTATGCCTTTGTGACTTGGTGTCAGTGTATGTCTTTTTTACTGGGTGTCAGTGTGTGTCTGTCTTACTTGGTCTCAGTGCTTCTCTGTGTTACTGGGTGTCAGTGTGTGTTTGTTTGTGTTACTGGGTATCATTGTGTCTCTGTGACACTCGGTATCAGTATTTCGTTTAGTTTAGAGATGCAGCACTTTAACAGGCCCTTCGGCCCACCGAGTCTGTGCCGACCATCAACCACCCATTTATACTAATCCTACACCAATCCCGTATTCCTATCACATCCCCACCTATCGCTATATATTTCCCGACCACCTACCTATACTAGGGGCAATTTATGATGGCCAATTAACCTATCAACCAGCATGTGTTTGGCATGTGGGAGGAAACCGGAACACCGGGAGGAAACCCACGCAGACACAGGGAGAACTTGCAAACTCCGCACAGGCAGTACCCAGAATCGAACCCGGGTCCCTGGAGCTGTGAGGCTGCGGTGCTAACCACTGCGCCAATGTGCCACACCTCCACCACCCCCCCCCCCCGCCCCCCCCCCGCAGTGTGTGCCTGTGTTACTGGGTATCAGTGTATGTCTTTGTTACTTGCAGTCAGTGTATGTCTGTGTTACTTGGTGTCAGTGTGTTTGTTTGTGTTACTGGGTGTCAGTGTGTGTCTGTGTTACTTGGTGTAAGTGTGTGTCTTTGTTACTTGGTGTCAGTGTATGCCTTTGTTACTTGGTGTAAGTGTGTGTCTGTGTTAATGGGTATCTGTGTCTGTCTTTTTTACTTGGTGTAAGTGTGTGGCTGTGTTACTTGGGTATCAGTGTATGTCTTTGTTACTGGGTGTCAGTGTATGTCTTTGTTACTTTGTGTTTGTGTGTGTCTGTGTTACTGGGTATCAGTGTCTGTCTTTGTTACTTGGTGTAAGTGTGTGTCTGTGTTACTGGGTATCAGTGTATGTCTTTGTTACATGGTGTCAGTGTATGTGAAAATACTTGGTGTAAGTGTATGTCTTTGTTACTTGGTGTAATTGTGTGTCTTTGTTACTTGGTGTCAGTGTCTGTCTGTGTTACTTGGTGTAAGTGTGTGTCTTTGTTACTTGGTGTAAGTGTATGTCTTTGTTACTGGGTGTCAGTGTATGTCTTTGTTACTGGGTGTCAGTGTATGTCTTTGTTACTTGGTGTAAGTGTGTGTCTGTGTTACTTGGTGTAAGTGTATGTCTTTGTTACTGAGTGTCAGTGTATGTCTTTGTTACTTGGTGTAAGTGTGTGTCTGTGTTTTTGGGTGTCAGTGTATGTCTTAGTTACTTGGTGTAAGTGTGTGTCTGTGTTACTGGGTATCAGTGCATCTCTTTGTTACTTGGTGTCAGTGTATGTCTGTGTTACTTGGTGGAAGTGTGTGTCTGTGTTACTGGGTATCAGTGTATGTCTTTGTGACTTCGTGTCAGTGTATGTCTTTGTTACTGGGTGTCAGTGTGTGTCTTTGTGACTTATTGTCATTGTATGTATTTGTTACTTGCTGTAAGTGTGTGTCTGTGTTACTGGGTATCAGTGTATCTCTTTGTTACTTGGTGTCAGTGTATGTCTAAATACTTGGTGTAAGTCTATGTCTTTGTTACTTGGTGTAATTGTCTGTCTTTGTTACTTGGTGTCAGTGTATGTCTGTGTTACTTGGTGTAAGTGTGTGTCTTTGTTACTGGGCATCAGTATCTATCTTTGTGATTTGGTATCAGTGTATTTGTTTTTGACTTGGTGTCAGTGTATGCCTTTTTTACTGGGTGTCAGTGTGTGTCTGTGTTACTTTTTGTCAGTGTATGTCTTTGTTACTGTGTATCTGTGTTTCTCTGTGTTACTGGGTGTCAGTGTGTGTTTGTTTCTGTTACTGGGTGTCAGTGTGTGTCTGTGACACTAGGGGTCAGTATTTAGTTTAGTTTCGAGATACAGCACTTAAACAGGCCCTTCGGCCCACCGAGTCTGTGCCGACCATCAACATCCCATTTATACTAATCCTTCCCTAATGCCGTATTCGTATCGCATCCCCACCGGTCCCTATATATTTCTCTACCACCTCCCTATAATAGGGGCAATTTATAATGGCCCATTAACCTTTCAACCTGCAAGTCTTTTTATGTGGGAGGAAACCGGAGCACCCGGAGGAAACCCACGCAGACACAGGGAGAACTTGCAAACTCCGCACAGGCAGTACCCAGAATCGAACCCGCGTCCCTGGAGCTGTGAGGCTGCGGTGCTAACCACTGCGCCAATGTGCTCCCCCCCGCACAACAGTGTGTGCCTGTGTTACTGGGTATCAGTGTCTGTCTTTTTTACTTGGTGTAAGTATGTGTCTGTGTTACTGGGTATCAGTGCATGTCTTTGTTACTTGATGTCAGTGTGTGTCTGTGTTTCTGGGTATCAGTGTATGTCTTTGTTACTTGTTGTAAGTGTATGTCAAAATACTTGCTGTAAGTGTATGTCTTTGTTACTTGGTGTCAGTGCATGTCTGTGTTACTTGGTGTAAGTGTGTGTCTTTGTTACTTGGTGTAAGTGTATGTCTTTGTTACTTGGTGTCAGTGTATGTCTGCGTTACTTGGTGTCAGTGTGTTTGTTTGTGTTACTGGGTGTCAGTGTATGTCTGTGTTACTTGGTGTAAGTGTGTGTCTGTGTTACTGGGTATCAGTGTCTGTCTTTGTTACTTGGTGTCAGTGTGTGTCTGTGTTACTGGGCATCAATGTATGTCTTTGTGACTTTGTATCAGTGTATGCCTTTGTGACTTGGTGTCAGTGTATGTCTTTTTTACTGGGTGTCACTGTGTGTCTGTCTTACTTGGTGTCATTGTATGTCTTTGTTACTGTGTATCAGTGTTTCTCTGTGTTACTGGGTGTCAGTGTGTGTTTGTTTGTGTTACTGGGTATCATTGTGTCTCTGTGACACTCGGTGTCAGTATTTAGTTTAGTTTAGAGTTACAGCACTGAAACAGGCCCTTCGGCCCACCGAGTCTGTGCCGACCATCAATAACCCATTTCTACTCATCCTACACTAATCCCGTATTCCTATCACATCCCCACCTTTCCCTATATATTTCCCTACCACCTACCTATACTAGGGGCAATTTATGATGGCCAATTAACCTATCAACCAGCATGTCTTTGGCATGTGGGAGGAAACCAGAGCACCGGGAGGAAACCCACGCAGACACAGGGAGAACTTGCAAACTCCGCACAGGCAGTACCCAGAATCGAACCCGGGTCCCTGGAGCTGTGAGGCTGCTGTGCTAACCACTGCGCCAATGTGCCCCCCTACCCCCCAGTGTGTGCCTGTGTTACTGGGTATCAGTGTATGTTTTTGTTACTTGCTGTCAGTGTATGTCTGTGTTACTTTGTGTCAGTGTGATTGTTTGTGTTACTGGGTGTCAGTGTGTGTCTTTGTTACTCGGTGTAAGTGTGTGTCTTTGTTATTTGGTGTCAGTGTATGCCTTTGTTACTTGGTGTAAGTGTGTGTCTGTGTTAATGGGTATCAGTGTCTGTCTTTTTTACTTGGTGTAAGTGTGTGTCTGTGTTCCTGGGTATCAGTGTATGTCTTTGTTACTGGGTGTCAGTGTATGTCTTTGTTACTTGGTGTTTGTGTGTGTCTGTGTTAATGGGTATCAGTGTCTGTCTTTTTTACTTGGTGTAAGTGTGTGTCTGTGTTACTGGGTATCAGTGTATGTCTTTGTTACATGGTGTCAGTGTATGTCAAAATACTTGGTGTAAGTGTGTGTCTTTGTTACTTGGTGTCAGTGTATGTCTGTGTTACTGGGTGTCAGTGTATGTCTTTGTTACTTGGTGTAAGTGCGTGTCTGTGTTACTTGGTGTAAGTGTATGTCTTTGTTACTGGGTGTCAGTGTATGTCTTTGTTACTTGGTGTAAGTGTGTGCCTGTGTTACTGGGTGTTAGTGTATGTCTTAGTTACTTGGTGTAAGTGTGTGTCTGTGTTACTGGGTATCAGTGCATCTCTTTGTGACTTCGTGTCAGTGTATGTCTTTGTTACTGGGTGTCAGTGTGTCTCTTTGTGACTTGTGTCAGTGTATGTCTTTGTTACTGGGTGTCAGTGTGTCTCTTTGTGATTGTGTCAGTGTATGTCTTAGTTACTTGGTGTAAGTGTGTGTCTGTGTTTCTGGGTATCAGTGCATCTCTTTGTGACTTCGTGTCAGTGTATGTCTTTGTGACTTGGTGTCAGTGTGTCTCTTTGTGACTTGTGTCAGTGTATGTCTTTGTTACTTGCTGTAAGTGTGTGCCTGTGTTGCTGGGTATCAGTGCATGTCTTTGTTATGTCTTTGTGACTTGGCGTCAGTGTATGTCAAAATACTTGGTGTAAGTGTATGTCTTTGTTACATGCAGTAAGTGTGTGTCTTTGTTACTTGGTGTCCGTGTGTGTCTGTGTTACTGGCTGTCAGTGTATGTCTTTGTTACTGGGTGTCAGTGTATGTATTTGTTACTTGGTGTAAGTGTGTGTCTGTGTTACTGGGTATCAGTGTCTGTCTTTTTTACTTGGTGTAAGTGTGTGACTGTTTTACTAGGTATCAGTGCATGTCTTTGTTACTTGGTGTCATTGTATATCTGTGTTACTTGGTGTAGGTGTGTGTCTGTGTTACTTGGCATCAGTGTATGTCTTTGTTACTTGGTGTCAGTGTATGTCAAAATACTTGGTGTAAGTGTATGTCTTTGTTACTTGGTGTAATTGTCTGTCTTTGTTACTTGGTGTCAGTGTATGTCTGTGTTACTTGGTGTAAGTGTGTGTCTTTGTTACTTGGTGTAAGTGTATGTCTTTGTTACTTGGTGTCAGTGTATGTCTTTGTTACTTGGTGTCATTGTGTGTCTGTGTTACTGGGCATCAGTGTATGTCTTTGTGACTAGGTATCAGTGTATGTCTTTGTGACTTGGTGTCAGTGCATGTCTCTTTTACTGGGTGTCAGTGTGTATCTGTGTTACTGGGTTTCAGTGTGTGTTTGTTTGTGTTACTGGGTGTCAGAGTGTGTCTGTGACACTAGGTGTCAGTATTTAGTTTAGATTCGAGATCCAGCACTTAAACAGGCCCATTGGCACACCGAGTCTGTGCCGACCATCAAAAACCCATTTATACTAATCCTACACTAATCCCGTATTCCTATCACATCCCCACCTATCCCTATATATTTCCCTACCACCTACCTATACTAGGGGCAATTTATGGTGGCCAATTAACCTATCAACCTGCAACTCTTTGGCAGGTGGGAGGAAACCGGAGCACCGGGAGGCAACCCACGCAGACACAAGGAGAACTTGCAAACTCCGCACAGGCAGTACCCAGAATCGAACCCGGGTCCCAGGAGCTGTGAGGCTGCGGTGCTAACCACTGCGCCAATGTGCCCCCCCCCCCAACAGTGTGTGCCTGTGTTACTGGGTATCAGTGTATGTCTTTGTTACTTGGTGTCAGTGTGTGTCTGTGTTACTGGGCATCAGTGTATGTCTTTGTGACTTGGTATCAGTGTATGTCTTTGTGACCTGGTGTCAGTGTATGTCTTTGTTACTGTGTATCAGTGTTTCTCTGTGTTACTGGGTGTCAGTGTGTGTCTGTGATTCTGGGTATCAGTGTATGTCTTTCTTACTTGGTGTCAGTGTATGCCTGTGTTACTGGGGGTCAGTGCGTGTCTGTGTTACTGGGTATCAGTGTGTGTCTTTGTTACTTGGTGTAAGTGTGTGTCTTTGTTACATGGTGAAAGTGTATGTCTTTGTTACTTGGTGTCAGAGTATGTCTTTGTTACTGTATATTAGTGTTTCTCTGTGTTACTGGGTGTCAGTGTGTGTTTGTTTGTGTTACTGGGTGTCAGTGTGCATCTGTGACACTAGGTGTCAGTATTTAGTTTATTTCGAGATACAGCACTTAAACAGGCCCTCCGTCCCACCGAGTCTGTGCCGACCATCAACCACCCATTTATACTAATCCTACATTAATCCCGTATTCCTGTCCCTATATATTTCCCTACCACCTCCCTATACTAGTGGCAATTTATGATGGCCAATTAACCTATCAACCTGCAAGTCTTTGGCATGTGGGAGTAAACCGGAGCACCCGGAGGAAACCCACGCAGACACAGGGAGAACTTGCAAACTCCGCGCAGGCAGTACCCAGAATCGAACCCGGGTCCCTGGAGCTGTGAGGCTGCTGTGCTAACCACTGCGCCAATGTGCCCCCTCCCCCACACCCCCCAGTCTGTGCCTGTGTTACTGGGTATCAGTGTATGTTTTTGTTACTTGCTGTCAGTGTATGTCTGTGTTACTTTGTGTCAGTGTGTTTGTTTGTGTTACTGGGTGTCAGTGTGTGTCTTTGTTACTTGGTGTAAGTGTGTGTCTTTGTGACTTGGTATCAGTGTATGTCTTTGTTACTGGGTGTCAGTGTGTGTCTGTGTTACTGGGTATCAGTGTATGTCTTTGTGATTTGGTGTAGGTGTGTGTCTGTGTTCCTGGGTATCAGTGTATGTCTTTGTTACTGGGTGCCAGTGTATGTCTGTGTTACTTGGTGTAAGTGTGTGTCTTTGTGACTTGGTGTCAGTGTATGTCTTTGTTACTTGGTGTAAGTGTATGTCTGTGTATCAGTGTATGTCTTTGTGACTTGCTGTCAGTGTATGTCTTTGTTACTGGGTATCAGTGTGTGTCTTTGTGACTTGGTATCAGTGTATGTCTGTGTTACTGGTGGTCAGTGCGTGTCTGTGTTACTGGGTATCAGTGTATGTCTTTGTTACTATTTGTACGTGGTTCTCTGTGTTGCTGGGTGTCAGTGTGTGTTTGTTTGTGTTACTGGGTGTCAGTGTGTATCTTTGACACTAGGTGTCAGTATTTAGTTTAGTTTAGAGATACAGCACTTTAACAGGCGCTTCGGCCCACCGAGTCTGTGCCGACCATCAACCACACATTTATACTAATCCTACACTAATCCCGTATTCCTATCACATCCCCACCTCTCCCTATATATTTCCCTACCACCTACCGATACTGGGGGCAGTTTATGATGGCCAATTAACCTATCAACCTGCAAGTCTTTGGCATGTGGGAGGAAACCGGAGCACCCGGAGGCAACCCACGCAGACACAAGGAGAACTTGCAAACTCCGCACAGGCAGTACCCAGAATCAAACCCGGGTCCCTGGAAATGTGAGGCTGCGGTGCTAACCACTGCGCCAATCTGCCCCCCTCCCCCACCCCCCAGTGTGTGCCTGTGATACTGGGTATCAGTGTATGTCTTTGTTACTTGGTATCAGTGTGTTTATCTGTGTTACTGGGTGTGAGTGTGTGTCTGTGTTACTTGGTGTAAGTGTGTGTCTTTGTTTTTTGGTATCAGTGTATGTCTTTGTCGCTTGGTGTCAGTGTATGGCTTTGTTACTGGGTGTCAGTGTGTGTCTGTGTTAATTGGTGTCAGTGTATGTCTTTGTTACTGTGTATCAGTGTTTCCCTGTGTTACTGGGTGTCAGTGTGTGTCTGCGATTCTGGGTATCAGTGTATGTCTTTCTTACTTGGTGTCAGTGTATGTCTGTGTGACTTGGTGTAAGTGTGTGTCTGTGTATCAGTGTATGTCTTTGTGACTTGATGTCAGTGTATGTCTTTGTTACTGGGTGTCAGTGTGTGTCTTTGTGACTTGGTATCAGTGTATGACTGTGTTACTGGGGGTCAGTGCGTGTCTGTGTTACTGGGTATCAGTGAATGTCTTTGTTACTTGGTGTAAGTGTATGTCTTTGTTACTTGGTGTCAGTGTATGTCTTTGCTACTTGGGGCAAGTGTGTGTCTGTGATACTGGGTATCAGTGCATGTCTTTGTTCCTTGGTGTCAGTGCATGTCTTTGTTACTGGGTGTCAGTGTGTGTCTTTGTGACTTGGTGTCAGTGTATGTCTGTGTTACTGGGGGTCAGTGTGTGTCTGTTTTACTGGGGGTCAGTGTGTGTTTCTAACTGGGTGTCAGTGTGTGTCTGTGTTACTGGGTATCAGTGTATGTCTTTGTTACTTCGTGTCAGTGTATGTCTGTGTTACATGGTGTCAGTGTGTTTGTTTGTGTTACTGGGTGTCGGTGTGTGTCTGTGTTACTTGGTGTAATTGTGTGTCTTTGTTACTTGGTGTCCGTGTGTGTCTGTGTTAATGGGTGTAAGTGTGTGTCTGTGTTACTGGGTGTCAGTGTGTGTCTGTGCTAAATGGTGTAAGTCTGTGTATTTGTTACTTGGTGTCCGTGTGTGTCTGTGTTACTGGGTGTCAGTGTATGTCTTTGTTACTGGGTGTCAGTGTATGTCTTTGTTACTTGGTGTAAGTGTGTGTCTGTGTTACTGGGTATCAGTGTCTGTCTTTGTTACTTGGTGTAAGTGTGTGTCTGTGTTACTGGGTATCAGTGTATGTCTTTGTTACTTGGTGTCAGTGTATGTCTGAGTTACTTGGTGTTAGTGTGTGTCTGTGTTACTGGGTATCAGTGTATGTCTTTGTGACTTGGTGTCAGTGTATGTCTTTGTACTGGGTGTCAGTGTGTGTCTTTGTGACTCGGTGTCAGTGTATGTCTTTGTTACTTGGTGACTGTGTATGTCTGTGTTACTTGGTGTACGTGTGTGTCTTTGTTACTTGGTGTAAGTGTATGTCTTTGTTACTTGGTGTCAGTGTATATCAAAATACTTGGAGTAAGTGTATGTCTTTGTTACTTGGTGTAATTGTCTGTCCTTGTTACTTGGTGTAAGTGCTTGTCTTTGTTACTTGGTGTCAGTGTATGTCTTTGTTACTTGGTGACTGTGTATGTCTGTGTTACTGGGTATCAGTGTATGTCTTTGTGACTTGGTATCAGTGTATGTATTTGTGACTGGGTGTCAGTGTGTGTCTTTGTTACTTGGTGTCAGAGTATGTCTTTGTTACTTGGTGTCAGTGTGTGTCTGTGTTACTGTGTATCAGTCAATGTCTTTGTGACTTGGTATCAGTGTATGTCTTTGTTACTGGGTGTCAGTGTGTGTCTGTGTTACTGGGTATCAGTGCATGACTTTGTGACTTGGTATCAGTGTATGTCTTTGTTACTGGGTGTCAGTGTGTGTCTGTGTTACTGGGTATCAGTGTATGTCTTTGTGACTTGGCATCAGTGTCTTTCTTTGTTACTGGGTGTCAGTGTGTGTCTGTGTTCCTGGGTATCAGTGTATGTCTTTGTGACTTGGTGTCATTATATGTCTTTGTTACTGTGTGTCAGTGTGTGTCTTTGTGACTTGGTGTCAGTGTATGTCTTTGTTACTTGGTGCAAGTGTGTGTCTATGATACTGGGTTTTCAGTGTATGTCTTTGTTACTTGGTGTCAGTGTATGTCTGTGTTACTTGGTGTAAGTGTGTGTCTGTGTATCAGTGTATGTCTTTGTGACTTGGTGTCAGTGTATGTCTTTGTGACTGGGTGTCAGTGTGTGTCTTTGTGACTTGGTGTCAGTGCAAGTCTGCGTTACTTGGTGTAAGTGTGTGTCTGTGTATCAGTTTATGTCTTTGTGACTTGGTGTCAGTGTATGTCTGTGTTACTGGGGGTCAGTGTGTGTCTGTTTTACTGGGGGTCAGTGTGTGTTTCTAACTGGGTGTCAGGGTGTGTCTGTGTTACTGGGCATCAGTGTATGTCTTTGTTACTTGGTGCAAGTGTATGTCTTTGTTACTTGGTGTCAGTGTATGTGTTTGTGACTTGGTGTCAGCGTATGTCTTTGTTACTGTTTATTAGTGTTTCTCTGTGTTACTGCGTGTCAGTGTGTGTTTGTTTGTGTCACTGGGTGTCAGTGTTTAGTTTAGTTTAGAGATACAGCACTTTAACAGGCCCTTCGGCCCACCGAGTCTGTGCCGACCATCAACCACCCATTTATACAAATCCTACACTAATCCCGTATTCCTATCACATCCCCAACTGTCCCGATATATTTCCCTACCACCTACCTATATCAGGGGCAATTTATGATGGCCAATTAACCTATCAACCTGCAAGTCTTTGGCATGTGTGAGGAAACCGGAGCACCCGGAGGAAACCCACGCAGACACAGGGAGAACTTGCAAACTCCGCGCAGGCAGTACCCAGAATCGAACCCGGGTCCCTGGAGCTGTGAGGCTGCTGTGCTAACCACTGCGCCAATGTGCCCCCTCCCCCACACCCCCCAGTCTGTGCCTGTGTTACTGGGTATCAGTGTATGTTTTTGTTACTGGGTGTCAGTGTATGTCTTTGTTACTTGGTGTAAGTGTATGTCTTTGTTACTGGGTGTCAGTGTATGTCTTTGTTACTGGGTGTCAGTGTATGTCTTTGTTACTTGGTATAAATGTGTGTCTGTGTTACTGGGTATCAGTGTCTGTCTTTGTTACTTGGTGTCAATGTATGTCTGTGTTACTTGGTGTAAGTGTGTGTCTGTGTTACTGGGTGTCAGTGTGTGTCTGTGTTACTTGGTGTAAGTCTGTGTCTTTGTTACCTGGTATCCGTGTGTGTCTGTGTTACTGGGTGTCAGTGTATGCCTTTGTTACTGGGTGTCAGTGTATGTCTTTGTTACTTGGTGTCAGTGTCTGTCTGTGTTACTTGGTGTTAGTGTGTGTCTGTGTTACTGGGTGTCAGTGTGTGTCTGTGTTACTTGGTGTCAGTGTATGTCTTTGTTACTGTGTATCAGTGTTTCTCTGTGTTACTGGGTGTCAGTGTGTGTTTGTTTGTGTTACTGGGTATCAGTGCATGTCTTTGTTGCTGTGTATCAGTGTATGTCTTTGTTGCTGTGAATCAGTGTTTCTCTGTGTTACTGGGTGTCAGTGTATGCCTTTGTTACTGGGTGTCAGTGTCTGTCTTTGTTAATTGGTGTCAGTGTATGTCTTTGTTACTTGGTGTAAGTGTGTGTCTGTGTTACTGGGTATCAGTGTATGTCTTTGTTACTTGGTGTCAGTGTATTCAAAATACTTGGTGTAGGTGTATGTCTTTGTTACTTGGTGTAACTGTCTGTCGTTGTTACTTGGTTTCAGTGTATGTCTTTGTTACTTGGTGTCAGTGTGTGTCTGTGTTACTGGGTATCAGTGTATGCCTTTGTGACTTGGTATCAGTGTATGTCTTTGTGACTTGGTGTCAGTGTATGTCTTTGTTACTGGGTGTAAGTGTGTGTCTGTGTTACTTGGTGTCAGTGTATGTCTTTGTTACTGTTTATTAGTGTTGCTCTGTGTTACTGGGTCTCAGTGTGTGTTTGTTTGTGTTACTTGGTGTCAGTGTATGTCTTTGTTACTTGGTGTAAGTGTGTGTCTGTGTTACTGGGTATCAGTGTGTGTCTTTGTTACTTGGTGTAAGTGTGTGTCTTTGTTACTTGGTGTAATTGTATGTCTTTGTTACTTGGTGTCAGTGTATTCAGTGTTACTTGGTGTAAGTGTATGTCTTCGTACTTGGTGTCAGTGTGTGTCTTTGTTACTTAGTGTCAGTGTATGTCTGTGTTACTTGGTGTCAGTGTGTTTGTTTGTGTCACTGGGTGTCAGTGTGTGTCTGTGTTACTTCGTGTAAGTGTGTGTCTTTGTTACTTGGTGTCCGTGTGTGTCTGTGTTACTGAGTGTCAGTGTATGCCTTTGTTACTGGGTGTCAGTTTATGTCTTTGTTACTTGGTGTAAGTGTCTGTCTGTGTTACTTGGTGTTAGTGTGTGTCTGTGTTACTGGGTGTCAGTGTGTGTCTGTGTTACTGTTTATTAGTGTTTCTCTGTGTTACTGGGTGTCAGTGTGTGTTTGTTTGTGTTACTGGGTATCAGTGCATTTCTTTGTTGCTGTGTATCAGTGTATGTCTTTGTTGCTGTGTGTCAGTGTTTCTCTGTGTTACTGGGTGTCAGTGTGTGTTTGTTTGTCGTACTGGGTGTCAGTGTGTGTCTGTGACACTAGGTGTCTGTATTTAGTTTAATTTAGAGATACAGCACTTAAACAGGCCCTTCGGCCCACCGAGTCTGTGCCGGCCATCAACCACGCATTTGTACTCATTTTACACTAATCCCGTATTCCTATCACATCCCCACCTAACCCGGAATATCTCCCTACCACCTACCTACACTAGGGGCAATTTATGATGGCCAATTAACCGATCAACCTGCAAGTCTTTGGCATGTGGGAGCAAACCGGAGCACCCGGAGGAAACCCACGCAGACACAGGGAGAACTTGCAAACTACGCACAGGCAGTACCCAGAATCGAACTCGGGTCCCTGGAGCTGTGATGATGCGGTGCTAACCACTGCGCCAATGTGCCCCCCCACCACCCAGTGTGTGCCTGTGTTACTGGGTATCAGTGTATGTCTTTGTTAGTTGGTGTCAGTGTGTTTATTTGTGTTACTGGGTGTCAGTGTGTGTCTGTGTTACTGGGTGTAAGTGTGTGTCTTTGTTACTTGGTGTCCGTGTGTGTCTGTGTTACTGGGTGTCAGTGTGTGTCTGTGTTACTTGGTGTAAGTCTGTGTCTTTGTTACCTGGTGTCCGTGTGTGTCTGTGTTACTGGGTGTCACTGTATGTCTTTGTTACTGCGTGTCAGTGTATGTCATTGTTACTTGGTGTCAGTGTGTGTCTGTGTTACTGGGTATCAGTGCCTGTCTTTGTTACTTGGTGTAAGTGTGTGTCTGTGTTACTGGGTATCAGAGTATGTCTTTGTTACTTGGTGTCAGTGTATGTCTGTGTTACTTGGTGTAAGTGTGTGTCTGTGTTACTGGGTATCAGTGTATGTCTTTGTGACTTGGTATCAGTGAGTGTCTTTGTTACTGGGTGTCAGTGTATGTCTTTGTTATTGGGTGTCAGTGTATGTCTTTGTTACTTGGTGTAAGTGTGTGTCTGTGTTACTGGGTATCAGTGTATGTCTTTGTTACTTGGTGTCAGTGTATGTCTTTGTTACTGTGTGTCAGTGTGTGTCTTTGTGACTTGGTGTCAGTGTATGTCTTTGTTACTTCGTGCAAGTGTGTGTCTATGATACTGGGTTTTCAGTGTATGTCTTTGTTACTTGGTGTCAGTGTATGTCTGTGTTACTTGGTGTAAGTGTGTGTCTGTGTATCAGTGTATGTCTTTGTGACTTGCTGTCAGTGTATGTCTTTGTGACTGGGTGTCCGTGTGTGTCTTTGTGACTTGGTGTCAGTGCATGTCTGCGTTACTTGGTGTAAGTGTGTGTCTGTGTATCAGTGTATGTCTTTGTGACTTGGTGTCAGTGTATGTCTGTGTTACTGGGGGTCAGTGCGTGTCTGTTTTACTGGGGGTCAGTGTGTGTTTCTAACTGGGTGTCAGGGTGTGTCTGTGTTACTGGGCATCAGTGTATGTCTTTGTTACTTGGTGTAAGTGTCTGTCTTTGTTACTTGGTGTCAGTGTATGTGTTTGTGACTTGGTGTCAGCGTATGTCTTTGTTACTGTTTATTAGTGTTTCTCTGTGTTACTGCGTATCAGTGTGTGTTTGTGTCACTGGGTGTCAGTGTTTAGTTTAGTTTAGAGATACAGCTCTTTAACAGGACCTTCGGCCCACCGAGTCTGTGCCGACCATCAACCACCCATTTATACTAATCCTACACTAATCCCGTATTCCTATCACATCCCCAACTGTCCCGATATATTTCCCTACCACCTACCTATACTAGGGGCAATTTATGATGGCCAATTAACCTGTCAACCTGCAAGTCTTTGGCATGTGTGAGGAAACCGGAGCACCCGGAGGAAACCCACGCAGTCACAAGTGTAAGTGTATGTCTTTGTTACTTGGTGTAAGTGTATGTCTTTGTTACTGGGTGTCAGTGTATGTCTTTGTTACTGGGAGTCAGTGTATGTCTTTGTTACTTGGTATAAATGTGTGTTTGTGTTACTGGGTATCATTGTCTGTCTTTGTTACTTGGTGTCAATGTATGTCTGTGTTACTTGGTGTAAGTGTGTGTCTGTGTTACTGGGTGTCAGTGTGTGTCTGTGTTACTTGGTGTAAGTCTGTGTCTTTGTTACCTGGTGTCCGTGTGTGTCTGTGTTACTGGGTGTCAGTGTATGCCTTTGTTACTGGGTGTCAGTGTATGTCTTTGTTACTTGGTGTCAGTGTCTGTCTGTGTTACTTGGTGTTAGTGTGTGTCTGTGTCACTGGGTGTCAGTGTGTGTCTGTGTTACTTGGTGTCAGTGTATGTCTTTGTTACTGTGTATCAGTGTTTCTCTGTGTTACTGGGTTTCAGTGTGTGTTTGTTTGTGTTACTGGGTATCAGTGCATGTCTTTGTTGATGTGTATCAGTGTATGTCGTTGTTGCTGTGTATCAGTGTTTCTCTGTGTTACTGGGTGTCAGTGTATGCCTTTGTTACTGGGTGTCAGTGCATGTCTTCGTACTTGGTGTCAGTGTCTGTCTTTGTTAATTGGTGTCAGTGTATGTCTTTGTTACTTGGTGTAAGTGTGTGTCTGTGTTACTGGGTATCAGTGTATGTCTTTGTTACTTGGTGTCAGTGTATGTCAAAATACTTGGTGTAGGTGTATGTCTTTGTTACTTGGTGTAACTGTCTGTCGTTGTTACTTGGTGTAAGTGTATGTCTTTGTTACTTGGTTTCAGTGTATGTCTTTATTACTTGGTGTCAGTGTGTGTCTGTGTTACTGGGTATCAGTGTATGCCTTTGTGACTTGGTATCAGTGTATCTCTTTGTGACTTGGTGTCAGTGTATGTCTTTGTTACTGGGTGTAAGTGTGTGTCTGTTTACTTGGTGTCAGTGTATGTCTTTGTTACTGTTTATTAGTGTTTCTCTGTGTTACTGGGTGTCAGTGTGTGTTTGTTTGTGTTACTTGGTGTCAGTGTATGTCTTTGTTACTTGGTGTAAGTGTGTGTCTGTGTTACTGGGTATCAGTGTGTTTCTTTGTTACTTGGTGTAAGTGTGTTTCTTTGTTACTTGGTGTAATTGTATGTCTTTGTTACTTGGTGTCAGTGTATGTCAGTGTTACTTGGTGTAAGTGTATGTCTTCGTACTTGGTGTCAGTGTGTGTCTTTGTTACTTAGTGTCAGTGTATGTCTGTGTTACTTGGTGTCAGTGTGTTTGTTTGTGTCACTGGGTGTCAGTGTGTGTCTGTGTTACTTCGTGTAAGTGTGTGTCTTTGTTACTTGGTGTCCGTGTGTGTCTGTGTTACTGAGTGTCAGTGTATGCCTTTGTTACTGGGTGTCAGTGTATGTCTTTGTTACTTGGTGTAAGTGTCTATCTGTGTTACTTGGTGTTTGTGTGTGTCTGTGTTACTGGGTGTCAGTGTGTGTCTGCGTTACTGTTTATTAGTGTTTCTCTGTGTTGCTGGGTGTCAGTGTGTGTTTGTTTGTGTTACTGGGTATCAGTGCATGTCTTTGTTGCTGTGTATCAGTGTATGTCTTTGTTGCTGTGTATCAGTGTTTCTCTGTGTTACTGGGTGTCAGTGTGTGTTTGTTTGTGGTACTGGGTGTCAGTGTGTGTCTGTGACACTAGGTGTCGGTATTTAGTTTAATTTAGAGATACAGCACTTAAACAGGCCCTTCGGCCCACCGAGTCTGTGCCGGCCATCAACCACGCATTTGTACTCATTTTACACTAATCCCGTATTCCTATCACATCCCCACCTAACCCGGAATATCTCCCTACCACCTACCTACACTAGGGGCAATTTATGATGGCCAATTAACCGATCAACCTGCAAGTCTTTGGCATGTGGGAGCAAACCGGAGCACCCGGAGGAAACCCACGCAGACACAGGGAGAACTTGCAAACTACGCACAGGCAGTACCCAGAATCGAACTCGGGTCCCTGGAGCTCTGATGATGCGGTGCTAACCACTGCGCCAATGTGCCCCCCCACCACCCAGTGTGTGCCTGTGTTACTGGGTATCAGTGTATGGCTGTGTTACTTGGTGTAAGTGTGTGTCTTTGTTACTTGATGTCCGTGTGTGTCTGTGTTACTGGGTGTCAGTGTGTGTCTGTGTTAATTGGTGTAAGTCTGTGTCTTTGTTACCTGGTGTCCGTGTGTGTCTGTGTTACTGGGTGTCACTGTATGTCTTTGTTACTGCGTGTCAGTGTATGTCATTGTTACTTGGTGTAAGTGTGTGTCTGTGTTACTGGGTATCAGTGCCTGTCTTTGTTACTTGGTGTAAGTGTGTGTCTGTGTTACTGGGTATCAGAGTATGTCTTTGTTACTTGGTGTCAGTGTATGTCTGTGTTACTTGGTGTAAGTGTGTGTCTGTGTTACTGGGTATCAGTGTATGTCTTTGTGACTTGGTATCAGTGAGTGTCTTTGTTCCTGGGTGTCAGTGTATGTCTTTGTTATTGGGTGTCAGTGTATGTCTTTGTTACTTGGTGTAAGTGTGTGTCTGTGTTACTGGGTATCAGTGTATGTCTTTGTTACTTGGTGTCAGTGTATGTCTTTTTTACTTGGTGTAAGTGTATGTCTTTGTTACTTGGTGTCAGTGTATGTCTTTGTTACTTGGTGTAAGTGTGTGTCTGTGTTACTGGGTATCAGTGTATGTCTTTGTTAATTGGTGTCAGTGTATGTCTTTGTTATTTGGTGTAAGTGTGTGTCTGTGTTACTGGGTATCAGTGTATGTCTTTGTTACTTGGTGTCAGTGTATGTCAAAATACTTGGTGTAGGTGTATGTCTTTGTTCCTTGGTGTAACTGTCTTTCTTTGTTACTTGGTGTAAGTGTATGTCTTTGTTACTTGGTGTCAGTGTATGTCTTTGTTACTTGGTGTCAGTGTGTGTCTGTGTTACTGGGTATCAGTGTATGCCTTTGTGACTTGGTATCAGTGTATGTCTTTGTGATTTGGTGTCAGTGTATGTCTTTGTTACTGGGTGTAAGTGTGTGTCTGTGTTACTGGGTGTCAGTGTATGTCTGTGTTAATTGGTGTAAGTCTGTGTCTTTGTTACCTGGTGTCCGTGTGTGTCTGTGTTACTGGATGTCACTGTATGTCTTTGTTACTGCGTGTCAGTGTATGTCATTGTTACTTGGTGTAAGTGTGTGTCTGTGTTACTGGGTATCAGTGCCTGTCTTTGTTACTTGGTGTAAGTGTGTGTCTGTGTTACTGGGTATCAGAGTATGTCTTTGTTACTTGGTGTCAGTGTATGTCTGTGTTACTTGGTGTAAGTGTGTGTCTGTGTTACTGGGTATCAGTGTATGTCTTTGTGACTTGGTATCAGTGAGTGTCTTTGTTCCTGGGTGTCAGTGCATGTCTTTGTTATTGGGTGTCAGTGTATGTCTTTGTTACTTGGTGTAAGTGTGTGTCTGTGTTACTGGGTATCAGTGTATGTCTTTGTTACTTGGTGTCAGTGTATGTCTTTTTTACTTGGTGTAAGTGTATGTCTTTGTTACTTGGTGTCAGTGTATGTCTTTGTTACTTGGTGTAAGTGTGTGTCTGTGTTACTGGGTATCAGTGTATGTCTTTGTTAATTGGTGTCAGTGTATGTCTTTGTTACTTGGTGTAAGTGTGTGTCTGTGTTACTGGGTATCAGTGTATGTCTTTGTTACTTGGTGTCAGTGTATGTCAAAATACTTGGTGTAGGTGTATGTCTTTGTTCCTTGGTGTAACTGTCTTTCTTTGTTACTTGGTGTAATGTATGTCTTTGTTACTTGGTGTAAGTGTATGTCTTTGTTACTTGGTGTCAGTGTATGTCTTTGTTACTTGGTGTCAGTGTGTGTCTGTGTTACTGGGTATCAGTGTATGCCTTTGTGACTTGGTATCAGTGTATGCCTTTGTGATTTGGTGTCAGTGTATGTCTTTGTTACTGGGTGTAAGTGTGTGTCTGTGTTACTGGGTGTCAGTGTATGTCTTCGTTACTGTTTATTAGTGTTTCTCTCTGTTACTGGGTGTCAGTGTGTGTTTGTTTGTGTTACTTGGTGTCAGTGTATGTCTTTGTTACTTGGTGTAAGTGTGTGTCTGTGTTACTGGGTATCAGTGTCTGTCTTTGTTACTTAGTGTAAGTGTGTGTCTTTGGTACTTGGTGTAATTGTATGTCTTTGTTACTTGGTGTCAGTGTATGTCTTCGTACTTGGTGTCAGTGTGTGTCTTTGTTACTTAGTGTCAGTGTATGTCTGTGTTAATTGGTGTCAGTGTGTTTGTTTGTGTCACTGGGTGTCAGTGTGTGTCTGTGTTACTTGGTGTAAGTGTGTGTCTTTGTTACTTGGTGTCCGTGTGTGTCTGTGTTACTGGGTATCAGTGTCTGTCTTTGTTACTTGGTGTAAGTGTGTGTCTGTGTTACTGGGTATCAGTGCATGTCTTTGTTACTTGGTGTCAGTGTATGTCTGTTACTTGGTGTAAGTGTGTGTTTCTGTGTTACTGGGTGTCAGTGTGTGTCTGTGTTACTTGGTGTAAGTCTGTGTCTTTGTTACTTGGTGTCCGTGTGTGTCAGTGTCACTGGGTGTTAGTGTATGTCTTTGTTACTGGGTGTCAGTGCATGTCTTTGTTACTTGGTGTAAGTGTGTGTCTGTGTTACTGTGTATCAGTGTCTGTCTTTGTTACTTGGTGTAAGTGTGTGTCTGTGTTACTGGGTATCAGTGCATGTCTTTGTTAATTGGTGTCAGTGTATGTCTTTGTTACTTGGTGTAATTGTCTGTCTTTGTTACTTGGTGTCAGTGGATGTCTTTGTTACTTGGTGCAAGTGTGTGTCTTTGTTACTGGGCATCAATGCATGTCTTTGTGACTTGGTAGCAGTGTAGGTCTTTGTGACTTGGTGTCAGTGTATGTCTTTTTTACTGGGTGTCAGTGTGTGTCTGTGTTACTTGGTGTCAATGTTTGTCTTTGTTACTGTGTATCAGTGTTTCTCTGTGTTACTGGGTGTCAGTGTGTGTTTGTTTGTGTTACTGCGTGTCAGTGTGTGTCTGTGACACTAGGTGTCAGTATTTAGTTTAGTTTACAGATACAGCACTGAAACAGGCCCTTCGGCCCACCGCGTCTCTGCCGACCATCAACACCCCATTTATACTAATCCTACACTAGTCGCGTATTCCGATCACATCCCCACCGGTCCCTATATATTTCCCTACCACCTACGTATACTAGGGGCAATTTATAATGGCCCATTAACCTATCAACCTGCATGTCTTTGGCATGTGGGAGGAAACCGGAGCACCCGGAGGAAACCCACGGAGACACAGGGAGAACTTGCAAACAGGCAGTACCCAGAATCGAACCCGGGTACCTGGAGCTGTGTTGCTGCGGTGCTAAGCACGGCGCCAATGAGCAACCCCTCCCCCCTCACCACTGTGTGCCTGTGTTACTGGGTATCAGTGTATGTCTCTGTTACTTGGTGTCAGTGCATGTCTGTGTTACTTGGTGTCAGTGCGTTTGTTTGTGTTACTGGGTGTTAGTGTGTGTCTGTGTTACTTGGTGTAAGTGTGTGTCTTTGTTACTTGGTGTCCGTGTGTGTCTGTGTTACTGGGTATCAGTGCCTGTCTTTGTTACTTGGTGTAAGTGTGTGTCTGTGTTACTGGGTATCAGATATGTCTTTGTTACTTGGTGTCAGTGTATGTCTGTGTTACTTGGTGTAAGTGTGTTTCTGTGTTACTGGGTATCAGTGTATGTCTTTGTGACTTGGTATCAGTGAGTGTCTTTGTTACTGGGTGTCAGTGTATGTCTTTGTTATTGGGTGTCAGTGTATTTCTTTGTTACTTGGTGTAAGTGTGTGTCTGTGTTCCTGGGTATCAGTGTATGTCTTTGTTACTTGGTGTCAGTGTATGTCTTTTTTACTTGGTGTAAGTGTATGTCTTTGTTACTAGGTGTCAGTGTATGTCTTTGTTACTTGGTGTAAGTGTGTGCCTTTGTTACTTGGTGTAATTGTCTGTCTTTGTTACTTGGTGTCAGTGTATGTCTGTGTTACTTGGTGTAAGTGTGTGTCTTTGTTACTTGATGTAAGTGTATGTCTTTGTTACTTGGTGTCAGTGTATGTCTTTGTTACTTGGTGTCAGTGTGTGTCTGTGTTACTGGGCATCAGTGTATGTCTTTGTGACTTGGTATCAGTGTATGTCTTTGTGACTTGGTGTCAGTGTATGTCTTTGTTACTTGGTGTAAGTTTGTGTCTGTGTTACTGGGTGTCAGTGTATGTCTGTGTTACTTGGTGTAAGTGTGTGTCTGTGTTACTGGGCATCAGTTTATGTCTTTGTGACTTGGTATCAGTTTATGTCTTTGTTACTGGGTGTCAGTGTGTGTCTTTGTGACTTGTTGTCAGTGTATGTCTTTGTTACTTGGTGTAAGTGTGTGTCTGTGTTACTGGGTATCAGTGTATGTCTTTGTTACTTGGTGTCAGTGTATGTCAAAATACTTGGTGTCGGTGTATGTCTTTGTTCCTTGGTGTAATTGTCTGTCTTTGTTACTTGGTGTCAGTGTATGTCTTTGCTACTTGGTGTCAGTGTGTGTCTGTGTTACGGGGTATCAGTGTATGTTTTGTGACTTGGTATCAGTGTATGTCTTTGTGACTTGGTGTCAGTGTATGTCTTTGTTACTGGGTGTAAGTGTGTGTCTGTGTTACTTGGTGTCAGTGTATGTCTTTGTTACTGTTTATTAGTGTTTCGCTGTGTTACTGCATGTATGTGTGTGTTTGTTTGTGTTACATGGTGTCAGTGTATGTCTTTGTTACTTGGTGTAAGTGTTTGTCTGTGTTACTGGGTATCAGTGTTTGTCTTTGTTACTTGGTGTAAGAGTGTGTCTTTGTTACTGGGAATCAGTGTCTGTCTTTTTTACTTGGTGTTAGTCTGTGTCTGTGTTACTGGGTATCAGTGTCTGTCTTTGTTACTTGGTGTAAGAGTGTGTCTGTGTTACTGGGTATCAGTGCATGTCTTTGTTACTTGGTGTCAGTGTATGTCTGTGTTATTTGGTGTAAGTGTGTGAATGTGTTACTGGGTATCAGTGTATGTCTTTGTGACATGGTGTCAGTGTATGTCTTTGTTACTGGGTGTCAGTGTGTGTCTTTGTGACTTGGTGTCAGTGTATGTCAAAATACTTGCTGTAAGTGTATGTCTTTGTTACTTGGTGTAATTGTCTGTCTTTGTTACTTGGTGTCAGTGTATGTCTGTGTTACTTGGTGTAAGTGTGTGTCTTTGTTACTTGGTGTAGGTGTATGTCTTTGTTACTTGGTGTCAGTGTATGTCTTTGTTACTTGGTGTCAGTGTGTGTCTGTGTTACTGGGCATCAGTGTCTGTCTTTGTGACTTGGTATCAGTGTATGTCTTTGTTACTTGGTGTCCGTGTGTGTCAGTGTCACTGGGTGTTAGTGTATGTCTTTGTTACTGGGTGTCAGTGCATGTCTTTGTTACTTGGTGTAAGTGTGTGTCTGTGTTACTGGGTATCAGTGTCTGTCTTTGTTACTTGGTGTAAGTGTGTGTCTGTGTTACTGGGTATCAGTGCATGTCTTTGTTAATTGGTGTCAGTGTATGTCTTTGTTACTTGGTGTAATTGTCTGTCTTTGTTACTTGGTGTCAGTGGATGTCTGTGTTACTTGGTGCAAGTGTGTGTCTTTGTTACTGGGCATCAATGCATGTCTTTGTGACTTGGTATCAGTGTAGGTCTTTGTGACTTGGTGTCAGTGTATGTCTTTTTTACTGGGTGTCAGTGTGTGTCTGTGTTACTTGGTGTCAGTGTTTGTCTTTGTTACTGTGTATCAGTGTTTCTCTGTGTTACTGGGTGTCAGTGTGTGTTTGTTTGTGTTACTGCGTGTCAGTGTGTGTCTGTGACACTAGGTGTCAGTATTTAGTTTAGTTTACAGATACAGCACTGAAACAGGCCCTTCGGCCCACCGCGTCTCTGCCGACCATCAACACCCCATTTATACTAATCCTACACTAGTCGCGTATTCCGATCACATCCCCACCGGTCCCTATATATTTCCCTACCACCTACGTATACTAGGGGCAATTTATAATGGCCCATTAACCTATCAACCTGCATGTCTTTGGCATGTGGGAGGAAACCGGAGCACCCGGAGGAAACCCACGGAGACACAGGGAGAACTTGCAAACAGGCAGTACCCAGAATCGAACCCGGGTACCTGGAGCTGTGTTGCTGCGGTGCTAAGCACGGCGCCAATGAGCAACCCCTCCCCCCTCACCACTGTGTGCCTGTGTTACTGGGTATCAGTGTATGTCTTTGTTACTTGGTGTCAGTGCATGTCTGTGTTACTTGGTGTCAGTGCGTTTGTTTGTGTTACTGGGTGTCAGTGTGTGTCTGTGTTACTTGGTGTAAGTGTGTGTCTTTGTTACTTGGTGTCCGTGTGTGTCTGTGTTACTGGGTATCAGTGCCTGTCTTTGTTACTTGGTGTAAGTGTGTGTCTGTGTTACTGGGTATCAGATATGTCTTTGTTACTTGGTGTCAGTGTATGTCTGTGTTACTTGGTGTAAGTGTGTTTCTGTGTTACTGGGTATCAGTGTATGTCTTTGTGACTTGGTATCAGTGAGTGTCTTTGTTACTGGGTGTCAGTGTATGTCTTTGTTATTGGGTGTCAGTGTATTTCTTTGTTACTTGGTGTAAGTGTGTGTCTGTGTTCCTGGGTATCAGTGTATGTCTTTGTTACTTGGTGTCAGTGTATGTCTTTTTTACTTGGTGTAATTGTCTGTCTTTGTTACTTGGTGTCAGTGTATGTCTGTGATACTTGGTGTAAGTGTGTGTCTTTGTTACTTGATGTAAGTGTATGTCTTTGTTACTTGGTGTCAGTGTATGTCTTTGTTACTTGGTGTCAGTGTGTGTCTGTGTTACTGGGCATCAGTGTATGTCTTTGTGACTTGGTATCAGTGTATGTCTTTGTGACTTGGTGTCAGTGTATGTCTTTGTTACTTGGTGTAAGTGTGTGTCTGTGTTACTGGGTGTCAGTGTATGTCTGTGTTACTTGGTGTAAGTGTGTGTCTGTGTTACTGGGCATCAGTTTATGTCTTGGTGACTTGGTATCAGTTTATGTCTTTGTTACTGGGTGTCAGTGTGTGTCTTTGTGACTTGTTGTCAGTGTATGTCTTTGTTACTTGGTGTAAGTGTGTGTCTGTGTTACTGGGTATCAGTGTATGTCTTTGTTACTTGGTGTCAGTGTATGTCAAAATACTTGGTGTAGGTGTATGTCTTTGTTACTTGGTGTAATTGTCTGTCTTTGTTACTTGGTGTCAGTGTATGTCTTTGCTACTTGGTGTCAGTGTGTGTCTGTGTTACGGGGTATCAGTGTATGTTTTGTGACTTGGTATCAGTGTATGTCTTTGTGACTTGGTGTCAGTGTATGTCTTTGTTACTGGGTGTAAGTGTGTGTCTGTGTTACTTGGTGTCAGTGTATGTCTTTGTTACTGTTTATTAGTGTTTCGCTGTGTTACTGCATGTATGTGTGTGTTTGTTTGTGTTACATGGTGTCAGTGTATGTCTTTGTTACTTGGTGTAAGTGTGTGTCTGTGTTACTGGGTATCAGTGTTTGTCTTTGTTACTTGGTGTAAGTGTGTGTCTTTGTTACTGGGAATCAGTGTCTGTCTTTTTTACTTGGTGTAAGTCTGTGTCTGTGTTACTGGGTATCAGTGTCTGTCTTTGTTACTTGGTGTAAGAGTGTGTCTGTGTTACTGGGTATCAGTGCATGTCTTTGTTACTTGGTGTCAGTGTATGTCTGTGTTACTTGGTGTAAGTGTGTGACTGTGTTACTGGGTATCAGTGTATGTCTTTGTGACATGGTGTCAGTGTATGTCTTTGTTACTGGGTGTCAGTGTGTGTCTTTGTGACTTGGTGTCAGTGTATGTCAAAATACTTGCTGTAAGTGTATGTCTTTGTTACTTGGTGTAATTGTCTGTCTTTGTTACTTGGTGTCAGTGTATGTCTGTGTTACTTGGTGTAAGTGTGTGTCTTTGTTACTTGGTGTAGGTGTATGTCTTTGTTACTTGGTGTCAGTGTATGTCTTTGTTACTTGGTGTCAGTGTGTGTCTGTGTTACTGGGCATCAGTGTCTGTCTTTGTGATTTGGTATCAGTGTATGTCTTTGTGACTTGGTGTCAGTGTATGTCTTTGTTACTTGGTGTAAGTGTGTGTCTGTGTTACTGGGTGTCAGTGTATGTCTGTGTTACTTGGTGTAAGTGTGTGTCTGTGTTACTGGGTATCAGTCTATGTCTTTGTTACTTGGTGTCAGTTTATGTCTTTGTTACTGGGTGTCCGTGTGTGTCTTTGTGACTTGTTGTCAGTGTATGTCTTTGTTACTTGGTGTAAGTGTGTGTCTGTGTTACTGGGTATCAGTGTATGTCAAAATACTTGGTGTAGGTGTATGTCTTTGTTACTTGGTGTAATTGTCTGTCTTTGTTACTTGGTGTAAGTGTATGTGTTTGTTACTTGGTGTCAGTGTGTGTCTTTGTGACTGGGTGTCAGTGTGTGTCTGTGTTACTGGGTATCAGTGTATGTCTTTGTGACTTGGTATCAGTGTATGTCTTTGTGACTTGGTGTCAGTGTATGTCTTTGTTACTGGGTGTAAGTCTGTGTCTGTGTTACTTGGTGTCAGTTTATGACTTTGTTACTGTTTATTAGTGTTTCGCTGTGTTACTGGGTGTCAGTGTGTGTTTGTTCGTGTTACATGGTGTCAATGTATGTCTTTGTTAATTGGTGTAAGTGTGTGTCTGTTTTACTGGGTATCAGTGTTTGTCTTTGTTACTTGGTGTAAGTGTGTGTCTTTGTTACTTGGTGTAATTGTATGTCTTTGTTACTTGGTGTCAGTGTATGTCTGTGTTACTTGGTGTAAGTGTGTGTCTTTGTTACTTGGTGTAAGTGTGTGTCTGTGTTACTTTGTGTAAGTGTGTGTCTGTGTTCCTGGGTATCAGTGTATGTCTTTGTTACTTGGTGTCAGTGTATGTCTGTGTTACTTGGTGTAATTGTGTGTCTGTGTTACTGGGTATCAGTGTCTGTCTTTGTTACTTGGTGTAAGTGTGTGTCAGTGTTACTGGTTATCAGTGTATGTCTTTGTTACTTGGTGTCAGTGTATGTCTGTGTTACTTGGTGTAAGTGTGTGTCTGTGTGACTGGGTATCAGTGTATGTCTTTGTGACTTGGTGTCGGTGTATGTCTTTGTTACTGGGTGTCAGTTTGTGTCTTTGTGATTTGTTGTCAGTGTATGTCTTTGTTACTTGGTGTAAGTGTGTGTCTGTGTCACTGGGTATCAGTGTATGTCTTTGTTACTTGGTGTCAGCGTCAGTCAAAATACTTGGTGTAAGTGTATGTCTTTGTTACTTGGTGTCAGTGTATGTCTTTGTTACTTGGTATCAGTGTATGTCTTTGTGACTTGGTGTCAGTGTATGTCTTTGTTACTGGGTGTAAGTGTGTGTCTGTGTTACTTGGTGTCAGTGTATGTCTTTGTTACTGTTTATTAGTGTTTCTCTGTGTTACTGGGTGTCAGTGTGTGTTTGTTTGTGTTACTTGGTGTCAGTGTATGTCTTTGATACTTGGTGTAAGTGTGTGTCTGTGTTACTGGGTATCAGTGTCTGTCTTTGTTACTTGGTGTAAGTGTGTGTCTTTGTTACTTGGTGTAATTGTATGTCTTTGTTACTTGGTGTCAGTGTATGTCTGTGTTAGGTGGTGTAAGTGTATGTCTTTGTTACTTGGTGTAAGTGTGTGTCTGTGTTACTTGGTGTAAGTGTATGTCTGTGTTCCTGGGTACCAGTGTATGTCTTTGTTACTTGGTGTCAGTGTATGCCTGTGTTACGTGGTGTACGTGTGTGTCTGTGTTACTGGGTATCAGTGTCTGTCTTTGTTACTTGGTGTAAGTGTGTGTCTGTGTTACTGGGTATCAGTGTATGTCTTTGTTACTGGGTATAAGTGTGTGTCTGTGTTACTTGGTGTCAGTGTATGTCTTTGTTACTGTTTATTAGTGTTTCGCTGTGTTACTGGGTGTCAGTGTGTGTTTGTTTGTGTTACATGGTGTCAATGTATGTCTTTGTTACTTGGTGTAAGTGTGTGTCTGTGTTACTGGGTATCAGTGTTTGTCTTTGTTACTTGGTGTAAGTGTGTGTCTGTGTTACTGGGTATCAGTGTATGTCTTTGTTACTTGGTGTAAGTGTGTGTATTTGTTACTTGGTGTGCTTGTGTGTCTCTGTTTCTGGGTGTCAGTGTATTTCTTTGTTACTGGGTGTCAGTGTATGTCTTTGTTACTTGGTGTAAGTGTGTGTCTGTGTTACTGGGTGTCAGTGTCTGTCTTTTTTCCTTGGTGTAAGTGTGTGTCTTTGTTACTGGATATCAGTGCATGTCTTTGTTACTTGGTGTCATTGTATGTCTGTGTTACTTGGTGTAAGTGCGTGTATGTGTTACTGGGTATCAGTGTGTATCTGTGTTACTTGGTGTAAGTGTGTGTCTGTGTTCCTGGGTATCAGTGTATGTCTTTGTTACTTGGTGTCAGTGTATGTCTGTGTTACTTGGTGTAGTTGTGTGTCTGTGTTACTGGTTATCAGTGTATGTCTTTGTTACTTGGTGTCAGTGTATGTCTGTGTTACTTGGTGTAAGTGTGTGTCTGTGTGACTGG
The DNA here is from genome assembly GCF_036365525.1 of Heterodontus francisci. Classification (NCBI taxonomy): domain Eukaryota; kingdom Metazoa; phylum Chordata; class Chondrichthyes; order Heterodontiformes; family Heterodontidae; genus Heterodontus; species Heterodontus francisci. The sequence continues at coordinate 21,271,540 of NW_027141852.1, read as the reverse complement.
GTATCAGTGTATGTCTTTGTGACTTGGTGTCGGTGTATGTCTTTGTTACTGGGTGTCAGTTTGTGTCTTTGTGACTTGGTGTCAGTGTATGTCTTTGTTACTTGGTGTAAGTGTGTGTCTGTGTCACTGGGTATCAGTGTATGTCTTTGTTACTTGGTGTCAGCGTCAGTCAAAATACTTGGAGTAAGTGTATGTCTTTGTTACTTGGTGTAATTGTCTGTCTTTGTTACTTGGTGTAAGTGTATGTCTTTGTTACTTGGTGTCAGTGTATGTCTTTGTTACTTGGTATCAGTGTATGTCTTTGTGACTTGGTGTCAGTGTATGTCTGTGTTAGGTGGTGTAAGTGTATGTCATTGTTACTTGGTGTAAGTGTGTGTCTGTTTTACTTGGTGTAAGTGTGTGTTTGTGTTCCTTGGTATCAGTGTATGTCTATGTTACTTGGTGTCAGTGTATGTCTGTGTTACTTGGTGTAAGTGTGTGTCTGTGTTACTGGGTGTCAGTGTATGTCTTTGTTACTGGGTGTCAGTGTATGTCTTTGTTACTTGTTGTAAGTGTGTGTCCGTGTTACTGGGTATCAGTGTCTGTCTTTGTTACTTGGTGTAAGTGTGTGTCTGTGTTACTGGGTATCAGTGTATGTCTTTGTTACTGGGTGTAAGTGTGTGTCTGTGTTACTTGGTGTCAGTGTATGTCTTTGTTACTGTTTATTAGTGTTTCGCTGTGTTACTGGGTGTCAGTGTGTGTTTGTTTGTGTTACATGGTGTCAATGTATGTCTTTGTTACTTGGTGCAAGTGTGTGTCTGTGTTACTGGGTATCAGTGTTTGTCTTTGTTACTTGGTGTAAGTGTGTGGCTTTGTTACTTGGTGTAATAGTATGTCTTTGTTACTTGGTGTCAGTGTATGTCTGTGTTACTTGGTGTAAGTGTATGTCTTTGTTACTGGGTATCAGTGTCTGTCTTTGTTACTTGGTGTAAGTGTGTGTCTGTGTTACTTGGTGTAAGTGTGTGTCTGTGTTCCTGGGTATCAGTGAATGTCTTTGTTACCTGGTGTCAGTGTATGTCTGTGTTACTTGGTGTAAGTGTGTGTCTGTGTTACTGGGTATCAGTGTCTGTCTTTGTTACTTGGTGTAAGTGTGTGTCAGTGTTACTGGGTATCAGTGTATGTCTTTGTTACTTGGTGTCAGTGTATGTCTGTGTTACTTGGTGTAAGTGTGTGTCTGTGTGACTGGGTATCAGTGTATGTCTTTGTGACTTGGTGTCGGTGTATGTCTTTGTTACTGGGTGTCAGTTGGTGTCTTTGTGACTTGGTGTCAGTGTATGTCTTTGTTACTTGGTGTAAGTGTGTGTCTGTGTCACTGGGTATCAGTGTATGTCTTTGTTACTTGGTGTCAGCGTCAGTCAAAATACTTGGAGTAAGTGTATGTCTTTGTTACTTGGTGTAATTGTCTGTCTTTGTTACTTGGTGTAAGTGTGTGTCTGTGTTACTTGGTGTAAGTGTGTGTCTGTGTTACTGGGTGTCAGTGTATGTCTTTGTTACTGGGTGTCAGTGTATATCTTAGTTACTTGTTGTAAGTGTGTGTCTGTGTTACTGGGTATCAGTGTCTGTCTTTGTTACTTGGTGTAAGTGTGTGTCTGTGTTACTGGGTATCAGTGTATGTCTTTGTTACTGGGTGTAAGTGTGTGTCTGTGTTACTTGGTGTAAGTGTGTGTCTGTGTTACTGGGTGTCAGTGTATGTCTTTGTTACTGGGTGTCAGTGTATGTCTTTGTTACTTGTTGTAAGTGTGTGTCTGTGTTACTGGGTATCAGTGTCTGTCTTTGTTACTTGGTGTAATTGTGTGTCTGTGTTACTGGGTATCAGTGTATGTCTTTGTTACTGGGTGTAAGTATGTGTCTGTGTTACTTGGTGTCAGTGTATGTCTTTGTTACTGTTTATTAGTGTTTCGCTGTGTTACTGGGTGTCAGTGTGTGTTTGTTTGTGTTACATGGTGTCAATGTATGTCTTTGTTACTTGGTGCAAGTGTGTGTCTGTGTTACTGGGTATCAGTGTTTGTCTTTGTTACTTGGTGTAAGTGTGTGTCTTTGTTACTTGGTGTAATTGTATGTCTTTGTTACTTGGTGTCAGTGTATGTCTGTGTTACTTGGTGTAAGTGTATGTCTTTGTTACTTGGTGTAAGTGTGTGTCTGTGTTACTTGGTGTAAGTGTGTGTCTGTGTTCCTGGGTATCAGTGTATGTCTTTGTTACCTGGTGTCAGTGTATGTCTGTGTTACTTGGTGTAAGTGTGTGTCTGTGTTACTGGGTATCAGTGTCTGTCTTTGTTACTTGGTGTAAGTGTGTGTCAGTGTTACTGGGTATCAGTGTATGTCTTTGTTACTTGGTGTCAGTGTATGTCTGTGTTACTTGGTGTAAGTGTGTGTCTGTGTGACTGGGTATCAGTGTATGTCTTTGTGACTTGGTGTCGGTGTATGTCTTTGTTACTGGGTGTCATTTGGTGTCTTTGTGACTTGGTGTCAGTGTATGTCTTTGTTACTTGGTGTAAGTGTGTGTCTGTGTCACTGGGTATCAGTGCATGTCTTTGTTACTTGGTGTCAGCGTCAGTCAAAATACTTGGTGTAAGTGTCTGTCTTTGTTACTTGGTGTAATTGTCTGTCTTTGTTACTTGGTGTAAGTGTATGTCGTTGTTACTTGGTGTCAGTGTATGTCTTTGTTTCTTGGTGTCAGTGTGTGTCTGTGTTACTGGTTATCAGTGTATGTCTTTGTGACTTGATATCAGTGTATGTCTTTGTTACTGGGTTTCAGTGTGTGTCTGTGTTACTGGGTATCAGTGTATGACATTGTGACTTGGTATCAGTGTACGTCTTTGTTACTGGGTGTCAGTGTATGTCTTTGTTACTGGGTGTCAGTGTATGTCTTTGTTACTTGGTGTAAGTGTGTGTCCGTGTTTCTGTGTATCAGTGTCTGTCTTTGTTACTTGGTGTAAGTGTGTGTCTGTGTTACTGGGTATCAGTGTATGTCTTTGTTACTGGGTGTAAGTGTGTGTCTGTGTTACTTGGTGTCAGTGTATGTCGTTGTTACTGTTTATTAGTGTTTCACTGTGTTACTGGGTGTCAGTGTGTGTTTGTTTGTGTTACATGGTGTCAATGTATGTCTTTGTTACTTGGTGCAAGTGTGTGTCTGTGTTACTGGGTATCAGTGTTTGTCTTTGTTACTTGGTGTAAGTGTGTGGCTTTGTGACTTGGTGTAATAGTATGTCTTTGTTACTTGGTGTCAGTGTATGTCTGTGTTACTTGGTGTAAGTGTATGTCTTTGTTACTTGGTGTAAGTGTGTGTCTGTGTTACTTGGTGTAAGTGTGTGTCTGTGTTCCTGGGTATCAGTGTATGTCTTTGTTACCTGGTGTCAGTGTATGTCTGTGTTACTTGGTGTAAGTGTGTGTCTGTGTTACTGGGTATCAGTGTCTGTCTTTGTTACTTGGTGTAAGTGTGTGTCAGTGTTACTGGGTATCAGTGTATGTCTTTGTTACTTGGTGTCAGTGTATGTCTGTGTTACTTGGTGTAAGTGTGTGTCTGTGTGACTGGGTATCATTGTATGTCTTTGTGACTTGGTGTCGGTGTATGTCTTTGTTACTGGGTGTCAGTTGGTGTCTTTGTGACTTGGTGTCAGTGTATGTCTTTGTTACTTGGTGTAAGTGTGTGTCTGTGTCACTGGGTATCAGTGTATGTCTTTGTTACTTCGTGTCAGCGTCAGTCAAAATACTTGGTGTAAGTGTATGTCTTTGTTACTTGGTGTAATTGTCTGTCTTTGTTACTTGGTGTAAGTGTGTGTCTGTGTTACTTGGTGTAAGTGTGTGTCTGTGTTACTGGGTGTCAGTGTATGTCTTTGTTACTGGGTGTCAGTGTATGTCTTTGTTACTTGTTGTAAGTGTGTGTCTGTGTTACTGGGTACCAGTGTCTGTCTTTGTTACTTGGTGTAAGTGTGTGTCTGCGTTACTGGGTATCAGTGTATGTCTTTGTTACTGGGTGTAAGTGTGTGTCTGTGTTACTTGGTGTAAGTGTGTGTCTGTGTTACTGGGTGTCAGTGTATGTCTTTGTTACTGGGTGTCAGTGTATGTCTTTGTTACTTGTTGTAAGTGTGTGTCTGTGTTACTGGGTATCAGTGTCTGTCTTTGTTACTTGGTGTAAGTGTGTGTCTGTGTTACTGGGTATCAGTGTATGTCTTTGTTACTGGGTGTAAGTGTGTGTCTGTGTTACTTGGTGTCAGTGTATGTCTTTGTTACTGTTTATTAGTGTTTCGCTGTGTTACTGGGTGTCAGTGTGTGTTTGTTTGTGTTACATGGTGTCAATGTATGTCTTTGTTACTTGGTGCAAGTCTGTGTCTGTGTTACTGGGTATCAGTGTTTGTCTTTGTTACTTGGTGTAAGTGTGTGTCTTTGTTACTTGGTGTAATTGTATGTCTTTGTTACTTGGTGTCAGTGTATGTCTGTGTTACTTGGTGTAAGTTTATGTCTTTGTTACTTGGTGTAAGTGTGTGTCTGTGTTACTTGGTGTAAGTGTGTGTCTGTGTTCCTGGGTATCAGTGTATGTCTTTGTTACCTGGTGTCAGTGTATGTCTGTGTTACTTGGTGTAAGTGTGTGTCTGTGTTACTGGGTATCAGTGTCTGTCTTTGTTACTTGGTGTAAGTGTGTGTCAGTGTTACTGGGTATCAGTGTATGTCTTTGTTACTTGGTGTCAGTGTATGTCTGTGTTACTTGGTGTAAGTGTGTGTCTGTGTGACTGGGTATCAGTGTATGTCTTTGTGACTTGGTGTCGGTGTATGTCTTTGTTACTGGGTGTCATTTGGTGTCTTTGTGACTTGGTGTCAGTGTATGTCATTGTTACTTGGTGTAAGTGTGTGTCTGTGTCACTGGGTATCAGTGCATGTCTTTGTTACTTGGTGTCAGCGTCAGTCAAAATACTTGGTATAAGTGTATGGCTTTGTTACTTGGTGTAATTGTCTGTCTTTGTTACTTGGTGTAAGTGTATGTCGTTGTTACTTGGTGTCAGTGTATGCCTTTGTTACTTGGTGTCAGTGTGTGTCTGTGTTACTGGGTATCAGTGTATGTCTTTGTGACTTGATATCAGTGTATGTCTTTGTTACTGGGTTTCAGTGTGTGTCTGTGTTACTGGGTATCAGTGTATGTCATTGTGACTTGGTATCAGTGTATGTCTTTGTTACTGGGTGTCAGTGTATGTCTTTGTTACTGGGTGCCAGTGTATGTCTTTGTTACTTGGTGTAAGTGTGTGTCTGTGTTACTGGGTATCAGTGTATGTCTTTGTTACTTGGTGTCAGTGTATGTCTTTTTTACTTGGTGTAAGTGTATGTCTTTGTTACTTGGTGTCAGTGTATGTCTTTGAAACTTGGTGCAAGTGTGTGTCTGTGCTACTGGGTATCAGTGTCTGTCTTTGTTAATTTGTGTCAGTGTATGTCTTTGTTACTTGGTGTAAGTGTGTGTCTGTGTTACTGTGTATCAGTGTATGTCTTTGTTACTTGGTGTCAGTGTATGTCAAAATACTTGGTGTAAGTGGATGTCTTTGTTACTTGGTGTCAGTGTATGGCTTTGTTACTTGGTGTCAGTGTGTGTCTGTGTTACTGGGTATCAGTGTATGCCTTTGTGAATTGGTATCAGTGTATGTATTTGTGACTTGGTGTCAGTGTATGTCTTTGTTACTGGGTGTAAGTGTGTGTCTGTGTTACTTGGTGTCAGTGTATGTCTTTGTTACTGTTTATTAGTGCTTCTCTGCGTTACTGGGTGTCAGTGTGTGTTTGTTTGTGTTACTTGGTGTCAGTGTATGTCTTTGTTACTTGGTGTAAGTGTGTGTCTGTGTTACTGGGTATCAGTGTCTGTCTTTGTTACTTGGTGTAATTGTGTGTCTTTGTTACTTGGTGTAATTGTATGTCTTTGTTACTTGGTGTCAGTGTATGTCTGTGTTAGCTGGTGTAAGTGTATGTCTTTGTTACTTGGTGTAAGTGTGTGTCTGTGTTACTTGGTGTAAGTGTGTGTCTGTGTTCCTGGGTATCAGTGTATGTCTTTGTTACTTGGTGTAAGTGTGTGTCTGTGTTACTTCGTGTAAGTGTGTGTCTGTGTTCCTGGGTATCAGTGTATGTCTTTGTTACTTGGTGTCAGTGTATGTCTGTGTTACGTGGTGTAAGTGTGTGTCTGTGTTACTGGGTATCAGTGTCTGTCTTCGTTACTTGGTGTAAGTGTGTGTCTGTGTTACTTGGTGACAGTGTATGTCTTTGTTTCTGTTTATTACTGTTTCGCTGCGTTACTGGGTGTCAGTGTGTGTTTGTTTGTGTTACATGGTGTCAATGTATGTCTTTGTTACTTGGTGTAAGTGTGTGTCTGTGTTACTGGGTATCAGTGTTTGTCTTTGTTACTTGGTGTAAGTGTGTGGCTGTGTTACTGGGTATCAGTGTATGTCTTTGTTACTTGGTGTAAGTGTGTGTATTTGTTACTTGGTGTGCTTGTGTGTCTGTGTTACTGGGTGTCAGTGTATGTCTTTGTTACTGGGTGTCAGTGTATGTCTTTGTTACTTGGTGTAAGTGTGTGTCTGTGTTACTGGGTGTCAGTGTCTGTCTTTTTTACTTGGTGTAAGTGTGTGTCTTTGTTACTTGGTGTCAGTGTATGTCTTTTTTACTTGGTGTAAGTGTATGTCTTTGTTACTTGGTGTCAGTGTATGTCTTTGAAACTTGGTGCAAGTGTGTGTCTGTGCTACTGGGTATCAGTGTCTGTCTTTGTTAATTTGTGTCAGTGTATGTCTTTGTTACTTGGTGTAAGTGTGTGTCTGTGTTACTGTGTATCAGTGTATGTCTTTGTTACTTGGTGTCAGTGTATGTCAAAATACTTGGTGTAAGTGGATGTCTTTGTTACTTGGTGTCAGTGTATGGCTTTGTTACTTGGTGTCAGTGTGTGTCTGTGTTACTGGGTATCAGTGTATGCCTTTGTGAATTGGTATCAGTGTATGTATTTGTGACTTGGTGTCAGTGTATGTCTTTGTTACTGGGTGTAAGTGTGTGTCTGTGTTACTTGGTGTCAGTGTATGTCTTTGTTACTGTTTATTAGTGCTTCTCTGTGTTACTGGGTGTCAGTGTGTGTTTGTTTGTGTTACTTGGTGTCAGTGTATGTCTTTGTTACTTGGTGTAAGTGTGTGTCTGTGTTACTGGGTATCAGTGTCTGTCTTTGTTACTTGGTGTAATTGTGTGTCTTTGTTACTTGGTGTAATTGTATGTCTTTGTTACTTGGTGTCAGTGTATGTCTGTGTTAGCTGGTGTAAGTGTATGTCTTTGTTACTTGGTGTAAGTGTGTGTCTGTGTTACTTGGTGTAAGTGTGTGTCTGTGTTCCTGGGTATCAGTGTATGTCTTTGTTACTTGGTGTAAGTGTGTGTCTGTGTTACTTCGTGTAAGTGTGTGTCTGTGTTCCTGGGTATCAGTGTATGTCTTTGTTACTTGGTGTCAGTGTATGTCTGTGTTACGTGGTGTAAGTGTGTGTCTGTGTTACTGGGTATCAGTGTCTGTCTTCGTTACTTGGTGTAAGTGTGTGTCTGTGTTACTTGGTGACAGTGTATGTCTTTGTTTCTGTTTATTACTGTTTCGCTGCGTTACTGGGTGTCAGTGTGTGTTTGTTTGTGTTACATGGTGTCAATGTATGTCTTTGTTACTTGGTGTAAGTGTGTGTCTGTGTTACTGGGTATCAGTGTTTGTCTTTGTTACTTGGTGTAAGTGTGTGGCTGTGTTACTGGGTATCAGTGTATGTCTTTGTTACTTGGTGTAAGTGTGTGTATTTGTTACTTGGTGTGCTTGTGTGTCTGTGTTACTGGGTGTCAGTGTATGTCTTTGTTACTGGGTGTCAGTGTATGTCTTTGTTACTTGGTGTAAGTGTGTGTCTGTGTTACTGGGTGTCAGTGTCTGTCTTTTTTACTTGGTGTAAGTGTGTGTCTTTGTTACTGGGTATCAGTGCATGTCTTTGTTACTTGGTGTCATTGATGTCTGTGTTACTTGGTGTAAGTGCGTGTCTGTGTTACTGGGTATCAGTGTGTGTCTGTGCTACTTGGTGTAAGTGTGTGTATGTGTTCCTGGGTATCAGTGTATGTCTTTGTTACTTGGTGTCAGTGTATGTCTGTGTTACTTGGTGTAGTTGTGTGTCTGTGTTACTGGGTATCAGTGTCTGTCTTTGTTACTTGGTGCAAGTGTGTGTCAGTGTTACTGGTTATCAGTGTATGTCTTTGTTACTTGGTGTCAGTGTATGTCTGTGTTACTTGGTGGAAGTGTGTGTCTGTGTGACTGGGTATCAGTGTATGTCTTTGAAACTTGGTGTCGGTGTTTGTCTTTGTTACTGGGTGTCAGTTTGTGTCTTTGTGACTTGGTGTCAGTGTATGTCTTTGTTACTTGGTGTAAGTGTGTGTCTGTGTCACTGGGTATCAGTGTATGTCTTTGTTACTTGGTGTCAGCGTCAGTCAAAATACTTGGAGTAAGTGTATGTCTTTGTTACTTGGTGTAATTGTCTGTCTTTGTTACTTGGTGTAAGTGTATGTCGTTGTTACTTGGTGTCAGTGTATGTCTTTGTTACTTGGTGTCAGTGTGTGTCTGTGTTACTGGGAATCAGTGTATGTCTTAGTGACTTGATATCAGTGTATGTCTTTGTTACTGGATTTCAGTGTGTGTCTGTGTTACTGGGTATCAGTGTATGTCATTGTGACTTGGTATCAGTGTATGTCTTTGTTACTGGGTGTCAGTGTATGTCTTTGTTACTGGGTGTCAGTGTATGTCTTTGTTACTTGGTGTAAGTGTGTGTCTGTGTTACTGGGTATCAGTGTATGTCTTTGTTACTTGGTGTCAGTGTATGTCTTTTTTACTTGGTGTAAGTGTATGTCTTTGTTACTTGGTGTCAGTGTATGTCTTTGTTACTTGGTGTAAGTGTGTGTCTGTGCTACTGGGTATCAGTGTCTGTCTTTGTTAATTTGTGTCAGTGTATGTCTTTGTTACTTGGTGTAAGTGTGTGTCTGTGTTACTGTGTATCAGTGTATGTCTTTGTTACTTGGTGTCAGTGTGTCAAAATACTTGGTGTAAGTGTATGTCTTTGTTACTTGGTGTCAGTGTATTTCTTTGTTACTTGGTGTCAGTGTGTGTCTGTGTTACTGGGTATCAGTGTATGCCTTTGTGAATTGGTATCAGTGTATGTATTTGTGACTTGGTGTCAGTGTATGTCTTTGTTACTGGGTGTAAGTGTGTGTCTGTGTTACTTGGTGTCAGTGTATGTCTTTGTTACTGTTTATTAGTGCTTCTCTGTGTTACTGGGTGTCAGTGTGTGTTTGTTTGTGTTACTTGGTGTCAGTGTATGTCTTTGTTACTTGGTGTAAGTGTGTGTCTGTGTTACTGGGTATCAGTGTCTGTCTTTGTTACTTGGTGTAATTGTATGTCTTTGTTACTTGGTGTCAGTGTATGTCTGTGTTAGGTGGTGTAAGTGTATGTCTTTGTTACTTGGTGTAAGTGTGTGTCTGTGTTACTTGGTGTAAGTGTGTGTCTGTGTTCCTGGGTATCAGTGTATGTCTTTGTTACTTGGTGTAAGTGTGTGTCTGTGTTACTTCGTGTAAGTGTGTGTCTGTGTTCCTGGGTATCAGTGTATGTCTTTGTTACTTGGTGTCAGTGTATGTCTGTGTTACGTGGTGTAAGTGTGTGTCTGTGTTACTGGGTATCAGTGTCTGTCTTCGTTACTTGGTGTAATTGTATGTCTTTGTTACTTGGTGTCAGTGTATGTCTTTGTTACTGGGTGTAAGTGTGTGTCTGTGTTACTTGGTGACAGTGTATGTCTTTGTTTCTGTTTATTAGTGTTTCGCTGTGTTACTGGGTGTCAGTGTGTGTTTGTTTGTGTTACATGGTGTCAATGTATGTCTTTGTTACTTGGTGTAATTGTGTGTCTGTGTTACTGGGTATCAGTGTTTGTCTTTGTTACTTGGTGTAAGTGTGTGTATTTGTTACTTGGTGTGCTTGTGTGTCTGTGTTACTGGGTGTCAGTGTATGTCTTTGTTACTGGGTGTCAGTGTATGTCTTTGTTACTTGGTGTAAGTGTGTGTCTGTGTTACTGGGTGTCAGTGTCTGTCTTTTTTACTTGGTGTAAGTGTGTGTCTTTGTTACTGGGTATCAGTGCATGTCTTTGTTACTTGGTGTCATTGATGTCTGTGTTACTTGGTGTAAGTGCGTGTCTGTGTTACTGGGTATCAGTGTGTGTCTGTGTTACTTGGTGTAAGTGTGTGTCTGTGTTCCTGGGTATCAGTGTATGTCTTTGTTACTTGGTGTCAGTGTATGTCTGTGTTACTTGGTGTAGTTGTGTGTCTGTGTTACTGGGTATCAGTGTCTGTCTTTGTTACTTGGTGCAAGTGTGTGTCAGTGTTACTGGTTATCAGTGTATGTCTTTGTTACTTGGTGTCAGTGTATGTCTGTGTTACTTGGTGGAAGTGTGTGTCTGTGTGACTGGGTATCAGTGTATGTCTTTGTGACTTGGTGTCGGTGTATGTCTTTGTTACTGGGTGTCAGTTTGTGTCTTTGTGACTTGATGTCAGTGTATGTCTTTGTTACTTGGTGTAAGTGTGTGTCTGTGTCACTGGGTATCAGTGTATGTCTTTGTTACTTGGTGTCAGCGTCAGTCAAAATACTTGGAGTAAGTGTATGTCTTTGTTACTTGGTGTAATTGTCTGTCTTTGTTACTTGGTGTAAGTGTATGTCTTTGTTACTTGGTGTAAGTGTGTGTCTGTGTTACTGGGTATCAGTGTTTCTCTTTGTCACTTGGTGTAAGTGTGTGTCTGTGTTACTGGGTATCAGTGTCTGTCTTTGTTACTTTGTGCAAGTGTGTGTCAGTGTTACTGGTTATCAGTGTATGTCTTTGTTACTTGGTGTCAGTGTATGTCTGTGTTACTTGGTGGAAGTGTGTGTCTGTGTGACTGGGTATCAGTGTATGTCTTTGTGACTTGGTGTCGGTGTTTGTCTTTGTTACTGGGTGTCAGTTTGTGTCTTTGTTACTTGGTGTCAGTGTATGTCTTTGTTACTTGGTGTCAGTGTGTGTCTGTGTTACTGGGTATCAGTGTATGTCTTTGTGACTTGATATCAGTGTATGTCTTTGTTACTGGGTTTCAGTGTGTGTCTGTGTTACTGGGTATCAGTGTATGTCATTGTGACTTGGTATCAGTCTATGTCTTTGTTACTGGGTGTCAGTGTATGTCTTTGTTACTGGGTGTCAGTGTATGTCTTTGTTACTTGGTGTAAGTGTGTGTCTGTGTTACTGGGTATCAGTGTATGTCTTTGTTACTTGGTGTCAGTGTATGTCTTTTTTACTTGGTGTAAGTGTATGTCTTTGTTACTTGGTGTCAGTGTATGTCTTTGTTACTTGGTGTAAGTGTGTGTCTGTGCTACTGGGTATCAGTGTCTGTCTTTGTTAATTTGTGTCAGTTTATGTCTTTGTTACTTGGTGTAAGTGTGTGTCTGTGTTACTGTGTATCAGTGTATGTCTTTGTTACTTGGTGTCAGTGTGTCAAAATACTTGGTGTAAGTGTATGTCTTTGTTACTTGGTGTCAGTGTATTTCTTTGTTACTTGGTGTCAGTGTGTGTCTGTGTTACTGGGTATCAGTGTATGCCTTTGTGAGTTGGTATCAGTGTATGTATTTGTGACTTGGTGCCAGTGTATGTCTTTGTTACTGGGTGTAAGTGTGTGTCTGTGTTACTTGGTGTCATTGTATGTCTTTGTTACTGTTTATTAGTGCTTCTCTGTGTTACTGGGTGTCAGTGTGTGTTTGTTTGTGTTACTTGGTGTCAGTGTATGTCTTTGTTACTTGGTGTAAGTGTGTGTCTGTGTTACTGGGTATCAGTGTCTGTCTTTGTTACTTGGTGTAATTGTGTGTCTTTGTTACTTGGTGTAATTGTATGTCTTTGTTACTTGGTGTCAGTGTATGTCTGTGTTAGGTGGTGTAAGTGTATGTCTTTGTTACTTGGTGTAAGTGTGTGTCTGTGTTACTTGGTGTAAGTGTGTGTCTGTGTTCCTGGGTATCAGTGTATGTCTTTGTTACTTGGTGTAAGTGTGTGTCTGTGTTACTTCGTGTAAGTGTGTGTCTGTGTTCCTGGGTATCAGTGTATGTCTTTGTTACTTGGTGTCAGTGTATGTCTGTGTTACGTGGTGTAAGTGTGTGTCTGTGTTACTGTGTATCAGTGTCTGTCTTCGTTACTTGGTGTAATTGTATGTCTTTGTTACTTGGTGTCAGTGTATGTCTTTGTTACTGGGTGTAAGTGTGTGTCTGTGTTACTTGGTGACAGTGTATGTCTTTGTTTCTGTTTATTAGTGTTTGGCTGTGTTACTGGGTGTCAGTGTGTGTTTGTTTGTGTTACATGGTGTCAATGTATGTCTTTGTTACTTGGTGTAATTGTGTGTCTGTGTTACTGGGTATCAGTGTTTGTCTTTGTTACTTGGTGTAAGTGTGTGTATTTGTTACTTGGTGTGCTTGTGTGTCTGTGTTACTGGGTGTCAGTGTATGTCTTTGTTACTGGGTGTCAGTGTATGTCTTTGTTACTTGGTGTAAGTGTGTGTCTGTGTTACTGGGTGTCAGTGTCTGTCTTTTTTACTTGGTGTAAGTGTGTGTCTTTGTTACTGGGTATCAGTGCATGTCTTTGTTACTTGGTGTCATTGATGTCTGTGTTACTTGGTGTAAGTGCGTGTCTGTGTTACTGGGTATCAGTGTGTGTCTGTGTTACTTGGTGTAAGTGTGTGTCTGTGTTCCTGGGTATCAGTGTATGTCTTTGTTACGTGGTGTCAGTGTATGTCTGTGTTACTTGGTGTAGTTGTGCGTCTGTGTTACTGGGTATCAGTGTCTGTCTTTGTTACTTGGTGCAAGTGTGTGTCAGTGTTAATGGTTATCAGTGTATGTCTTTGTTACTTGGTGTCAGTGTATGTCTGTGTTACTTGGTGGAAGTGTGTGTCTGTGTGACTGGGTATCAGTGTATGTCTTTGTGACTTGGTGTCGATGTATGTCTTTGTTACTGGGTGTCAGTTTGTGTCTTTGTGACTTGGTGTCAGTGTATGTCTTTGTTACTTGGTGTAAGTGTGTGTCTGTGTCACTGGGTATCAGTGTATGTCTTTGTTACTTGGTGTCAGCGTCAGTCAAAATACTTGGAGTAAGTGTATGTCTTTGTTACTTGGTGTAATTGTCTATCTTTGTTACTTGGTGTAAGTGTATGTCTTTGTTACTTGGTGTAAGTGTGTGTCTGTGTTACTGGGTATCAGTGTTTCTCTTTGTTACTTGGTGTAAGTGTGTGTCTGTGTTACTGGGTATCAGTGTATGCCTTTGTTACTTGGTGTAAGTGTGTGTATTTGTTACTTGTTGTGCTTGTGTGTCTGTGTTACTGGGTGTCAGTGTATGTCTTTGTTACTGGGTGTCAGTGTATGTCTTTGTTACTTGGTGTAAGTGTGTGTCTGTGTTACTGGGTGTGAGTGTCTGTCTTTTTTACTTGGTGTAAGTGTGTGTCTTTGTTACTGGGTATCAGTGCATGTCATTGTTACTTGGTGTCATTGTATGTCTGTGTTACTTGGTGTAAGTGCGTGTCTGTGTTACTGGGTATCAGTGTCTGTCTTTGTTACTTGGTGTAAGTGTGTGTCAGTGTTACTGGTTATCAGTGTATGTCTTTGTTACTTGGTGTCAGTGTGTGTCTGTGTTACTGGGTATCAGTGTATGCCTTTGTTACTTGGTGTAAGTGTGTGTCTGTGTGGCTGGGTATCAGTGTATGTCTTTGTGACTTGGTGTCGGTGTATGTCTTTGTTACTGGGTGTCAGTTTGTGTCTTTGTGACTTGGTGCCCGTGTATGTCTTTGTTACTTGGTGTAAGTGTGTGTCTGTGTCACTGGGTATCAGTGTATGTCTTTGTTACTTGGTGTCAGCGTCAGTCAAAATACTTGGAGTAAGTGTATGTCTTTGTTACTTGGTGCAATTGTCTGTCTTTGTTACTTGGTGTAAGTGTATGTCTTTGTTACTTGGTGTCAGTGTATGTCTTTGTTACTTGGTATCAGTGTATGTCTTTGTGACTTGGTGTCAGTGTATGTCTTTGTTGCTGGGTGTAAGTGTGTGTCTGTGTTACTTGGTGTCAGTGTATGTCTTTGTTACTTGGTGTCAGTGTATGTCTGTGTTAGGTGGTGTAAGTGTATGTCTTTGTTACTTGGTGTAAGTGTGTGTCTGTGTTACTTGGTGTAAGTGTGTGTCTGTGTTCCTGGGTATCAGTGTATATCTATGTTACTTGGTGTCAGTGTATGTCTGTGTTACTTGGTGTAAGTGTGTGTCTGTGTTACTGGGTGTCAGTGTATGTCTTTGTTACTGGGTGTCAGTGTATGTCTTTGTTACTTGTTGTAAGTGTGTGTCCGTGTTACTGGGTATCAGTGTCTGTCTTTGTTACTTGGTGTAAGTGTGTGTCTGTGTTACTGGGTATCAGTGTATGTCTTTGTTACTGGGTGTAAGTGTGTGTCTGCGTTACTTGGTGTCAGTGTATGTCTTTGTTACTGTTTATTGGTGTTTCGCTGTGTTACTGGGTGTCAGTGTGTGTTTGTTTGTGTTACATGGTGTCAATGTATGTCTTTGTTACTTGGTGCAAGTGTGTGTCTGTGTTACTGGGTATCAGTGTTTGTCTTTGTTACTTGGTGTAAGTGTGTGTCTTTGTTACTTGGTGTAATTGTATGTCTTTGTTACTTGGTGTCAGTGTATGTCTGTGTTACTTGGTGTAAGTGTATGTCTTTATTACTTGGTGTAAGTGTGTGTCTGTGTTACTTGGTGTAAGTGTGTGTCTGTGTTCCTGGGTATCAGTGTATGTCTTTGTTACCTGGTGTCAGTGTATGTCTGTGTTACTTGGTGTAAGTGTGTGTCTGTGTTACTGGGTATCAGTGTCTGTCTTTGTTACTTGGTGTAAGTGTGTGTCAGTGTTACTGGGTATCAGTGTATGTCTTTGTTACTTGGTGTCAGTGTATGTCTGTGTTACTTGGTGTAAGTGTGTGTCTGTGTGACTGGGTATCAGTGTATGTCTTTGTGACTTGGTGTCGGTGTATGTCTTTGTTACTGGGTGTCAGTTGGTGTCTTTGTGACTTGGTGTCAGTGTATGTCTTTGTTACTTGGTGTAAGTGTGTGTCTGTGTCACTGGGTATCAGTGTATGTCTTTGTTACTTGGTGTCAGCGTCAGTCAAAATACTTGGTGTAAGTGTATGTCTTTGTTACTTGGTGTAATTGTCTGTCTTTGTTACTTGGTGTAAGTGTGTGTCTGTGTTACTTGGTGTAAGTGTGTGGCTGTGTTCCTGGGTATCAGTGTATGTCTATGTTACTTGCTGTCAGTGTATGTCTGTGTTACTTGGTGTAAGTGTGTGTCTGTGTTACTGGGTGTCAGTGTATGTCTTTGTTACTGGGTGTCAGTGTATGTCTTTGTTACTTGTTGTAAGTGTGTGTCTGTGTTACTTCGTATCAGTGTCTGTCTTTGTTACTTGGTGTAAGTGTGTGTCTGTGTTACTGGGTATCAGTGTATGTCTTTGTTACTGGGTGTAAGTGTGTGTCTGTGTTACTTGGTGTCAGTGTATGTCTTTGTTACTGTTTATTAGTGTTTCGCTGTGTTACTGGGTGTCAGTGTGTGCTTGTTTGTGTTACATGGTGTCAATGTATGTCTTTGTTACTTCGTGCAAGTGTGTGTCTGTGTTACTGGGTATCAGTGTTTGTCTTTGTTACTTGGTGTAAGTGTGTGTCTTTGTTACTTGGTGTAATTGTATGTCTTTGTTACTTGGTGTCAGTGTATGTGTGTGTTACTTGGTGTAAGTGTATGTCTTTGTTACTTGGTGTAAGTGTGTGTCTGTGTTACTTGGTGTAAGTGTGTGTCTGTGTTCCTGAGTATCAGTGTATGTCTTTGTTACCTGGTGTCAGTGTATGTCTGTGTTACTTGGTGTAAGTGTGTGTCTGTGTTACTGGGTATCAGTGTCTGTCTTTGTTACTTGGTGTAAGTGTGTGTCAGTGTTACTGGTTATCAGTGTATGTCTTTGTTACTTGGTGTCAGTGTATGTCTGTGTTATTTGGTGTAAGTGTGTGTCTGTGTGGCTGGGTATCAGTGTATGTCTTTGTGACTTGGTGTCGGTGTATGTCTTTGTTACTGGGTGTCAGTTTGTGTCTTTGTGACTTGGTGCCCGTGTATGTCTTTGTTACTTGGTGTAAGTGTGTGTCTGTGTCACTGGGTATCAGTGTATGTCTTTGTTACTTGGTGTCAGCGTCAGTCAAAATACTTGGAGTAAGTGTATGTCTTTGTTACTTGGTGTAATTGTCTGTCTTTGTTACTTGGTGTAAGTGTATGTCTTTGTTACTTGGTGTCAGTGTATGTCTTTGTTACTTGGTATCAGTGTATGTCTTTGTGACTTGGTGTCAGTGTATGTCTTTGTTGCTGGGTGTAAGTGTGTGTCTGTGTTACTTGGTGTCAGTGTATGTCTTTGTTACTTGGTGTCAGTGTATGTCTGTGTTAGGTGGTGTAAGTGTATGTCTTTGTTACTTGGTGTAAGTTTGTGTCTGTGTTACTTGGTGTAAGTGTGTGTCTGTGTTCCTGGGTATCAGTGTATGTCTATGTTACTTGGTGTCAGTGTATGTCTGTGTTACTTGGTGTAAGTGTGTGTCTGTGTTACTGGGTGTCAGTGTATGTCTTTGTTACTGGGTGTCAGTGTATGTCTTTGTTACTTGTTGTAAGTGTGTGTCCGTGTTACTGGGTATCAGTGTCTGTCTTTGTTACTTGGTGTAAGTGTGTGTCTGTGTTACTGGGTATCAGTGTATGTCTTTGTTACTGGGTGTAAGTGTGTGTCTGTGTTACTTGGTGTCAGTGTATGTCTTTGTTACTGTTTATTGGTGTTTCGCTGTGTTACTGGGTGTCAGTGTGTGTTTGTTTGTGTTACATGGTGTCAATGTATGTCTTTGTTACTTGGTGCAAGTGTGTGTCTGTGTTACTGGGTATCAGTGTTTGTCTTTGTTACTTGGTGTAAGTGTGTGTCTTTGTTACTTGGTGTAATTGTATGTCTTTGTTACTTGGTGTCAGTGTATGTCTGTGTTACTTGGTGTAAGTGTATGTCTTTATTACTTGGTGTAAGTGTGTGTCTGTGTTACTTGGTGTAAGTGTGTGTCTGTGTTCCTGGGTATCAGTGTATGTCTTTGTTACCTGGTGTCAGTGTATGTCTGTGTTACTTGGTGTAAGTGTGTGTCTGTGTTACTGGGTATCAGTGTCTGTCTTTGTTACTTGGTGTAAGTGTGTGTCAGTGTTACTGGGTATCAGTGTATGTCTTTGTTACTTGGTGTCAGTGTATGTCTGTGTTACTTGGTGTAAGTGTGTGTCTGTGTGACTGGGTATCAGTGTATGTCTTTGTGACTTGGTGTCGGTGTATGTCTTTGTTACTGGGTGTCAGTTGGTGTCTTTGTGACTTGGTGTCAGTGTATGTCTTTGTTACTTGGTGTAAGTGTGTGTCTGTGTCACTGGGTATCAGTGTATGTCTTTGTTACTTGGTGTCAGCGTCAGTCAAAATACTTGGTGTAAGTGTATGTCTTTGTTACTTGGTGGAATTGTCTGTCTTTGTTACTTGGTGTAAGTGTGTGTCTGTGTTACTTGGTGTAAGTGTGTGGCTGTGTTCCTGGGTATCAGTGTATGTCTATGTTACTTGCTGTCAGTGTATGTCTGTGTTACTTGGTGTAAGTGTGTGTCTGTGTTACTGGGTGTCAGTGTATGTCTTTGTTACTGGGTGTCAGTGTATGTCTTTGTTACTTGTTGTAAGTGTGTGTCTGTGTTACTTCGTATCAGTGTCTGTCTTTGTTACTTGGTGTAAGTGTGTGTCTGTGTTACTGGGTATCAGTGTATGTCTTTGTTACTGGGTGTAAGTGTGTGTCTGTGTTACTTGGTGTCAGTGTATGTCTTTGTTACTGTTTATTAGTGTTTCGCTGTGTTACTGGGTGTCAGTGTGTGCTTGTTTGTGTTACATGGTGTCAATGTATGTCTTTGTTACTTCGTGCAAGTGTGTGTCTGTGTTACTGGGTATCAGTGTTTGTCTTTGTTACTTGGTGTAAGTGTGTGTCTTTGTTACTTGGTGTAATTGTATGTCTTTGTTACTTGGTGTCAGTGTATGTGTGTGTTACTTGGTGTAAGTGTATGTCTTTGTTACTTGGTGCAAGTGTGTGTCTGTGTTACTTGGTGTAAGTGTGTGTCTGTGTTCCTGAGTATCAGTGTATTTCTTTGTTACCTGGTGTCAGTGTATGTCTGTGTTACTTGGTGTAAGTGTGTGTCTGTGTTACTGGGTATCAGTGTCTGTCTTTGTTACTTGGTGTAAGTGTGTGTCAGTGTTACTGGGTATCAGTGTATGTCTTTGTTACTTGGTGTCAGTGTATGTCTGTGTTACTTGGTGTAAGTGTGTGTCTGTGTGACTGGGTATCAGTGTATGTCTTTGCGACTTGGTGTCGATGTATGTCTTTGTTACTGGGTGTCAGTTGGTGTCTTTGTGACTTGGTGTCAGTGTATGTCTTTGTTACTTGGTGTAAGTGTGTGTCTGTGTCACTGGGTATCAGTGTATGTCTTTGTTACTTGGTGTCAGCGTCAGTCAAAATACTTGGTGTAAGTGTATGTCTTTGTTACTTGGTGTAATTGTCTGTCTTTGTTACTTGGTGTAAGTGTATGTCTTTGTTACTTGGTGTCAGTGTATGTCTTTGTTACTTTGTGTCAGTGTATGTCAGTGTTATTTGATGTAAGTGTGTGTCTCTGTTACTTGGTGTAAGTGTATGTCGTTATTACTTGGTGTCAGTGTATGTCTTTGTTACTTGGTGTCAGTGTGTGTCTGTGTTACTGGGTATCAGTGTATGTCTTTGTGACTTGGTATCAGTGTCTGTCTTTGTTACTGGGTTTCAGTGTGTGTCTGTGTTACTGGGTATCAGTGTATGTCATTGTGACTTGGTATCAGTGTATGTCATTGTTACTGGGTGTCAGTGTGTGTCTTTGTTACTGGGTGTCAGTGTATGTCTTTGTTACTTGGTGTAAGTGTGTGTCTGTGTTACTGGGTATCAGTGTATGTCTTTGTTACTTGGTGTCAGTGTATGTCTTTTTTACTTGGTGTAAGTGTATGTCTTTGTTACTTGGTGTCAGTGTATGTCTTTGTTTCTTGGTGTAAGTGTGTGTCTGTGTTACTGGGTATCAGTGTCTGTCTTTGTGACTTGGTGTCAGTGTATGTCTTTGTTACTGGGTGTAAGTGTGTGTCTGTGTTACTTGGTGTCAGTGTATGTCTTTGTTACTGTTTATTAGTGCTTCTCTGTGTTACTGGGTGTCAGTGTGTGTTTGTTTGTGTTACTTGGTGTCAGTGTATGTCTTTGTTACTTGGTGTAAGTGTGTGTCTGTGTTACTGGGTATCAGTGTCTGTCTTTGTTACTTGGTGTAATTGTGTGTCTTTGTTACTTGGTGTAATTGTATGTCTTTGTTACTTGGTGTCAGTGTATGTCTGTGTTAGGTGGTGTAAGTGTATGTCTTTGTTACTTGGTGTAAGTGTTTGTCTGTGTTACTTGGTGTAAGTGTGTGTCTGTGTTCCTGGGTATCAGTGTATGTCTTTGTTACTTGGTGTCAGTGTATGTCTGTGTTACTTGGTGTAAGTGTGTGTCTGCGTTACTGGGTGTCAGTGTATGTCTTTGTTACTGGGTGTCAGTGTATGTATTTGTTACTTGGTGTAAGTGTGTGTCTGTGTTACTGGGTATCAGTGTCTGTCTTTGTTACTTGGTGTAAGTGTGTGTCTGCGTTACTGGGTATCAGTGTATGTCTTTGTTACTTTGTGTCAGTGTATGTCTGTGTTACTTGGTGTAAGTGTGTGTCTTTGTTACTTGGTGTAAGTGTATGTCGTTGTTACTTGGTGTCAGTGTATGTCTTTGTTACTTGGTGTCAGTTTGTGTCTGTGTTACTGGGTATCAGTGTATGTCTTTGTGACTTGGTATCAGTGTATGTCTTTGTTACTGGGTATCAGTGTGTGTCTGCGTTACTGGGTATCAGTGTATGTCATTGTGACTTGGTATCAGTGTATGTCTTTGTTACTGGGTGTCAGTGTATGTCTTTGTTACTGGGTGTCAGTGTATGTCTTTGTTACTTGGTGCCAGTGCATGTCTTTGTTTCTTGGTGTAAGTGTGTGTCTGTGTTACTGGGTATCAGTGTCTGTCTTTGTTAATTTGTGTCAGTGTATGTCTTTGTTACTTGGTGTAAGTGTGTGTCTGTGTTACTGTGTATCAGTGTATGTCTTTGTTACTTGGTTTCAGTGTATATCAAAATACTTGGTGTAAGTGTATGCCTTTGTGAATTGGTATCAGTGTATGTATTTGTGACTTGGTGTCAGTGTATGTCTTTGTTACTGGGTGTAAGTGTGTGTCTGTGTTACTTGGTGTCAGTGTATGTCTTTGTTACTGTTTATTAGTGCTTCTCTGTGTTACTGGGTGTCAGTGTGTGTTTGTTTGTGTTACTTGGTGTCAGTGTATGTCTTTGTTACTTGGTGTAAGTGTGTGTCTGTGTTACTGGGTATCAGTGTCTGTCTTTGTTACTTGGTGTAATTGTGTGTCTTTGTTACTTGGTGTATTTGTATGTCTTTGTTACTTAGTGTCAGTGCATGTCTGTGTTAGGTGGTGTAAGTGTATGTCTTTGTTACTTGGTGTAAGTGTGTGTCTGTGTTACTTGGTGTAAGTGTGTGTCTGTGTTCCTGGGTATCAGTGTATGTCTTTGTTACTTGGTGTCAGTGTATGTCTGTGTTACTTGGTGTAAGTGTGTGTCTGCGTTACTGGGTGTCAGTGTATGTCTTTGTTACTGGGTGTCAGAGTATGTATTTGTTACTTGGTGTAAGTGTGTGTCTGTGTTACTGGGTAGCAGTGTCTGTCTTTGTTACTTGGTGTAAGCGTGTGTCTGTGTTACTGGGTATCAGTGTATGTCTTTGTTACTTGGTGTCAGTGTATGTCTGTGTTACTTGCTGTAAGTGTGTGTCTGTGTGACTGGGTATCAGTGTATGTCTTTGTGACTTGGTGTCAGTGTATGTCTTTGTTACTTGGTGTAAGTGTGTGTCTGTGTTACTGGGTATCAGTGCCTGTCTTTGTTACTTGGTGTCAGTGTATGTCTTTGTTACTTGGTGTAAGTGTGTGTCTGTGTTACTGGGTATCAGTGTATGTCTTTGTTACTTGGTGTCAGTGTATGCCAAAATACTTGGTGTAGGTGTATGTCTTTGTTACTTGGTGTAATTGTCTGTCTTTGTTACTTGGTGTAAGTGTATGTCTTTGTTACTTGGTGTCAGTGTATGTCTTTGATACTTGGTGTCAGTGTGTGTCTTTGTTACTGGGTATCAGTGTATGCCTTTGTGACTGGGTATCAGTGTATGTCTTTGTGACTTGGTGTCAGTGTATGTCTTTGTTACTGGGTGTCAGTTTGTGTCTTTGTGACTTGGTGTCAGTGTATGTCTTTGTTACTTGTGTAAGTGTGTGTCTGTGTCAGTGGGTATCAGTGTATGTATTTGTTACTTGGTGTCAGCGTATGTCAAAATACTAGGTGTAAGTGTATGTCTTTGATACTTGGTGTAAATGTCTGTCTTTGTTACTTGGTGTAAGTGTATGTCTTTGTTACTTGGTGTCAGTGTATGTCTTTGTTACTTTGTGTCAGTGTATGTCTGTGTTACTTGGTGCAAGTGTGTGTCTTTGTTACTTGGTGTAAGTGTATGTCTTTGTTACTTGGTGTCAGTGTATGCCTTTGTTACTTGGTGTCAGTGTGTGTCTGTGTTACTGGGTATCAGTGTATGTCTTTGTGACTTGGTATCAGTGTATGTCTTTGTTACTGGGTTTCAGTGTGTGTCTGTGTTACTGGGTATCAGTGTCTGTCTTTGTTACTTGGTGTAAGTGTGTGTCTGTGTTACTGGGTATCAGTGCATGTCTTTGTTACTTGGTGTCAGTGTATGTCTGTGTTACTTGGTATAAGTGTGTCTCTGTGTTACTGGGTATCAGTGTATGTCTTTGTGACATGGTGTCAGTGTATGTCTTTGTTCCTGGGTGTCAGTGTGTGTCTTTGTGACTTGGTGTCAGTGTATGTCAAAATACTTGCTGTAAGTGTATGTCTTTGTTACTTGGTGTAATTGTCTGTCTTTGTTACTTGGTGTCAGTGTATGTCTGTGTTACTTAGTGTAAGTGTTAGTCTTTGTTACTTGGTGTCAGTGTATGTCTTTGTTACTTGGTCTAAGTGTGTGTCTGTGTTACTGGGTATCAGTGTATGTCTTTGTTACTTGGTGTCAGTGTATGCCAAAATACTTGGTGTAGGTGTATGTCTTTGTTACTTGGTGTAATTGTCTGTCTTTGTTACTTGGTGTAAGTGTATGTCTTTGTTACTTGGTGTCAGTGTATGTCTTTGATACTTGGTGTCAGTGTGTGTCTTTGTTACTGGGTATCAGTGTATGCCTTTGTGACTGGGTATCAGTGTATGTCTTTGTGACTTGGTGTCAGTGTATGTCTTTGTTACTGGGTGTCAGTTTGTGTCTTTGTGACTTGGTGTCAGTGTATGTCTTTGTTACTTGTGTAAGTGTGTGTCTGTGTCAGTGGGTATCAGTGTATGTATTTGTTACTTGGTGTCAGCGTATGTCTAAATACTAGGTGTAAGTGTATGTTTTTGATACTTGGTGTAATTGTCTGTCTTTGTTACTTGGTGTAAGTGTATGTCTTTGTTACTTGGTGTCAGTGTATATCTTTGTTACTTTGTGTCAGTGTATGTCTGTGTTACTTGGTGTAAGTGTGTGTCTTTGTTACTTTGTGTAAGTGTATGTCGTTGTTACTTGGTGTCAGTGTATGTCTTTGTTACTTGGTGTCAGTGTGTGTCTGTGTTACTGGGTATCAGTGTATGTCTTTGTGACTTGGTATCAGTGTATGTCTTTGTTACTGGGTTTCAGTGTGTGTCTGTGTTACTGGGTATCAGTGTACGTCATTGTGACTTGGTATCAGTGTATGTCTTTGTAACTGGGTGTCAGTGTATGTCTTTGTTACTGGGTGTCAGTGTATGTCTTTGTTACTTGGTGTAAGTGTGTGTCTGTGTTACTGGGTGTCAGTGTCTGTCTTTTTTACTTGGTGTAAGTGTGTGTCTTTGTTACTGGGTATCAGTGCATGTCTTTGTTACTTGGTGTCATTGTATGTCTGTGTTACTTGGTGTAAGAGCGTGTCTGTGTTACTGGGTATCAGTGTGTGTCTGTGTTTCTTGGTGTAAGTGTGTGTCTGTGTTCCTGGGTATCAGTGTATGTCTTTGTTACTTGGTGTCAGTGTATGTCTGTGTTACTTGGTGTAATTGTGTGTCTGTGTTACTGGGTATCAGAGTCTGTCTTTGTTACTTGGTGTAAGTGTGTGTCAGTGTTACTGGTTATCAGTGTATGTCTTTGTTACTTGGTGTCAGTGTATGTCTGTGTTACTTGGTGCAAGTGTGTGTCTGTGTGACTGGGTATCAGTGTATGTCTTTGTGACTTGGTGTCGGTGTATGTCTTTGTTACTGGGTGTCAGTTTGTGTCTTTGTGACTTGGTGTCAGTGTATGTCTTTGTTACTTGGTGTAAGTGTGTGTCTGTATCACTGGGTATCAGTGTATGTCTTTGTTACTTGGTGTCAGCGTCAGTCAAAATACTTGGAGTAAGTGTATGTCTTTGTTACTTGGTGGAATTGTCTGTCTTTGCTCCTTGGTGTAAGTGTATGTCTTTGTTACTTGGTGTCAGTGTATGTCTTTGTTACTTGGTATCAGTGTATGTCTTTGTGACTTGGTGTCAGTGTATGTCTTTGTTGCTGGGTGTAAGTGTGTGTCTGTGTTACTTGGTGTCAGTGTATGTCTTTGTTACTTGGTGTCAGTGTATGTCTGTGTTTGGTGGTGTAAGTGTATGTCTTTGTTACTTGGTGTAAGTGTGTGTCTGTGTTACTTGGTATCAGTGTGCGTCTGTGTTCCTGGGTATCAGTGTATGTCTATGTTACTTGGTGTCAGTGTATGTCTGTGTTACTTGGTGTAAGTGTGTGTCTGTGTTACTGGGTGTCAGTGTATGTCTTTGTTACTGGGTGTCAGTGTATGTCTTTGTTACTTGGTGTAAGTGTGTGTCTGTGTTACTGGGTATCAGTGTATGTCTTTGTTACTTGGTGTCAGTGTATGCCAAAATTCTTGGTGTAGGTGTATGTCTTTGTTACTTGGTGTAATTGTCTGTCTTTGTTACTTGGTGTAAGTGTATGTCTTTGTTACTTGGTGTCAGTGTATGTCTTTGATACTTGGTGTCAGTGTGTGTCTTTGTTACTGGGTATCAGTGTAGGCCTTTGTGACTGGGTATCAGTGTATGTCTTTGTGACTTGGTGTCAGTGTATGTCTTTGTTACTTGTGTAAGTGTGTGTCTGTGTCAGTGGGTATCAGTGTATGTATTTGTTACTTGGTGTCAGCGTATGTCAAAATACTAGGTGTAAGTGTATGTCTTTGATACTTGGTGTAATTATCTGTCTTTGTTACTTGGTGTAAGTGTATGTCTTTGTTACTTGGTGTCAGTGTATGTCTTTGATACTTGGTGTCAGTGTGTGTCTTTGTTACTGGGTATCAGTGTATGCCTTTGTGACTGGGTATCAGTGTATGTCTTTGTGACTTGGTGTCAGTGTATGTCTTTGTTACTGGGTGTCAGTTTGTGTCTTTGTGACTTGGTGTCAGTGTATGTCTTTGTTACTTGGTGTAAGTGTGTGTCTGTGTCACTGGGTATCAGTGTATGTCTTTGTTACTTGGTGTCAGCGTCAGTCAAAATACTTTGTGTAAGTGTATGTCTTTGTTACTTGGTGTCAGTGTATGTCTTTGTTACTTTGTGTCAGTGTATGTCTGTGTTACTTGGTGTAAGTGTGTGTCTTTGTTACTTGGTGTAAGTGTATGTCGTTGTTACTTGGTGTCAGTGTATGTCTTTGTTACTTGGTGTCAGTGTGTGTCTGTGTTACTGGGTATCAGTGTATGTCTTTGTGACTTGGTATCAGTGTATTACTTTGTTACTGGGTTTCAGTGTGTGTCTGTGTTACTGGGTATCAGTGTCTGTCTTTGTTACTTGGTGTAAGTGTGTGTCTGTGTTACTGGGTATCAGTGCATGTCTTTGTTACTTGGTGTCAGTGTATGTCTGTGTTACTTTTTATAAGTGTGTCTCTGGGTTACTGGGTATCAGTGTATGTCTTTGTGACATGGTGTCAGTGTATGTCTTTGTTACTGGGTGTCAGTGTGTGTCTTTGTGACTTGGTGTCAGTGTATGTCAAAATACTTGCTGTAAGTGTATGTCTTTGTTACTTGGTGTAATTGTCTGTCTTTGTTACTTGGTGTCAGTGTATGTCTGTGTTACTTAGTGTAAGTGTTTGTCTTTGTTACTTGGTGTCAGTGTATGTCTTAGTGACTTGGTATCAGTGTATGTCTTTGTGACTTGGTGTCAGTGTCTGTCTTTCTTACTTCGTGTAAGTGTATGTCTGTGTTACTCGGTGTCAGTGTATGTCTGTGTTACTTGGTGTGAATGTGTGTTTGTGTTACTGGGTATCAGTGTATGTCTTTGTGACTTGGTGTCAGTGTATGTCTTTGTTACTGGGTGTCAGTTTTTGTCTTTGTGACTTGGTGTCAGTGTATGTCTTTGTTACTTGGTGTAAGTGTGTGTCTGTGTTACTGGGTATCAGTGCCTGTCTTTGTTACTTGGTGACAGTGTATGTCTTTGTTACTTGGTGTAAGTGTGTGTCTGTGTTACTGGGTATCAGTGTATGTCTTTGTTACTTGGTGTAGGTGTATGTCTTTGTTACTTGGTGTAGGTGTATGTCTTTGTTACTTGGTGTAATTGTCTGTCTTTGTTACTTGGTGTAGGTGTATGTCTTTGTTACTTGGTGTCAGTGTATGTCTTTGATACTTGGTGTCAGTGTGTGTCTTTGTTACTGGGTATCAGTGTATGCCTTTGTGACTGGGTATCAGTGTATGTCTTTGTGACTTGGTGTCAGTGTATGTCTTTGTTACTGGGTGTCAGTTTGTGTCTTTGTGACTTGGTGTCAGTGTATGTCTTTGTTACTTGGTGTAAGTGTGTGTCTGTGTCACTGGGTATCAGTGTATGTCTTTGTTACTTGGTGTCAGCGTCAGTCAAAATACTTTGTGTAAGTGTATGTCTTTGTTACTTGGTGTCAGTGTATGTCTTTGTTACTTTGTGTCAGTGTATGTCTGTGTTACTTGGTGTAAGTGTGTGTCTTTGTTACTTGGTGTAAGTGTATGTCGTTGTTACTTGGTGTCAGTGTATGTCTTTGTTACTTGGTGTCAGTGTGTGTCTGTGTTACTGGGTATCAGTGTATGTCTTTGTGACTTGGTATCAGTGTATGTCTTTGTTACTGGGTGTCAGTGTATGTCTTTGTTACTGGGTGTCAGTGTATGTCTGTGTTACTTGGTGTAAGTGTGTGTCTGTGTTACTGGGTGTCAGTGTCTGTCTTTTTTACTTGGTGTAAGTGTGTGTCTTTGTTACTGGGTATCAGTGCATGTCTTTGTTACTTGGTGTCATTGTATGTCTGTGTTACTTGGTGTAAGTGCGTGTCTGTGTTACTGGTTATCAGTGTGTGTCTGTGTTACTTGGTGTAAGTGTGTGTCTGTGTTCCTGGGTATCAGTGTATGTCTTTGTTACTTGGTGTCAGTGTATGTCTGTGTTACTTGGTGTAATTGTGTGTCTGTGTTACTGGGTATCAGTGTCTGTCTTTGTTACTTGGTGTAAGTGTGTGTCAGTGTTACTGGTTATCAGTGTATGTCTTTTTTACTTGGTGTCAGTGTATGTCTGTGTTACTTGGTGTAAGTGTGTGTCTGTGTGACTGGGTATCAGTGTATGTCTTTGTGACTTGGTGTCGGTGTATGTCTTTGTTACTGGGTGTCAGTTTGTGTCTTTGTGACCTGGTGTCAGTGTATGTCTTTGTTACTTGGTGTAAGTGTGTGTCTGTGTCACTGGGTATCAGTGTATGTCTTTGTTACTTGGTGTCAGCGTCAGTCAAAATACTTGGAGTAAGTGTATGTCTTTGTTACTTGGTGTAATTGTCTGTCTTTGTTACTTGGTGTAAGTGTATGTCTTTGTTACTTGGTGTCAGTGTATGTCTTTGTTACTTGGTATCAGTGTATGTCTTTGTGACTTGGTGTCAGTGCATGTCTTTGTTGCTGGGTGTAAGTGTGTGGCTGTGTTACTTGGTGTCAGTGTATGTCTTTGTTACTTGGTGTCAGTGTATGTCTGTGTTAGGTGGTGTAAGTGTATGTCTTTGTTACTTGGTGTAAGTGTGTGTCTGTGTTACTTGGTGTAAGTGTGTGTCTGTGTTACTGGGTGTCTGTGTATGTCTTTGTTACTGGGTGTCAGTGTATGTCTTTGTTACTTGTTGTAAGTGTGTGTCCGTGTTACTGGGTATCAGTGTATGTCTTTGTTACTGGGTGTAAGTGTGTGTCTGTGTTACTTGGTGTCAGTGTATGTCTTTGTTACTGTTCATTAGTGTGTCGCTGTGTTACTGGGTGTCAGTGTGTGTTTGTTTGTGTTACATGGTGTCAATGTATGTCTTTGTTACTTGGTGCAAGTGTGTGTCTGTGTTACTGGGTATCAGTGTTTGTCTTTGTTACTTGGTGTAAGTGTGTGTCTTTGTTACTTGGTGTAATAGTATGTCTTTGTTACTTGGTGTCAGTGTATGTCTGTGTTACTTGGTGTAAGTGTGTCTCTGTGTTACTGGGTATCAGTGTATGTCTTTGTTACTTGGTGTCAGTGTATGTCTTTTTTACTTGGTGTAAGTGTATGTCTTTGTTACTTGGTGTCAGTGTATGTCTTTGTTACTTGGTGTAAGTGTGTGTCTGTGTTACTGGGTATCAGTGTCTGTCTTTGCTAATTTGTGTCAGTTTATGTCTTTGTTACTTGGTGTAAGTGTGTGTCTGTGTTACTGTGTATCAGTGTATGTCTTTGTTACTTGGTGTCAGTGTATGTCAAAATACTTGGTGTAAGTGTATGTCTTTGTTACTTGGTGTCAGTGTATGTCTTTGTTACTTGGTGTCAGTGTGTGTCTGTGTTACTGGGTATCAGTGTATGCCTTTGTGACTTGGTATCAGTGTATGTATTTGTGACTTGGTGTCAGTGTATGTCTTTGTTACTGGGTGTAAGTGTTTGTCTGTGTTACTTGGTGTCAGTGTATGTCTTTGTTACTGTTTATTAGTGTTTCTCTGTGTTACTGGGTGTCAGTGTTTGTTTGTTTGTGTTACTTGGTGTCAGTGTATGTCTTTGTTACTTGGTGTAAGTGTGTGTCTTTGTTACTGGGTATCAGTGTCTGTCTTTGTTACTTGGTGTAATTATGTGTCTTTGTTACTTGGTGTAATTGTATGTCTTTGTTACTTGGTGTCAGTGTATGTCTGTGTTAGGTGGTGCAAGTGTATGTCTTTGTTACTTGGTGTAAATGTGTGTCTGTGTTACTTGGTGTAAGTGTGTGTCTGTGTTCCTGGGTATCAGTGTATGTCTTTGTTACTTGGTGTCAGTGTATGTCTGTGTTACTTGGTGTAAGTGTGTGTCTGTGTTACTGGGTGTCAGTGTATGTCTTTGTTACTGGGTGTCAGTTTATGTCTTTGTTACTTGGTGTAAGTGTGTGTCTGTGTTACTGGGTATCAGTGTCTGTCTTTGTTACTTGGTGTAAGTGTGTGTCTGTGTTACGGGGTATCAGTGTATGTCTTTGTGACTTGGTGTCAGTGTATGTCTTTGTTACTGGGTGTCAGTTTGTGTCTTTGTGACTTGGTGTCAGTGTATGTCTTTTTTACTTGGTGTAAGTGTGTGTCTGTGTTACTGGGTATCAGTGTCTGTCTTTGTTACTTGGTGTCAGTGTATGTCTTTGTTACTTGGTGTAAGTGTGTGTCTGTGTTACTGGGTATCAGTGTATGTCTTTGTTACTTGGTGTCAGTGTATGCCAAAATACTTGGTGTAGGTGTATGTCTTTGTTACTTGGTGTAATTGTCTGTCTTTGTTACTTGGTGTAAGTGTATGTCTTTGTTACTTGGTGTCAGTGTATGTCTTTGATACTAGGTGTCAGTGTGTGTCTTTGTTACTTGGTATCAGTGTATGCCTTTGTGACTTGGTATCTGTGTATGTCCTTGTGACTTGGTGTCAGTGTATGTCTTTGTTACTGGATGTAAGTGTTTCTCTGTGTTACTGGGTGTCAGTGTGTGTTTGTTTGTGTTACTTGGTGTCAGTGTATTTCTTTGTTACTTGGTGTAAGTGTGTGTCTGTGTTACTGGGTATCAGTGTCTGTCCTTGTTACTTGGTGTAAGTGTGTGTCTTTGTTACTTGGTGTAATTGTATGTCTTTGTTACTTGGTATCAGTGTATGTCTGTGTTACTTCGTGTAAGTGTATGTCTGCGTTACTTGGTGTAAGTGTGTGTCTGTGTTCCTGGGGATCAGTGTATGTCTTTTTTACTTGGTTTCAGTGTATGTCTGTGTTAATTGGTGTAAGTGTGTGTCTGTGTTACTGGGTGTCAGTGTATGTCTTTGTTACTGGGTGTCAGTGTATGTCTTTGTTACTTGGTGTAAGTGTGTGTCTGCGTTACTGGGTATCAGTGTCTGTCTTTGTTACTTGGTGTAAGTGTGTGTCTGTGTTACTGGATATCAGTGTATGTCTTTGTTACTTGGTGTCAGTGTATGTCTGTGTTACTTGGTGTAAGTGTGTGTCTGTGTGACTGGGTATCAGTGTATGTCTTTGTGACTTGGTGTCAGTGTATGTCTTTGTTACTGGGTGTCAGTTTGTGTCTTTGTGACTTGGTGTCAGTGTGTGTCTTTGTTACTTGATGTAAGTGTGTGTCTGTGTCAGTGTGTATCAGTGTATGTATTTGTTACTTGGTGTCAGCATTTGCCAAAATACTAGGTGTAAGTGTATGTCCTTGATACTTGGTGTAATTGTCTGTCTTTGTTACTTGGTGTAAGTGTATGTCTTTGTTACTTGGTGTCAGTGTATGTCTTTGTTACTTTGTGTCAGTGTATGTCTGTGTTACTTGGTGTAAGTGTGTGTCTTTGTTACCTGGTGTAAGTGTATGTCTTTGTTACTTGGTGTCAGTGTATGTCTTTGTTACTTGGTGTCAGTGTGTGTCTGTGTTATTGGGTATCAGTGTATGTCTTTGTGACTTGGTATCAGTGTATGTCTTTGTTACTGGGTTTCAGTGTGTGTCTGTGTTACTGGGTATCAGTGTATGTCTTTGTGACATGGTATCAGTGTATGTCTTTGTTACTGGGTGTCAGTGTATGTCTTTGTTACTGGGTGTCAGTGTATGCCTTTGTTACTTGGTGTAAGTGTGTGTCTGTGTTACTGGGTATCAGTGTCTGTCTTTTTTACTTGGGGTAAGTCTGTGTCTGTGTTACTGGGTATCAGTGTCTGTCTTTGTTACTTGGTGTAAGTGTGTGTCTGTGTTACTGGGTATAAGTGCATGTCTGTGTTACTTGGTGTAAGTGTGTCTCTGTGTTACTGGGTATCAGTGTATGTCTTTGTGACATGGTGTCAGTGTATGTCTTTGTTACTGGGTGTCAGTGTGTGTCTTTGTGACTTGGTGTCAGTGTATGACAAAATACTTGCTGGAAGTGTATGTCTTTGTTACTTGGTGTAATTGTCTGTCTTTGTTACTTGGTGTCAGTGTATGTCTGTGTTACTTAGTGTAAGTGTTTGTCTTTGTTACTTGGTGTAAGTGTATGTCTTTGTTACTTGGTGTCAGTGTACGTATTTGTGACTTGGTATCAGTGTATGTCTTTGTGACTTGGTGTCAGTGTCTGTCTTTCTTACTTCGTGTAAGTGTATGTCTGTGTTACTTGGTGTAAATGTCTGTCTGTGTTACTGGGTATCAGTCTATGTCTTTGTGACTTGGTGTCAGTTTATGTCTTTGTTACTGGGTGTCAGTGTATGTCTTTGTTAATGGGTGTCAGTGTATGTCAAAATACTTGGTGTCAGTGTATGTCTGTGTTACTTGGTGTAAGTGTGTGTCTTTGTTACTTGGTGTAAGTGTATGTCTTTGTTACTTGGTGTCAGTGTATGTCTTTGTTAATGGGTGTCAGTGTATGTATTTGTTACTTGGTGTAAGTGTGTGTCTGTATTACTGGGTGTCAGTGTATGTCTTTGTTACTGGGTGTCAGTGTATGTATTTGTTACTTGTTGTAAGTGTGTGTCTGTGTTACTGGGTATCAGTCTCTGTCGTTTTTACTTGGTGTAAGTGTGTGTCTGTGTTACTGGGTATCAGTGCATGTCTTTGTTACTTGGTGTCATTGTATATCTGTGTTACTTGGTGTAGGTGTGTGTCTGTGTTACTTGGTATCAGTGTATGTCTTTGTTACTTGGTGTCAGTGTATGTCAAAATACTTGGTGTAAGTGTATGTCTTTGTTACTTGGTGTAGGTGTCTGTCTTTGTTACTTGGTGTAAGTGTATGTCTGTGTTACTTGGTGTAAGTGTGTGTCTTTGTTACTTGGTGTAAGTGTATGTCTTTGTTACTTGGTATCAGTGTATGTCTTTGTGACTTGGTGTCAGTGTATGTCTTTTTAACTGGGTGTCAGGGTGTGTCTGTGTTACTGGGTGTCAGTGTGTGTTTGTTTGTGTGACTGTGTGTCAGTGTGTGTCTGTGACACTAGGTGTCAGTATTTAGTTTAGTTTAGAGATACAGCACTTTAACAGGCCCATCGGCCCACCGAGTCTGTGCCGACCATCAATAACACATTTATACTAATCCTACACTAATCCCGTATTCCTATCACATCCCCACCTATCCCTATATATTTCCCGACCACCTACCTTTTCTAGGGGAAATTTATGGTGGCCAATTAACCTATCAGCCTGCAAGTCTTTGGCATGTGGGAGGAAACCGGAGCACCGGGAGGCAACCCACGCAGACACAAGGAGAACTTGCAAACTCCGCGCAGGCAGTACCCAGAATCGAACCCGGGTCCCTGGAGCTGTGAGGCTGCGGTGCTAACCACTGCGCCAATGTGCGCCCCCCCCCCCCCCCCCCCCCAGTGTGTGCCTGTGTTACTGGGTATCAGTGTATGTCTTTGTTACTTGGTATCAGTGTATGTCTGTGTGACTTGGTGTCAGTGTGTTTCTCTGTGTTACTGGGTGTCAGTATGTGTTTGTTTGTGTTACTGGGTATCAGTGTATGTCTTTGTGAATTGGTATCAGTGTATGTCTTTGTTACTGTGTATCAGTGTTTCTCTGTGTTACTGGGTGTCTGTGTGTGTTTGTGGTACTGGGTGTCAGTGTGTGTCTGTGACACTAGGTGTCAGTATTTAGTTTAATTTAGTGATACAGCTCTGAAACAGGCCCTTCTGCCCACCGAGTCTGTGCCGACCATCAACCACCCATTTATACTCATCCTACACTAATCCCGTATTCCTATCACATCCCCACCTAACCCGGAATATCGCCCTACCACCTACCTACACTAGGGGCAATTTATGATGGCCAATTAACCTATCAACCTGCAAGTCTTTGGCATGTGTGAGGAAACCGGACCACCTGGAGGAAACCCACGAAGACACAGGGAGAACTTGCAAACTCCGCACAGGCAGTTCCCAGAATTGAACCCGGGTCCCTGGGTATCAGAGCATGTCTTTGTTACTTGGTGTAATTGTCTGTCTTTGTTACTTGGTGTCAGTGCATGTCTGTGTTACTTGGTGTAAGTGTGTGTCTTTGTTACTTGGTGTAAGTGTATGTCTTTGTTACTTGGTGTCAGTGTATGTCTTTGTTACTGGGTGTCAGTGTATGTATTTGTTACTTGGTGTAAGTGTGTGTCTGTGTTACTGGGTGTCAGTGTATGTCTTTGTTACTGGGTGTCAGTGTATGTATTTGTTACTTGTTGTAAGTGTGTGTCTGTGTTACTGGGTATCAGTGCATGTCTTTGTTACTTGGTGTCATTGTATATCTGTGTTACTTGGTGTAGGTGTGTTTCTGTGTTCCTTGGTATCAGTGTATGTATTTGTTACTTGGTGTCAGCGTTTGTCAAAATACTAGGTGTAAGTGTATGTCTTTGATACTTGGTGTAATTGTCTGTCTTTGTTACTTGGTGTAAGTGTATGTCTTTGTTACTTGGTGTCAGTGTATGTCTTTGTTACTTTGTGTCAGTGTATGTCTGTGTTACTTGGTGTAAGTGTGTGTCTTTGTTACCTGGTGTAAGTGTATGTCTTTGTTACTTGGTGTCAGTGTATGTCTTTGTTACTTGGTTTCAGTGTGTGTCTGAGTTACTGGGTGTCAGTGTATGTCTTTGTTACTGGGTGTCAGTGTATGTCTTTGTTACTTGGTGTAAGTGTGTGTCTGTGTTACTGGGTATCAGTGTCTGTCTTTTTTACTTGGGGTAAGTCTGTTTCTGTGTTACTGGGTATCAGTGTCTGTCTTTGTTACTTGGTGTAAGAGTGTGTCTGTGTTATTGGGTATCAGTGTATGACTTTGTGACTTGGTATCAGTGTATGTCTTTGTTACTGGGTTTCAGTGTGTGTCTGAGTTACTGGGTATCAGTGTATTTCTTTGTGACATGGTATCAGTGTATGTCTTTGTTATTGGGTGTCAGTGTATGTCTTTGTTACTGGGTGTCAGTGTATGTCTTTGTTACTTGGTGTAAGTGTGTGTCTGTGTTACTGGGTATCAGTGTCTGTCTTTTTTACTTGGGGTAAGTCTGTTTCTGTGTTACTGGGTATCAGTGTCTGTCTTTGTTACTTGGTGTAAGTGTGTGTCTGTGTTTCTGGGTATCAGTGCATGTCTTTGTTACTTGGTGTCAGTGTATGTCTGTGTTACTTGGTGTAAGTGTGTCTCTGTGTTACTGGGTATCGGTGTATGTCTTTGTGACATGGTGTCAGTGTATGTCTTTGTTACTGGGTGTCAGTGTGTGTCTTTGTGACTTGGTGTCAGTGTATGTCAAAATACTTGCTGTAAGTGTATGTCTTTGTTACTTGGTGTAATTGTCTGTCTTTGTTACTTGGTGTCAGTGTATGTCTGTGTTACTTAGTGTAAGTGTTTGTCTTTGTTACTTGGTGTAAGTGTATGTCTTTGTTACTTTGTGTCAGTGTATGTCTTTGTGACTTGGTATCAGTGTATGTCTTTGTGACTTGGTGTCAGTGTCTGTCTTTCTTACTTGGTGTAAATGTGTGTCTGTGTTACTGGGTATCAGTCTATGTCTTTGTGACTTGGTGTCAGTTTATGTCTTTGTTACTGGGTGTCTGTGTGTTTCTGTGTTACTGGGTATCAGTGTATGTCTTTGTGACATGGTATCAGTGTATGTCTTTGTTACTGGGTTTCAGTGTGTGTCTGTGTAACTGGGTATCAGTGTATGTCTTTGTGACTTGGTATCAGTGTATGTCTTTGTTACTGGGTGTCATTGTGTGTCTTTGTTACTGGGTATCAGTGTATGTCTTTGTGACTTGGTATCAGTGTATGTCTTTGTTACTGGGTGTCAGTGTGTGTCTGTGTTCCTGGGTATCAGTGTATGTCTTTGTGACTTGGTGTCAGTGTATGTCTTTGTTACTTGGTGTAAGTGTGTGTCTGTGATACTGGGTATCAGTGTATGTCTTTGTTACTTGGTGTCAGTGTATGTCTGTGTTACTTGGTGTAAGTGTGTGTCTGTGTGTCAGTGTCAGTCTTTGTGACTTGGTGTCAGTGTATGTCTTTGTTTCTGGGTGTCAGTGTGTGTCTTTGTGACTTGGTGTCAGTGTGTGTCTTTGTTACTTGGTGTCCGTGTGTGTCTGTGTTACTGGATGTCAGTGTATGTCTTTGTTACTGGGTGTCAGTGTATGTCTTTGTTACTTGGTGTAAGTGTGTGTCTGTGTTACTGGGCGTCAGTGTGTGTCTGTGTTACTTGGTGTCAGTGTATGTCTTTGTTACTGGTTGTCAGTGTATGTCTTTGTTACTTGGTGTCAGTGTGTGTCTGTGTTACTTGGTGTATGTGTGTGTCTGTGTTACTGGGTGTCAGTTTATGTCAGTGTTACTTGGTGTCATTGTATGTCTTTGTGACTGTGTCTCAGTGTTTCTCTGTGTTACTGGGTATCAGTGTCTGTCGTTTTTACTTGGTGTAAGTGTGTGTCTGTGTTACTGGGTATCAGTGCATGTCTTTGTTACTTGGTGTCATTGTATATCTGTGTTACTTGGTGTAGGTGTGTGTCTGTGTTACTTGGTGTCAGTGTATGTCTGTGTTACTTGGTGTAAGTGTGTGTCTTTGTTACTTGGTGTAAGTGTCTGTCTTTCTTCCTTCGTGTAAGTGTATGTCTGTGTTACTGGGTGTCAGTGTATGTCTGTGTTACTTGGTGTAAATGTGTGTCTGTGTTTCTGGGTATCAGTGTATGTCTTTGTGACTTGGTGTCAGTTTATGTCTTTGTTACTGGGTGTCAGTGTGTGTCTTTGTGACTTGTTGTCAGTGTATGTCTTTGTTACTGGGTTTCAGTGTGTGTCTGTGTAACTGGGTATCAGTGTATGTCTTTGTGACTTGGTATCAGTGTATGTCTTTGTTACTGGGTGTCATTGTGTGTCTGTGTTACTGGGTATCAGTGTATGTCTTTGTGACTTGGTATCAGTGTATGTCTTTGTTACTGGGTGTCAGTGTGTGTCTGTGTAACTGGGTATCAGTGTATGTCTTTGTTACTGGGTGTCATTGTGTGTCTGTGTTACTGGGTATCAGTGTATGTCTTTGTTAATTGGTGTCAGTGTATGTCAAAATACTTGGTGTAATTGTCTGTCTTTGTTACTTGGTGTCAGTGTATGTCTGTGTTACTTGGTGTAAGTGTGTGTCTTTGTTACTTGGTGTAAGTGTCTGTCTTTCTTCCTTCGTGTAAGTGTATGTCTGTGTTACTGGGTGTCAGTGTATGTCTGTGTTACTTGGTGTAAATGTGTGTCTGTGTTTCTGGGTATCAGTGTATGTCTTTGTGACTTGGTGTCAGTTTATGTCTTTGTTACTGGGTGTCAGTGTGTGTCTTTGTGACTTGTTGTCTGTGTATGTCTTTGTTACTGGGTTTCAGTGTGTGTCTGTGTAACTGGGTATCAGTGTATGTCTTTGTGACTTGGTATCAGTGTATGTCTTTGTTACTGGGTGTCATTGTGTGTCTGTGTTACTGGGTATCAGTGTATGTCTTTGTGACTTGGTATCAGTGTATGTCTTTGTTACTGGGTGTCAGTGTGTGTCTGTGTTCCTGGGTATCAGTGTATGTCTTTGTGACTTGGTGTCAGTGTATGTCTTTGTTACTGGGTGTCAGTGTGTGTCTTTGTGACTTGGTGTCAGTGTATGTCTTTGTTACTTGGTGTAAGTGTGTGTCTGTGATACTGGGTATCAGTGTATGTCTTTGTTACTTGGTGTCAGTGTATGTCTGTGTTACTTGGTGTAAGTGTGTGTCTGTGTGTCAGTGTCAGTCTTTGTGACTTGGTGTCAGTGTATGTCTTTGTTTCTGGGTGTCAGTGTGTGTCTTTGTGACTTGGTGTCAGCGTGTGTCTTTGTTACTTGGTGTCCGTGTGTGTCTGTGTTACTGGATGTCATTGTATGTCTTTGTTACTGGGTGTCAGTGTATGTCTTTGTTACTTGGTGTAAGTGTGTGTCTGTATTACTGGGCGTCAGTGTGTGTCTGTGTTACTTGGTGTCAGTGTATGTCTTTGTTACTGGTTGTCAGTGTATGTCTTTGTTACTTGGTGTCATTGCGTGTCTGTGTTACTTGGTGTATGTGTGTGTCTGTGTTACTGGGTGTCAGTTTATGTCTGTGTTACTTGGTGTCATTGTATGTCTTTGTGACTGTGTCTCAGTGTTTCTCTGTGTTACTGGGAGTCAGTGTGTGTTTGTTTGTGTTACTGGGTATCAGCGTATGTCTTTGTGACTTGGTATCAGTGTATGTCTTTGTTACTGTGTATCAGTGTTTCTCTGTGTTACTGGGTGTCAGTGTGTGTTTGTGGTACTGGGTGTCAGTGTGTGTCTGTGTTACTGGGTTTCAGTGTGTGTCTGTGTAACTGGGTATCAGTGTATGTCTTTGTGACTTGGTATCAATGTATGTCTTTGTTACTGGGTGTCATTGTGTGTCTGTGTTACTGGGTATCAGTGTATGTCTTTGTGACTTGGTATCAGTGTATGTCTTTGTTACTGGGTGTCACTGTGTGTCTGTGTTCCTGGGTATCAGTGTATGTCTTTGTGACTTGGTGTCAGTGTATGTCTTTGTTACTGGGTGTCAGTGTGTGTCTTTGTGACTTGGTGTCAGTGTATGTCTTTGTTACTTGGTGTAAGTGTGTGTCTGTGATACTGGGTATCAGTGTATGTCTTTGTTACTTGGTGTCAGTGTATGTCTGTGTTACTTGGTGTAAGTGTGTGTCTGTGTGTCAGTGTCAGTCTTTGTGACTTGGTGTCAGTGTATGTCTTTGTTTCTGGGTGTCAGTGTGTGTCTTTGTGACTTGGTGTCAGTGTGTGTCTTTGTTACTTGGTGTCCGTGTGTGTCTGTGTTACTGGATGTCAGTGTATGTCTTTGTTACTGGGTGTCAGTGTATGTCTTTGTTACTTGGTGTAAGTGTGTGTCTGTATTACTGGGCGTCAGTGTGTGTCTGTGTTACTTGGTGTCAGTGTATGTCTTTGTTACTGGTTGTCAGTGTATGTCTTTGTTACTTGGTGTCAGTGTGTGTCTGTGTTACTTGGTGTATGTGTGTGTCTGTGTTACTGGGTGTCAGTTTATGTCTGTGTTACTTGGTGTCATTGTATGTCTTTGTGACTGTGTCTCAGTGTTTCTCTGTGTTACTGGGAGTCAGTGTGTGTTTGTTTGTGTTACTGGGTATCAGTGTATGTCTTTGTGACTTGGTATCAGTGTATGTCTTTGTTACCGTGCATCAGTGTTTCTCTGTGTTACTGGGTGTCAGTGTGTGTTTGTGGTACTGGGTGTCAGTGTGTGTCTGTGACACTAGGTGTCAGTATTTAGTTTAATTTAGTGATACAGCACTTAAACAGCCCCTTCGGCCCACCGAGTCTGTGCTGACCATCAACCACCCATTTATACTCATCCTACACTAATCCCGTATTCCTATCACATCCCCACCTAAGCCGGAATATCTCCCTACCACCTACCTACACTAGGGGCAATTTATGATGGCCAATTAACCTCTCAACCTGCAAGTCTTTTGCATGAGGGAGGAAGCCGGAGCACCGGGAGGAAACCCACGAAGACACAGGGAGAACTTGCAAACTCCGCACAGGCAGTACCCAGAATCGAACCCGGGTCCCTGGGTATCAGAGCATGTCTTTGTTACTTGGTGTCAGTGTATGTCAAAATACTTGGTGTCAGTGTATGTCTGTGTTACTTGGTGTAAGTGTGTGTCTTTGTTACTTGGTGTAAGTGTATGTCTTTGTTACTTGGTGTCAGTGTATGTCTTTGTTACTGGGTGTCAGTGTATGTATTTGTTACTTGGTGTAAGTGTGTGTCTGTGTTACTGGGTGTCAGTGTATGTCTTTGTTACTGGGTGTCAGTGTATGTATTTGTTACTTGTTGTAAGTGTGTGTCTGTGTTACTGGGTATCAGTGTCTGTCGTTTTTACTTGGTGTAAGTGTGTGTCTGTGTTACTGGGTATCAGTGCATGTCTTTGTTACTTGGTGTCATTGTATATCTGTGTTACTTGGTGTAGGTGTGTGTCTGTGTTACTTGGTATCAGTGTATGTCTTTGTTACTTGGTGTCAGTGTATGTCAAAATACTTGGTGTAAGTGTATGTCTTTGTTACTTGGTGTAATTGTCTGTCTTTGTTACTTGGTGTCAGTGTATGTCTGTGTTACTTGGTGTAAGTGTGTGTCTTTGTTACTTGGTGTAAGTGTATGTCTTTGTTACTTGGTATCAGTGTATGTCTTTGTGACTTGGTGTCAGTGTATGTCTTTTTAACTGGGTGTCAGGGTGTGTCTGTGTTACTGGGTGTCAGTGTGTGTTTGTTTGTGTGACTGTGTGTCAGTGTGTGTCTGTGACACTAGGTGTCAGTATTTAGTTTAGTTTAGAGATACAGCACTTAAACAGGCCCATCGGCCCACCGAGTCTGTGCCGACCATCAACAACCCATTTATACTAATCCGACACTAATCCCGTATTCCTATCACATCCCCACCTATCCCTATATATTTCCCTACCACCTACCTTTTCTAGGGGAAATTTATGATGGCCAATTAACCTATCAACCTGCAAGTCTTTGGCATGTGGGAGGAAACCGGACCACCTGGAGGAAACCCACGAAGACACAGGGAGAACTTGCAAACTCCGCACAGGCAGTACCCAGAATCGAACCCGGGTCCCTGGGTATCAGAGCATGTCTTTGTTACTTGGTGTCAGTGTATGTCAAAATACTTGGTGTAAGTGTATGTCTTTGCTACTTGGTGTAATTGTCTGTCTTTGTTACTTGGTGTCAGTGTATGTCTGTGTTACTTGGTGTAAGTGTGTGTCTTTGTTACTTGGTGTAAGTGTATGTCTTTGTTACTTGGTGTCAGTGTATGTCTTTGTTACTGGGTGTCAGTGTATGTATTTGTTACTTGGTGTAAGTGTGTGTCTGTGTTACTGGGTGTCAGTGTATGTCTTTGTTACTGGGTGTCAGTGTATGTATTTGTTACTTGTTGTAAGTGTGTGTCTGTGTTACTGGGTATCAGTGTCTGTCGTTTTTACTTGGTGTAAGTGTGTGTCTGTGTTACTGGGTATCAGTGCATGTCTTTGTTACTTGGTGTCATTGTATATCTGTGTTACTTGGTGTAGGTGTGTGTCTGTGTTCCTTGGTATCAGTGTATGTCTTTGTTACTTGGTGTCAGTGTATGTCAAAATACTTGGTGTAAGTATATGTCTTTGTTACTTGGTGTAATTGTCTGTCTTTGTTACTTGGTGTCAGTGTATGTCTTTGTTACTTGGTGTAAGTGTATGTCTTTGTTACTTGGTATCAGTGTATGTCTTTGTGACTTGGTGTAAGTGTGTGTCTTTGTTACTTGGTGTCAGTGTGTGTCTGTGTTACTGGGCATCAGTGTATGTCTTTGTGACTTGGTATCAGTGTATGTCTTTGTTAATTGGTGTAAGTGTTTGTCTTTGTTACTTGGTGTCAGTGTATGTCTTTTTTACTTGGTGTCAGTGTTTGTCTGTGTTACTGGGCATCAGTGTATGTCTTTGTGACTTGGTATCAGTGTATGTCTTTGTTACTTGGTGTAAGTGTTGGTCTTTGTTACTTGGTGTCAGTGTATGTCTTTGTTACTTGGTGTCAGTGTTTGTCTGTGTTACTGGGCATCAGTGTATGTCTTTGTGACTTGGTGTCAGTGTATGTCTTTGTGACTTGGTGTCAGTGTATGTCTTTGTTACTGGGTGTCAGTGTGTGTTTGTGGTACTGGGTGTCAGTGTGTGTCTGTGACACTAGGTGTCAGTATTTAGTTTAGTTTAGAGATACAGCACTTAAACAGGCCCTTCGGCCCACCGAGTCTGTGCCGGCCATCAACAACCCATTTATACTAATCCTGCACTAATCCCGTATTCCTATCACAACCCCACCTATCCCTATATATTTCCCTACCACCTACCTATACTAGGGGCAATTTATGATGGCCAATTAACCTATCAACCTGCAAGTCTTTGGCATGTGGGAGGAAACCGGAGCACCGGGAGGAAACCCAGGCAGACACATGGAGAACTTGCAAACTCCGCACAGGCAGTGCCCAGAATCGAACCCGGGTCCCTGGAGCTGTGAGGCTGCGGTGCTAACCACTGCGCCAATGTGCCCCCCCCCCCGCAGTGTGTGCCTGTGTGACTGGGTATCAGTGTATGTCTTTGTTACTTGGTGTCAGTGTGTGTCATAATACTTGGTGTAAGTGTATGTCTTTGTTACTTGGAGTAATTGTCTGTCTTTGTTACTTGGTGTCAGTGTATGTCTGTGTTACTTGGTGTAAGTGTGTGTCTTTGTTACTTGGTGCACGTGTATGTCTTTGTTACTTGGTGTCAGTGTATGTCTTTGTTACTTGGTGTCAGTGTGTGGCTGTGTTACTGGTCATCAGTGTATGTCTTTGTGACTTGGTATCAGTGTATGTCTTTGTGACCTGGTGTCAGTGTATGTCTTTGTTACTTGGTGTAATTGTCTGTCTTTGTTACTTGGTATCATTGTATGTCTGTGTTACTTGGTGTAAGTGTGGGTCTTTGTTACTGGGCATCAGTGTATGTCTTTTTGATTGGTATCAGTGTATGTCTTTGTGACTTGGTGTCAGTGTATGTCTTTTTTACTGGGTGTCAGTGTGTGTCTGTGTTACTTGGTGTCAGTGCATGTCTTTGTTACTGTGTATCAGTGTTTCTCTGTGTTCCTGGGTTTCAGTGTGTGTTTGTTTGTGTTACTGGGTGTCAGTGTGTATCTGTGACACTAGGTGTCAGTATTTAGTTTTGTTCAGAGATACAGCACTTATACAGGCCCTTCGGCCCACCGAGTCTGTGCCGACCATCAACAACCCATTTATACTAATCCTACACTAGTCCCGTATTCCTATCACATCCCCACCTATCCCTATATATTTCCCTACCACCAACCTACACCAGGGGCAATTTATGATGGCCAATTAACCTATCAACCTGCAAGTCTTTGGCATGTGGGAGGAAACCGCAGCACCGGGAGGAAACCCACGCAGACACAGGGAGAAA
Source organism: Heterodontus francisci (assembly GCF_036365525.1). Taxonomy (NCBI): domain Eukaryota; kingdom Metazoa; phylum Chordata; class Chondrichthyes; order Heterodontiformes; family Heterodontidae; genus Heterodontus; species Heterodontus francisci. The sequence continues at coordinate 21,229,865 of NW_027141852.1, read as the reverse complement.
TTGCGAACTCCGCACAGGCAGTACCCAGAATCGAACCCGGTTCCCTGGAGCTGTGAGGCTGCGGTGCTAACCACTGCGCCAATGTGCCCCCCCCCCCCCAAGTGTGTGCCTGTGTTACTGGGTATCAATGTATGTCTTTGTTACTTGGTGTCAGTGAATGTCTGTGTTACTTCGTGTCAGTGTGTTTCTCTGTGTTACTGGGTGTCAGTGTGTGTCTGTGTTACTTGGTGTAAGTGTGTGTCTTTGTTACTTGGTGTCCTTGTGTGTCTTTGTTACTTGGTGTAAGTGTGTGTCTGTGTTACTGGGTGTCAGTGTCTGTCTTTTTTACTTGGTGTAAGTCTGTGTCTTTGTTACTGGGTATCATTGCATGTCTTTGTTACTTGGTGTCATTGTATGTCTGTGTTACTTGGTGTAAGTGCGTGTCTGTGTGACTGCGTATCAGTGTATGTCTGTGTTACTTGGTGTCAGTGTATGTCAAAATACTTGGTGTAAGTGTATGTCTTTGTTACTTGGTGTAATTGTCTGTCTTTGTTACTTGGTGTCAGTGTATGTCTGTGTTACTTGGTGTAAGTGTATGTCTTTGTTACTTGGTGTCAGTATATGTCTTTGTTCCTTGTTGTCAGTGTGTGTCTTTGTTACTGGGCATCAGTGTATGTTTTTGTGACTTGGTATCAGTGTATGTCTTTGTGACTTCGTGTCAGTGTCTGTCTTTGTTACTGGGTGTCAGTGTGTGTCTGTGTTAATTGGTGTCAGTGTATGTCTTTGTTACTGTGTATCAGTGTTTCTCTGTGTTACTGGGTGACAGTGTGTGCTTGTGGTACTGGGTGTCAGTGTGTGTCTGTGACACTAGGTGTCAGTATTTAGTTTTGTTTGGAGATACAGCACTTAAACAGGCCCTTCGGCCCACCGAGTCTGTGCCGACCATCAACAACCCATTTATACTAATCCTGCACTAATCCCGTATCCCTATCACATCCCCACCTATCCCTATATATTTCCCTACCACCTACCTATACTAGGGGCAATTTATGGTGGCCAATTAACCTATCAACCTGCAAGTCTTTGGGATGTGGGAAGAAACCGGAGCACCGGGAGGCAACCCACGCAGACACAAGGAGAACATGCAAACTCCGCACAGGCAGTACCCAGAATCGAACCCGGGTCCCTGGAGCTGTGAGGCTGCGGTGCTAACCACTGCGCCAATGTCACCCCAACCCCCACCAGGCCCCAGTGTGTGCCTGTGTTACTGGGTATCAGTGTATGACTTTGTTACTTGGTGTCAGTGTATGTCAAAGTACTTGGTGTAAGTGTATGTCTTTGTTACTTGGAGTAATTGTCTGTCTTTGTTACTTGGTGTCAGTGTATGTCTGTGTTACTTGGTGTAAGTGTGTGTCTTTGTTACTTGGTGTAAGTTTATGTCTTTGTTACTTGGTGTCAGTGTATGTCTTTGTTACTTGGTGTCAGTGTGTGTCTGTGTTACTGGGTATCAGTGTATGTCTTTGTGACTTGGTATCAGTGTATGTCTTTGTTACTGGGTGTCAGTGTGTGTCTGTGTTACTGGGTATCAGTGTATGTCTTTGTGACTTGGTATCAGTGTATGTCTTTGTTACTGGGTGTCAGTGTGTGTCTGTGTTCCTGGGTATCAGTGTATGTCTTTGTGACTTGGTGTCAGTGTATGTCTTTGTTACTGGGTGTCAGTGTGTGTCTTTGTGACTTGGTGTCAGTGTGTGTCTGTGATACTGGGTATCAGTGAATGTCTGTGTTACTTGGTGTAAGTGTGTGTCTGTGAGTCAGTGTCAGTCTTTGTGACTTGGTGTCAGTGTATGTCTTTGTTTCTGGGTGTCAGTGTGTGTCTTTGTGACTTGGTGTCAGTGTGTGTCTTTGTGACTTTGTGTCCGTGTGTGTCTGTGTTACTGGGTGTCAGTGTGTGTTTGTTTGTGTTACTGGGTATCAGTGTATGTCTTTGTGACTTGGTATCAGTGTATGTCTTTGTTACTGTGTATCAGTGTTTCTCTGTGTTACTGGGTGTCTGTGTGTGTTTGTGGTACTGGGTGTCAGTATGTGTCTGTGACACTAGGTGTCAGTATTTAGTTTAATTTAGTGATACAGCACTTAAACAGGCCCTTCTGCCCACCGAGTCTGTGCCGACCATCAACCACCCATTTATACTCATCCTACACTAATCCCGTATTCCTATCACATCCCCACCTAACCCGGAATATCGCCCTACCACCTACCTACACTAGGGGCAATTTATGATGGCCAATTAACCTATCAACCTGCAAGTCTTTGGCATGTGGGAGGAAACCGGACCACCTGGAGGAAACCCACGAAGACACAGGGAGAACTTGCAAACTCCGCACAGGCAGTACCCAGAATCGAACCCGGGTCCCTGGGTATCAGAGCACGTCTTTGTTACTTGGTGTCAGTGTATGTCAAAATACTTGGTGTAAGTGTATGTCTTTGCTACTTGGTGTAATTGTCTGTCTTTGTTACTTGGTGTCAGTGTATGTCTGTGTTACTTGGTGTAAGTGTGTGTCTTTGTTACTTGGTGTAAGTGTATGTCTTTGTTACTTGGTGTCAGTGTATGTCTTTGTTACTTGGTGTCAGTGTATGTCAAAATACTTGGTGTAAGTATATGTCTTTGTTACTTGGTGTAATTGTCTGTCTTTGTTACTTGGTGTCAGTGTATGTCTGTGTTACTTGGTGTAAGTGTGTGTCTTTGTTACTTGGTGCACGTGTATGTCTTTGTTACTTGGTGTCAGTGTATGTCTTTGTTACTTGGTGTCAGTGTGTGGCTGTGTTACTGGTCATCAGTGTATGTCTTTGTGACTTGTTATCAGTGTATGTCTTTGTGACCTGGTGTCAGTGTATGTCTTTGTTACTTTGTGTAATTGTCTGTCTTTGTTACTTGGTATCATTGTATGTCTGTGTTACTTGGTGTAAGTGTGGGTCTTTGTTACTGGGTATCAGTGTATGTCTTTGTGACTTCATATCAGTGTATGTCTTTGTTACTGTGTATCAGTGTTTCTCTGTGTTACTAGGTGTCTGTGTGTGTTTGTGGTACTGGGTGTCAGTATGTGTCTGTGACACTAGGTGTCAGTATTTAGTTTAATTTAGTGATACAGCACTTAAACAGGCCCTTCTGCCCACCGAGTCTGTGCCGACCATCAACCACCCATTTATACTCATCCTACACTAATCCCGTATTCCTATCACATCCCCACCTAACCCGGAATATCGCCCTACCACCTACCTACACTAGGGGCAATTTATGATGGCCAATTAACCTATCAACCTGCAAGTCTTTGGCATGTGGGAGGAAACCGGACCACCTGGAGGAAACCCACGAAGACACAGGGAGAACTTGCAAACTCCGCACAGGCAGTACCCAGAATCGAACCCGGGTCCCTGGGTATAAGAGCATGTCTTTGTTACTTGGTGTCAGTGTATGTCAAAATACTTGGTGTAAGTGTATGTCTTTGCTACTTGGTGTAATTGTCTGTCTTTGTTACTTGGTGTCAGTGTATGTCTGTGTTACTTGGTGTAAGTGTGTGTCTTTGTTACTTGGTGTAAGTGTATGTCTTTGTTACTTGGTGTCAGTGTATGTCTTTGTTACTGGGTGTCAGTGTATGTATTTGTTACTTGGTGTAAGTGTGTGTCTGTGTTACTGGGTGTCAGTGTATGTCTTTGTTACTGGGTGTCAGTGTATGTATTTGTTACTTGTTGTAAGTGTGTGTCTGTGTTACTGGGTATCAGTGTCTGTCGTTTTTACTTGGTGTAAGTGTGTGTCTGTGTTACTGGGTATCAGTGCATGTCTTTGTTACTTGGTGTCATTGTATATCTGTGTTACTTGGTGTAGGTGTGTTTCTGTGTTCCTTGGTATCAGTGTATGTCTTTGTTACTTGGTGTCAGTGTATGTCAAAATACTTGGTGTAAGTATATGTCTTTGTTACTTGGTGTAATTGTCTGTCTTTGTTACTTGGTGTCAGTGTATGTCTTTGTTACTTGGTGTAAGTGTATGTCTTTGTTACTTGGTATCAGTGTATGTCTTTGTGACTTGGTGTAAGTGTGTGTCTTTGTTACTTGGTGTCAGTGTGTGTCTGTGTTACTGGGCATCAGTGTATGTCTTTGTGACTTGGTATCAGTGTATGTCTTTGTTAATTGGTGTAAGTGTTTGTCTTTGTTACTTGGTGTCAGTGTATGTCTTTGTTACTTGGTGTCAGTGTTTGTCTGTGTTACTGGGCATCAGTGTATGTCTTTGTGACTTGGTATCAGTGTATGCCTTTGTTACTTGGTGTAAGTGTTGGTCTTTGTTACTTGGTGTCAGTGTATGTCTTTGTTACTTGGTGTCAGTGTTTGTCTGTGTTACTGGGCATCAGTGTATGTCTTTGTGACTTGGTATCAGTGTATGTCTTTGTGACTTGGTGTCAGTGTATGTCTTTATGACTTGGTGTCAGTGTATGTCTTTGTTACTGGGTGTCAGTGTGTGTTTGTGGTACTGGGTGTCAGTGTGTGTCTGTGACACTAGGTGTCAGTATTTAGTTTAGTTTAGAGATACAGCACTTAAACAGGCCCTTCGGCCCACCGAGTCTGTGCCGGCCATCAACCACCCATTTGTACTAATCCTGCACTAATCCCGTATTCCTATCACAACCCCACCTATCCCTATGTATTTCCCTACCACCTACCAATACTAGGGGCAATTTATGATGGCCAATTAACCTATCAACCTGCAAGTCTTTGGCATGTGGGAGGAAACCGGAGCACCGGGAGGAAACCCAGGCAGACACATGGAGAACTTGCAAACTCCGCACAGGCAGTGCCCAGAATCGAACCCGGGTCGCTGGAGCTGTGAGGCTGCGGTGCTAACCACTGCGCCAATGTGCCCCCCCCCCCACCCCAGTGTGTGCCTGTGTGACTGGGTATCAGTGTATGTCTTTGTTACTTGGTGTCAGTGTGTGTCATAATACTTGGTGTAAGTGTATGTCTTTGTTACTTGGAGTAATTGTCTGTCTTTGTTACTTGGTGTCAGTGTATGTCTTTGTTACTTGGTGTCAGTGTGTGGCTGTGTTACTGGTCATCAGTGTATGTCTTTGTGACTTGGTATCAGTGTATGTCTTTGTGACCTGGTGTCAGTGTATGTTTTTGTTACTTTGTGTAATTGTCTGTCTTTGTTACTTGGTATCATTGTATGTCTGTGTTACTTGGTGTAAGTGTGGGTCTTTGTTACTGGGCATCAGTGTATGTCTTTTTGATTGGTATCAGTGTATGTCTTTGTGACTTGGTGTCAGTGTATGTCTTTTTTACTGGGTGTCAGTGTGTGTCTGTGTTACGTGGTGTCAGTGCATGTCTTTGTTACTGTGTATCAGTGTTTCTCTGTGTTCCTGGGTTTCAGTGTGTGTTTGTTTGTGTTACTGGGTGTCAGTGTGTATCTGTGACACTAGGTGTCAGTATTTAGTTTTGTTCAGAGATACAGCACTTATACAGGCCCTTCGGCCCACCGAGTCTGTGCCGACCATCAACAACCCATTTATACTAATCCTACACTAGTCCCGTATTCCTATCACATCCCCACCTATCCCTATATATTTCCCTACCACCAACCTATACCAGGGGCAATTTATGATGGCCAATTAACCTATCAACCTGCAAGTCTTTGGCATGTGGGAGGAAAGCGCAGCACCGGGAGGAAACCCACGCAGACACAGGGAGAAATTGCGAACTCCGCACAGGCAGTACCCAGAATCGAACCCGGGTCCCTGGAGCTGTGAGGCTGCGGTGCTAACCACTGCGCCAATGTGCCCCCCCCCCAAGTGTGTGCCTGTGTTACTGGGTATCAGTGTATGTCTTTGTTACTTGGTGTCAGTGAATGTCTGTGTTACTTCGTGTCAGTGTGTTTCTCTGTGTTACTGGGTGTCAGTGTGTGTCTGTGTTACTTGGTGTAAGTGTGTGTCTTTGTTACTTGGTGTCCTTGTGTGTCTTTGTTACTTGGTGTAAGTGTGTGTCTGTGTTACTGGGTGTCAGTGTCTGTCTTTTTTACTTGGTGTAAGTCTGTGTCTTTGTTACTGGGTATCATTGCATGTCTTTGTTACTTGGTGTCATTGTATGTCTGTGTTACTTGGTGTAAGTGCGTGTCTGTGTGACTGCGTATCAGTGTATGTCTGTGTTACTTGGTGTCAGTGTATGTCAAAATACTTGGTGTAAGTGTATGTCTTTGTTACTTGGTGTAATTGTCTGTCTTTGTTACTTGGTGTCAGTGTATGTCTGTGTTACTTGGTGTAAGTGTATGTCTTTGTTACTTGGTGTCAGTGTATGTCTTTGTTCCTTGTTGTCAGTGTGTGTCTTTGTTACTGGGCATCAGTGTATGTTTTTGTGACTTGGTATCAGTGTATGTCTTTGTGACTTCGTGTCAGTGTATGTCTTTGTTACTGGGTGTCAGTGTGTGTCTTTGTTACTTGGAGTAATTGTCTGTCTTTGTTACTTGGTGTCAGTGTATGTCTGTGTTACTTGGTGTAAGTGTGTGTCTTTGTTACTTGGTGTACGTGGATGTCTTTGTTAATTGGTGTCAGTGTATGTCTTTGTTACTGTGTATCAGTGTTTCTCTGTGTTACTGGGTGACAGTGTGTGCTTGTGGTACTGGGTGTCAGTGTGTGTCTGTGACACTAGGTGTCAGTATTTAGTTTTGTTTGGAGATACAGCACTTAAACAGGCCCTTCGGCCCACCGAGTCTGTGCCGACCATCAACAACCCATTTATACTAATCCTGCACTAATCCCGTATTCCTATCACAACCCCACCTATCCCTATATATTTCCCTACCACCTACCTATACTAGGGGCAATTTATGGTGGCCAATTAACCTATCAACCTGCAAGTCTTTGGCATGTTGGAGGAAACCGGAGCACCGGGAGGCAACCCACGCAGACACAAGGAGAACATGCAAACTCCGCACAGGCAGTACCCAGAATCGAACCCGGGTCCCTGGAGCTGTGAGGCTGCGGTGCTAACCACTGCGCCAATGTCACCCCCACCCCCACCCCGCCCCAGTGTGTGCCTGTGTTACTGCGTATCAGTGTATGACTTTGTTACTTGGTGTCAGTGTATGTCAAAGTACTTGGTGTAAGTGTATGTCTTTGTTACTTGGAGTAATTGTCTGTCTTTGTTACTTGGTGTCAGTGTATGTCTGTGTTACTTGGTGTAAGTGTGTGTCTTTGTTACTTGGTGTACGTGGATGTCTTTGTTACTTGGTGTCAGTGTATGTCTTTGTTACTTGGTGTCATTGTGTGACTGTGTTACTGGGCATCAGTGTATGTCTTTGTGACTTGGTATCAATGTATGCCTTTGTGACTTGGTGTCAGTGTATGTCTTTTTTACTGGGTGTAAGTGTGTGTCAGCGTTTCTGGGTATCAGTGTATATCTTTGTTACTTGGTGTCAGTGTAGGCAAAATACTTTGTGTAAGTGTATGTCTTTGTTACTTGGTGTAATTGTCTGTCTTTGTTACTTGGTATCAGTGTATGTCTGTGTTACGTGGTGTAAGTGTGTGTCTTTGTTACAGGGCATCAGTGTATGTCTTTGTGACTTGGTATCAGTGTATGTCTTTGTGACTTGGTGTCAGTGTATGTCTGTGTTACTTGGTGTAAGTGTGTGTCTGTGTTACTGGGTATCAGTGTATGTCTTTGTGACTTGGTGTCAGTGTATGTCTTTGTTCCTGGGTGTCAGTTTGTGTCCTTGTGACTTGGTGTCAGTGTATGTCTTTGTTACTTGGTGTCAGCGTATGTCAAAATACTTGGTGTAAGTGTATGTCTTTGTTACTTGGTGTAATTGTCTGTCTATGTTACTTTATGTAAGTGTATGTATTTGTTAATTGGTGTCAGTGTATGTCTTTGTTACTTGGTGTCATTGTATGTCTGTGTTACTTGGTGTAAGTGTGTGTCTTTGTTACTTGGTGTAAGTTTATGTCTTTGTTACTTGGTGTCAGTGTATGTCTTTGTTACTTGGTGTCAGTGTGTGTCTGTGTTACTGGGTATCAGTGTATGTCTTTGTGACTTGGTATCAGTGTATGTCTTTGTTACTGGGTTTCAGTGTGTGTCTGTGTATCTGGGTATCAGTGTATGTCTTTGTGACTTGGTATCAGTGTATGTCTTTGTTACTGGGTGTCAGTGTGTGTCTGTGTTACTGGGTATCAGTGTATGTCTTTGTGACTTGGTATCAGTGTATGTCTTTGTTACTGGGTGTCAGTGTGTGTCTGTGTTCCTGGGTATCAGTGTATGTCTTTGTGACTTGGTGTCAGTGTATGTCTTTGTTACTGGGTGTCAGTGTGTGTCTTTGTGACTTGGTGTCAGTGTGTGTCTGTGATACTGGGTATCAGTGAATGTCTTTGTTACTTGGTGTCAGTGTATGTCTGTGTTACTTGGTGTAAGTGTGTGTCTGTGAGTCAGTGTCAGTCTTTGTGACTTGGTGTCAGTGTATGTCTTTGTTTCTGGGTGTCAGTGTGTGTCTTTGTGACTTGGTGTCAGTGTGTGTCTTTGTTACTTTGTGTCCGTGTGTGTCTGTGTTACTGGGTGTCAGTGTATGTCTTTGTTACTGGGTGTCAGTGTATGTCTTTGTTACTTGGTGAAAGTGTGTGTCTATGTTACTGGGTATCAGAGTCTGTCTTTGTTACTTGGTGGAAGTGTATGTAGGTGTTAATTGGTGTAAGTGTGTGTCTCTGCTACAGGGCGTCAGTGTGTGTCTGTGTTACTTGGTGTATGTGTGTGTCTATGTTACTGGGTGTCAGTTTATGTCTGTGTTACTTGGTGTCAGTGTATGTCTTTGTTACTGTGTCTCAGTGTTTCTCTGTGTTACTGGGTGTCTGTGTGTGTTTGTTTGTGTTACTGGGTATCAGTGTATGTCTTTGTGACTTGGTATCAGTGGATGTCTTTGTTACTGTGTATCAGTGTTTCTCTGTGTTACTGGGTGTCAGTGTGTGTTTGTGGTACTGGGTGTCAGTGTGTGTCTGTGACACTAGGTGTCAGTATTTAGTTTAATTTAGTGATACAGCACTTAAACAGGCCCTTCGGCCCACCGAGTCTGTGCCGACCATCAACCACCCATTTATACTCATCCTACACTAATCCCGAATTCCTATCACATCCCCACCTAACCCGGAATATCTCCCTACCACCTACCTACACTAGGGGCAATTTATGATGGCCAATTAACCTATCAACCTGCAAGTCTTTGGCATGTGGGAGGAAATCGGAGCACCGGGAGGAAACCCACGAAGACACAGGGAGAACTTGCAAACTCCGCACAGGCAGTACCCAGAATCGAACCCGGGTCCCTGGGTATCAGAGCATGTCTTTGTTGCTTGGTGTCAGTGTATGTCAAAATACTTGGTGTAAGTGTATGTCTTTGTTACTTGGTGTCAGTGTATGTCTTTGTTACTGGGTGTCAGTGTATGTATTTGTTACTTGGTGTAAGTGTGTGTCTGTGTTACTGGGTGTCAGTGTATGTCTTTGTTACTGGGTGTCAGTGTATGTATTTGTTACTTGGTGTAAGTGTGTGTCTGTGTTACTGGGTATCAGTGTCTGTCGTTTTTACTTGGTGTAAGTGTGTGTCTGTGTTACTGGGTATCAGTGCATGTCTTTGTTACTTGGTGTCATTGTATATCTGTGTTACTTGGTGTAGGTGTGTGTCTGTGTTACTTGGTATCAGTGTATCTCTTTGTGACTTGGTATCAATGTATGTCTTTGTGACCTGGTGTCAGTGTATGTCTTTGTTACTTGGTGTAATTGTCTGTCTTTGTTACTTGGTATCAGTGTATGTCTGTGTTACTTGGTGTAAGTGTGGGTCTTTGTTACTGGGCATCAGTGTATGTCTTTTTGATTGGTGTCAGTGTATGTCTGTGTTACTTGGTCTAAGTGTGTGTCTTTGTTACTTGGTGTACGTGTATGTCTGTGTTACTTGGTGTCAGTGTGTGTCTTTGTTACTGGGCATCAGTGTATGTCTTTGTGATTGGTATCAGTGTATGTCTTTGTGACTTGGTGTCAGTGTATGTCTTTTTTACTGGGTGTCAGTGTGTGTCTGTGTTACTTGGTGTCAGTGCATGTCTTTGTTACTGTGTATCAGTGTTTCTCTGTGTTCCTGGGTTTCAGTGTGTGTTTGTTTGTGTTACTGGGTGTCAGTGTGTATCTGTGACACTAGGTGTCAGTATTTAGTTTTGTTCAGAGATACAGCACTTATACAGGCCCTTCGGCCCACCGAGTCTGTGCCGACCATCAACAACCCATTTATACTAATCCTACACTAGTCCCGCATTCCTATCACATCCCCACCTATCCCCATATATTTCCCTACCACCAACCTATACCAGGGGCAATTTATGATGGCCAATTAACCTATCAACCTGCAAGTCTTTGGCATGTGGGAGGAAACCGCAGCACCGGGAGGAAACCCACGCAGACACAGGGAGAAATTGCTAACTCCGCACAGGCAGTACCCAGAATCGAACCCGGGTCCCTGGAGCTGTGAGGCTGCGGTGCTAACCACTGCGCCAATGTGTCCCACCCCCACCCCCCAGTGTGTGCCTGTGTGACTGGGTATCAGTGTATGCTTTGTTACTTGGTGTCAGTGTATGTCTGTGTTACTTCGTGTCAGTGTGTTTCTCTGTGTTACTGGGTGTCAGTGTGTGTCTGTGTTTCTTGGTGTAAGTGTGTGTCTTTGTTACTTGGTGTCCTTGTGTGTCTGTGTTACTGGGTGTCAGAGTATGTCTTTGTTACTGGTTGTCATTGTATGCCTTTGTTACTTGGTGTAAGTGTGTGTCTGTGTTACTGGGTGTCAGTGTCTGTCTTTTTTACTTGGTGTAAGTCTGTGTCTTTGTTACTGGGTATCAGTGCATGTCTTTGTTACTTGGTGTCATTGTATGTCTGTGTTACTTGGTGTAAGTGCGTGTCTGTGTTACTGCGTATCAGTGTATGTCTGTGTTACTTGGTGTCAGTGTATGCCAAAATACTTGGTGTAAGTGTATGTCTTTGTTACTTGGTGTAATTGTCTGTCTTTGTTACTTGGTGTCAGTGTATGTCTGTGTTACTTGGTGTAAGTGTATGTCTTTGTTACTTGGTGTCAGTGTATGTCTTTGTTACTTGGTGTCAGTGTGTGTCTGTGTTACTGGGCATCAGTGTATGTCTTTGTGACTTGGTATCAGTGTATGTCTTTGTGACTTGGTGTCAGTGTATATCTTTGTTACTGGGTGTCAGTGTGTGTCTGTGTTAATTGGTGTCAGTGGATGTCTTTGTTACTGTGTATCAGTGTTTCTCTGTGTTACTGGGTGACAGTGTGTGCTTGTGGTACTGGGTGTCAGTGTGTGTCTGTGACACTAGGTGTCAGCATTTAGTTTTGTTTGGAGATGCAGCACTTAAACAGGCCCTTCGGCCCACCGAGTCTGTGCCGACCATCAACAACCCATTTATACTGATCCTACACTAATCGCCCGTCTAAGAGCGAAGTCCAAAGTACGGAAAGTCCTCATCAGAGAACTCCTCTTTGCTGACGATGCTGCATTAACATCTCACACTGAAGAATGCCTGCAGAGTCTCATCGACAGGTTTGCGTCTGCCTGCAATGAATTTGGCCTAACCATCAGCCTCAAGAAACCGAACATCATGGGGCAGGATGTCAGAAATGCTCCATCCATCAATATTGGCGACCACGCTCTGGAAGTGGTTCAAGAGTTCACCTACCTAGGCTCAACTATCACCAGTAACCTGTCTCTAGATGCAGAAATCAACAAGCGCATGGGTAAGGCTTCCACTGCTATGTCCAGACTGGCCAAGAGAGTGTGGGAAAATGGCGCACTGACACGGAACACAAAAGTCCGAGTGTATCAGGCCTGTGTCCTCAGTACCTTGCTCTACGGCAGCGAGGCCTGGACAACGTATGCCAGCCAAGAGCGACGTCTCAATTCATTCCATCTTCGCTGCCTTCGGAGAATACTTGGCATCAGGTGGCAGGACTATATCTCCAACACAGAAGTCCTTGAAGCGGCCAACACCCCCAGCTTATGCACACTACTGAGTCAGCGGCGCTTGAGATGGCTTGGCCATGTGAGCCGCATGGAAGATGGCAGGATCCCCAAAGACACATTGTACAGCGAGCTCGCCACTGGTATCAGACCCACCGGCCGTCCATGTCTCCGTTATAAAGACGTCTGCAAACGCGACATGAAATCGTGTGACATTGATCACAAGTCGTGGGAGTCAGTTGCCAGCATTCGCCAGAGCTGGCGGGCAGCCATAAAGACAGGGCTAAATTGTGGCGAGTCGAAGAGACTTAGTAGTTGGCAGGAAAAAAGACAGAGGCGCAAGGGGAGAGCCAACTGTGCAACAGCCACAACAAACAAATTTCTCTGCAGCACCTGTGGAAGAGCCTGTCACTCCAGAATTGGCCTTTATAGCCACTCCAGGCGCTGCTTCACAAACCACTGACCACCTCCAGGCGCGTATCCATTGTCTCTCGAGATAAGGAGGCCCAAAAGAAAAGAAAAGAAGACACTAATCCCGTATTCCTATCACATCCCCACCTATCCCTATATATTTCCCTACCACCTACCTATACTAGGGGCAATTTATGGTGGCCAATTAACCTATCAACCTGCAAGTCTTTGGCATGTGGGAAGAAACCGGAGCACCGGGAGGCAACAAACGCAGACACAAGGAGAACATGCAAACTCCACACAGGCAGTACCCAGAATCGAACCCGGGTCCCTGGAGCTGTGAGGCTGCGGTGCTAACCACGGCGCCAATGTCCGACCCCCCAGTGTGTGCCTGTGTTACTGGGTATCAGTGTATGCCAAAATACTTGGTGTAAGTGTATGTCTTTGTTACTTGGTGTAATTGTCTGTCTTTGTTACTTGGTGTCAGTGTATGTCTGTGTTACTTGGTGTAAGTGTGTGTCTTTGTTACTTGGTGTACGTGGATGCCTTTGTTACTTGGTGTCAGTGTATGTCTTTGTTACTTGGTGTCAGTGTATGTCTTTGTGACTTGGTGTCAGTGTATGTCTTTGTGACTTGGTGTACGTGGATGTCTTTGTGACTTGGTATCAATGTATGTCTTTGTGACTTGGTGTCAGTGTATGTCTTTTTTACTGGGTGTAAGTGTCTGTCAGCGTTACTGGGGATCAGTGTATATCTTTGTTACATGGTGTCAGTGTATGTCTAAATATTTGGTGTAAGTGTATGTCTTTGTTACTTGGTGTAATTGTCTGTCTTTGTTACTTTATGTAAGTGTATGTCTTTGTTAATTGGTGTCAGTGTATGTCTTTGTTACTTGGTATCAGTGTATGTCTGTGTTACTTGGTATCAGTGTATGTCTGTTTTACTTGGTGTAAGTGTGTGTCTTTGTTACTGGGCATCAGTGTATGGGTTGTGACTTGGTATCAGTGTATGTCTTTGTGACTTGGTGTCAGTGTATGTCTGGTTTACTTGGTGTAAGTGTGTGTCTGTGTTACTGGGTATCAGTGTATGTCTTTGTGACTTGGTGTCAGTGTATGTCTTTGTTACTGGGTGTCAGTTTGTGTCTTTGTGACATGGTGTCAGTGTATGTCTTTGTTACTTGGTGTCAGCGTATGTCAAAATACTTGGTGTCAGTGTATGTCTTTGTTACTTGGTGTAATTGTCTGTCTTTGTTACTTTATGTAAGTGTATGTCTGTGTTACTTGGTGTAAGTGTGTGTCTTTGTTACTTGGTGTAAGTGTATGTCTTTGTTACTTGGTGTCAGTGTATGTCTTTGTTACTTGGTGTCAGTGTGTGTCTGTGTTACTGGGTATCAGTGTATGTCTTTGTGACTTGGTAACAGTGCATGTCTTTGTTACTGGGTTTCAGTGTGTGTCTGTGTATCTGGGTATCAGTGTATGTCTTTGTGACTTGGTATCAGTGTATGTCTTTGTTACTGGGTGTCAGTGTGTGTCTGTGTTACTGGGTATCAGTGTATGTCTTTGTGACTTGGTATCAGTGTATGTCTTTGTTCCTGGGTGTCAGTGTGTGTCTGTGTTCCTGGGTATCAGTGTATGTCTTTGTGACTTGGTGTCAGTGTATGTCTTTGTTACGGGGTGTCAGTGTGTGTCTTTGTGACTTGGTGTCAGTGTGTGTCTGTGATACTGGGTATCAGTGTATGTCTTTGTTACTTGGTGTCAGTGTATGTCTGTGTTACTTGGTGTAAGTGTGTGTCTGTGAGTCAGTGTCAGTCTTTGTGACTTGGTGTCAGTGTATGTCTTTGTTTCTGGGTGTCAGTGTGTGTCTTTGTGACTTGGTGTCAGTGTGTGTCTTTGTTACTTGGTGTCCGTGTGTGTCTGTGTTACTGGGTGTCAGTGTATGTCTTTGTTACTGGGTGTCAGTGTATGTCTTTGTTACTTGGTGTAAGTGTGTGTCTATGTTTCTGGGTATCAGAGTCTGTCTTTGTTACTTGGTGTCAGTGTATGTCGGTGTTAATTGGTGTAAGTGTGTGTCTGTGTTACTGGGCGTCAGTGTGTGTCTGTGTTACTTGGTGTAAGTCTGTGTCTTTGTTACATGGTGTCCGTGTGTGTCTGTGTTACTTGGTGTCAGTGTATGTCTTTGTTACTTGGTGTCAGTGTCTGTCTGTGTTACTTGGTGTATGTGTGTGTCTATGTTACTGGGTGTCAGTTTATGTCTGTGTTACTTGGTGTCAGTGTATGTCTTTGTTACTGTGTCTCAGAGTTTCTCTGTGTTACTGGGTGTCAGTGTGTGTTTGTTTGTGTTACTGGGTATCAGTGTATGTCTTTGTGACTTGGTATCAGTGTATGTCTTTGTTACTGTGTATCAGTGTTTCTCTGTGTTACTGGGTGTCAGTGTGTGTTCGTGGTACTGGGTGTCAGTGTGTGTCTGTGACACTAGGTGTCAGTATTTAGTTTAATTTAGTGATACAGCACTTAAACAGGCCCTTCGGCCCACCGAGTCTGTGCCGACCATCAACCACCCATTTATACTCATCCTACACTAATCCCGTATTCCTATCACATCCCCACCTAACCACGAATATCTCCCTACCACTTACCTACACTAGGGGCAATTTATGATGGCCAATTAACCTATCAACCTGCAAGTCTTTGGCATGTGGGAGGAAACCGGAGCACCGGGAGGAAACCCACGAAGACACAGGGAGAACTTGCAAACTCCGCACAGGCAGTACCCAGAATCGAACCCAGGTCCGTGGGTATCAGAGCATGTCTTTGTTGCTTGGTGTCAGTGTATGTCAAAATACTTGGTGTAAGTGTATGTCTTTGTTACTTGGTGTAATTGTCTGTCTTTGTTACTTGGTGTCAGTGTATGTCTGTGTTACTTGGTGTAAGTGTGTGTCTTTGTTACTTGGTGTAAGTGTATGTCTTTGTTACTTGGTGTCAGTGTATGTCTTTGTTACTGGGTGTCAGTGTATATATTTGTTACTTGGTGTAAGTGTGTGTCTGTGTTACTGGGTGTCAGTGTATGTCTTTGTTACTTGGTGTCAGTGTATGTATTTGTTACTTGGTGTAAGTGTGTGTCTGTGTTACTGGGTATCAGTGTCTGTCGTTTTTACTTGGTGTAAGTGTGTGTCTGTGTTACTGGGTATCAGTGCATGTCTTTGTTACTTGGTGTCATTGTATATCTGTGTTACTTGGTGTAGGTGTGTGTCTGTGTTACTTGGTATCAGTGTATGTCCTTGATACTTGGTGTCAGTGTATGTCAAAATACTTGGTGTAAGTGTATGTCTTTGTTACATGGTGTAATTGTCTGTCTTTGTTACTTGGTGTCAGTGTATGTCTGTGTTACTTGGTGTAAGTGTGTGTCTTTGTTACTTGGTGTCAGTGTATGTCTTTGTTACTTGGTATCAGTGTATGTGTGTGTTTCTTGGTGTCAGTGTGTTTCTCTGTGTTACTGGGTGTCAGTGTGTGTCTGTGTTACTTGGTCTAAGTGTGTGTATTTGTTACTTGGTGTCCTTGTGTGTCTGTGTTACTGGGTGTCAGTGTATGTCTTTGATACTGGGTGTCAGTATATGTCTTTGTTACTTGGTGTAAGTGTGTGTCTGTGTTACTTGGTGTCAGTGTCTGTCTTTTTTACTAAGTGTAAGTGTGTGTCTTTGTTACTGGGTATCAGTGCATGTCTTTGTTACTTGGTGTCATTGTATGTCTGTGTTACTTGGTGTAAGTGCGTGTCTGTGTTACTGGGTATCAGTGTATGTCTTTGTTACTTTTGTCAGTGTACGTCAAAATACTTGGTGTAAGTGTATGTCTTTGTTACTTGGTGTAATTGTCTGTCTTTGTTACTTGGTGTCAGTGTATGTCTGTGTTACTTGGTGTAAGTGTGTGTCTTTGTTACTTGGTGTCAGTGTGTGTCTGTGTTACTGGGCATCAGTGTATGTCTTTGTGACTTGGTATCAGTGTATGTCTTTGTGACTTGGTGTCAGTGTATGTCTTTGTTACTTGGTGTCAGTGAATGTCTCTGTTACTTCGTGTCAGTGTGTTTCTCTGTGTTACTGGGTGTCAGTGTGTGTCTGTGTTACTTGGTGTAAGTGTGTGTCTTTGTTACTTGGTGTCCTTGTGTGTCTGTGTTACTGGGTGTCAGAGTATGTCTTTGTTACTTGGTGTCAGTGTGTGTCTTTGTTACTGGGTATCAGTGCATGTCTTTGTCACTTGGTGTCATTGTATGTCTGTGTTACTTGGTGTAAGTGCGTGTCTGTGTTACTGTTTATCAGTGTATGTCTTTGTTACTTGGTGTCAGTGTATGTCTGTGTTACTTGGTGTAAGTGTGTGTCTTTGTTACTTGGTGTCAGTGTGTGTCTGTGTTACTGAGCATCAGTGTAGGTCTTTGTGACTTGGTATCAGTGTATGTCTTTGTTACTTGGTGTAAGTGTATGTCTTTGTTACTTGGTGTCAGTGTATGTCTTTGTTACTTGGTGTCAGTGTTTGTCTGTGTTACTGGGCATCAGTGCATGTCTTTGTGACTTGGTATCAGTGTATGTCTTTGTGACCTGGTGTCAGTGTATGTCTTTGTTACTGGGTGTCAATGTGTGTCTGTGTTAATTGGTGTCAGTGTATGTCGGTGTTAATTGGTGTAAGTGTGTGTCTGTGTTGCTGGGCGTCAGTGTGTGTCTGTGTTACTTGGTGTAAGTCTGTGTCTTTGTTACATGGTGTCCGTGTGTGTCTGTGTTACTTGGTGTCAGTGTATGTCTTTGTTACTGGTTGTCAGTGTATGTCTTTGTTACTTGGTGTCAGTGTGTGTCTGTGTTACTTGGTGTATGTGTGTGTCTGTGTTACTGGGTGTCAGTTTATGTCTGTGTTACTTGGTGTCATTGTATGTCTTTGTGACTGTGTCTCAGTGTTTCTCTGTGTTACTGGGTGTCAGTGTTTGTTTGTTTGTGTTACTGGTATCAGTGTATGTCTTTGTGACTTGGTATCAGTGTATGTCTTTGTTACTGTGTATCAGTGTTTCTCTGTGTTACTGGGTGTCAGTGTGTATTTGTGGTACTGGGTGTCAGTGTGTGTCTGTGACACTAGGTGTCAGTATTTAGTTTAATTTAGTGATACAGCACTTAAACAGGCCCTTCGGCCCACCGAGTCTGTGCCGAGTTTCAACCACCCATTTATACTCATCCGACACTAATCCCGTATTCCTATCACATCCCCACCTAACCCGGAATATCTCCCTACCACCTACCTACACTAGGGGCAATTTATGATGGCCAATTAACCGATCAACATGCAAGTCTTTGGCATGTGGGAGGAAACCGGAGCACCCGGAGGCAACCCACGCAGACACAGGGAGAACCTGCAAACTCCGAACAGGCAGTACCCAGAATCGAACCCGGGTCCCTGGGTATCAGAGCATGTCTTTGTTGCTTGGTGTCAGTGTATGTCAAAATACTTGGTGTAAGTGTATGTCTTTGTTACTTGGTGTAATTGTCTGTCTTTGTTACTTGGTGTCAGTGTATGTCTGTGTTACTTGGTGTAAGTGTGTGTCTTTGTTACTTGGTGTCAGTGTATGTCTGTGTTACTTGGTGTAAGTGTGTGTCTGTGTTACTGGGTGTCAGTGTATGTCTTTGTTACTGGCTGTCAGTGTATGTATTTGTTACTTGGTGTAAGTGTGTGTCTGTGTTACTGGGTATCAGTGTCTGTCGTTTTTACTTAGTGTCATTGTATATCTGTGTTACTTGGTGTAGGTGTGTGTCTGTGTTACTTGGTATCAGTGCATGTCTTTGTTACTTGGTGTCAGTGTATGTCAAAATACTTGGTGTAAGTGTATGTCTTTGTTACTTGGTGTAATTGTCCGTCTTTGTTACTTGGTATCAGTGTATGTCTGTGTTACTTTGTGTATGTGTGTGTCTTTGTTACTTGGTGTAAGTGTATGTCTTTGTTACTTGGTATCAGTGTATGTCTTTGTGACTTGGTGTCAGTGCATGTCTTTTTTACTTGGATTCAGGGTGTGTCTGTGTTACTGGGTGTCAGTGTGTGTTTGTTTGTGTGAGTGTCAGTGTGTGTTTGTTTGTGTGACTGTGTGTCAGTGTGTGTCTGTGACACTAGGTGTCAGTATTTAGTTTAGTTTAGAGATACAGCACTTAAACAGGCCCATCGGCCCACCGAGTCTGTGCCGACCATCAACAACCCATTTATACTAATCCTACACTAATCCCGTATTCCTATCACATCCCCACCTATCCCTATATATTTCCCTACCACCTACCTATACTAGGGGAAATTTATGGTGGCCAATTAACCTATCAACCTGCAAGTCTTTGGCATGTGGGAGGAAACCGGAGCACCGGGAGGCAACCCACGCAGACACAAGGAGAACTTGCAAACTCCGTACAGGCAGTACCCAGAATCGAACCCGGGTCCCTGGAGCTGTGAGGCTGCGGTGCTAACTACTGTGCCAATGTGTCCCACCCCCACCCCCCAGTGTGTGCCTGTGTGACTGGGTATCAGTGTCTGTCTTTGTAACTTGGTGTCAGTGTATGTCAAAATACTTGGTGTCAGTGTATGTCTGTGTTACTTGGTGTAAGTGTGTGTCTTTGTTACTAGGTGCACATGTATGTCTTTGTTACTTGGTATCAGTGTATGTCTGTGTTACTTGGTGTCAGTGTGTTTCTCTGTGTTACTGGGTGTCAGTGTGTGTCTGTGTTACTTGGTGTAAGTGTGTGTATTTGTTACTTGGTGGCCTTCTGTGTCTGTGTTGCTGGGTGTCAGTGTATGTCTTTGTTACTGGTTGTCAGTGTATGTCTTTGTTACTTGGTGTAAGTGTGTGTCCGTGTTACTGGGTGTCAGTGTCTGTCTTTTTTACTAAGTGTAAGTGTGTGTCATTGTTACTGGGTATCAGTGCATGTCTTTGTTACTTGGTGTCATTGTATGTCTCTGTTACTTGGTGTAAGTGCGTGTCTGTGTTACTGGGTATCAGTGTATGTCTTTGTTACTTGGTGTCAGTGTATGTCAAAATACTTGGTGTAAGTGTATGTCTTTGTTACTTGGTGTAATTGTCTGTCTTTGTTACTTGGTGTCAGTGTATGTCTGTGTTACTTGGTGTAAGTGTGTGTCTTTGTTACTTGGTGTCAGTGTGTGTCTGTGTTACTGGGCATCAGCGTATGTCTTTGTGACTTGGTATCAGTGTATGTCTTTGTTACTTGGTGTAAGTGTATGTCTTTGTTACTTGGTGTCAGTGTATGTCTTTGTTACTTGGTGTCTGTGTTTGTTTGTGTTACTGGGCATCAGTGTATGTCTTTGTGACTTGGTATCAGTGTATGTCTTTGTGACTTGGTGTCAGTATATGTCTTTGTTACTTGGTGTCAGTGAATGTCTGTGTTACTTCGTGTCAGTGTGTTTCTCTGTGTTACTGGGTGTCAGTGTGTGTCTGTGTTACTTGGTGTAAGTGTGTGTCTTTGTTACTTGGTGTCCTTGTGTGTCTGTGTTACTGGGTGTCAGAGTATGTCTTTGTTACTTGGTGCAAGTGTGTGTCTTTGTTACTGGGTATCAGTGCATGTCTTTGTTACTTGGTGTCATTGTATGTCTGTGTTACTTGGTGTAAGTGCGTGTCTGTGTTACTGGGTATCAGTGTATGTCTTTGTTACTTGGTGTCAGTGTATGTCTTTGTTACTTGGTGTAATTGTCTGTCATTGTTACTTGGTGTCAGTGTATGTCTGTGTTACTTGGTGTAAGTGTGTGTCTTTGTTACTTGGTGTCAGTGTGTGTCTGTGTTACTGGGCATCAGTGTATGTCTTTGTGACTTGGTATCAGTGTATGTCTTTGTTACTTGGTGTCAGTGTATGTCTTTGTTACTTGGTGTCAGTGTATGTCTTTGTTACTTGGTGTCAGTGTTTGTCTGTGTTACTGGGCATCAGTGTATGTCTTTGTGACTTGGTATCAGTGTATGTCTTTGTGACCTGGTGTCAGTGTTTCTCTGTGTTACTGGGTGTCAGTGTGTGTTTGTGGTACTGGGTGTCAGTGTGTGTCTGTGACACTAGGTGTCACTATTTAGTTTAGTTTAGAGATACAGCACTTAAACAGGCCCTTCGGCCCACCGAGTCTGTGCCGGCCATCAACCACCCATTTATACTAATCCTACACTAATCCCGTATTCCTATCACAACCCCACCTAACCCTATATATTTCCCTACCACCAACCTATACTAGGGGCAATTTATGATGGCCAATTAACCTATCAACCTGCAAGTCTTTGGCATGTGGGAGGAAACCGGAGCAACGGGAGGAAACCGACGAAGACACAGGGAGAACTTGCAAACTCCGCACAGGCAGTACCCAGAATCGAACCCGGGTCCCTGGGTATCAGAGCATGTCTTTGTTACTTGGTGTCAGTGTATGTCAAAATACTTGGTGTCAGTGTTTGTCTTTGTTACTGTGTATCAGTGTTTCTCTGTGTTACTGGGTGTCAGTGTGTGCTTGTGGTACTGGGTGGCAGTGTGTGTCTGTGACACGAGGTGTCAGTATTTAGTTTTGTTTGGAGATACAGCACTTAAACAGGCCCTTCGGCCCACCGAGTCTGTGCCGACCATCAACAACCCATTTATACTAATCCTACACTAATGCCGTATTCCTATCACATCCCCACCTATCCCTATATATTTCCCTACCACCGACCTATACTAGGGGCAATTTATGGGGGCCAATTAACCTATCAACCTGCAAGTCTTTGGCATGTGGGAGGAAACCGGAGCACCGGGAGGCAACCCACGCTGACACAAGGAGAACTTGCAAACTCCGCACAGGCAGTACCCAGAATCGAACCCGGGTCCCTGGAGCTGTGAGGCTGCGGTGCTAACCACTGCGCCAATATGCCCCCCCCCACCCCCCCAGTGTGTGCCTGTGTTACTGGGTATCAGTGTATGACTTTGTTACTTGGTGTCAGTGTATGTCAAAATACTTGGTGTCAGTGTATGTCTTTGTTACTTGGTGTAATTGTCTGTCTTTGTTACTTGGTGTCAGTGTATGTCTGTGTTACTTGGTGTAAGTGCGTGTCTGTGTGACTGCGTATCAGTGTATGTCTGTGTTACTTGGTGTCAGTGTATGTCAGAATACTTGGTGTAAGTGGATGTCTTTGTTACTTGGTGTAATTGTCTTTCTTTGTTACTTGGTGTCAGTGTGTGTCTCTGTTACTGGGCATCAGTGTATGTCTTTGTGACTTGGTATCAGTGTATGTCTTTGTGACTTGGTGTCAGTGTATGTCTTTGTTACTGGGTGTCAGTGTGTGTCTGTGTTAATTGGTGTCAGTGTATGTCTTTGTTTCTTTGTATCAGTGTTTCTCTGTGTTACTGGGTGTCTGTGTGTGCTTGTGGTACTGGTTGTCAGTGTGTGTCTGTGACACTAGGTGTCAGTATTTAGTTTAGTTTGGAGATACAGCACTGAAACAGGCCCATCGGACCACCGAGTCTGTGCCGACCATCAACAACCCATTCATACTAATCCTACACTAATCCCGTATTCCTATCACATCCCCACCTATCCCTATATATTTCCCTACCACCTACCTATACTAGGGGAAATTTATGGTGGCTAATTAACCTATCAACCTGCAAGCTTTGGCATGTGGGAGGAAACCGGAGCACCGCGAGGCAACCCACACAGACACAAGGAGAACTTGCAAACTCCGCACAGGCAGTAGCCAGAATCGAACCCGAGTCCCTAGAGCTGTGAGGCTGCGCTGCTAACCACTGAGCCAATGTGTCCCACCCCCACCCCCCAGTGTGTGCCTGTGTGACTGGGTATCAGTGTATGTCTTTGTTACTTGGTGTCAGTGTATGTCAAAATACTTGGTGTCAGTGTATGTCTGTGTTACTTGGTGTAAGTGTGTGTCTTTGTTACTTGGTGTCAGTGTGTGTCTGTGTTACTGGGCATCAGTGTATGTCTTTGTGACTTGGTATCAGTGTATGTCTTTGTTACTTGGTGTCAGTGTATGTCTTTGTTACTTGGTGTCAGTGTATGTCTTTGTTACTTGGTGTCAGTGTTTGTCTGTGTTACTGGGCATCAGTGTATGTCTTTGTGACTTGGTATCAGTGTATGTCTTTGTGACCTGGTGTCAGTGTTTCTCTGTGTTACTGGGTGTCAGTGTGTGTTTGTGGTACTGGGTGTCAGTGTGTGTCTGTGACACTAGGTGTCAGTATTTAGTTTAGTTTAGAGATACAGCACTTAAACAGGCCCTTCGGCCCACCGAGTCTGTGCCGGCCATCAACCACCCATTTATACTAATCCTACACTAATCCCGTATTCCTATCACAACCCCACCTATCCCTATATATTTCCCTACCACCAACCTATACTAGGGGCAATTTATGATGGCCAATTAACCTATCAACCTGCAAGTCTTTGGCATGTGGGAGGAAACCGGAGCAACGGGAGGAAACCGACGAAGACACAGGGAGAACTTGCAAACTCCGCACAGGCAGTACCCAGAATCGAACCCGGGTCCCTGGGTATCAGAGCATGTCTTTGTTACTTGGTGTCAGTGTATGTCAAAATACTTGGTGTCAGTGTTTGTCTTTGTTACTGTGTATCAGTGTTTCTCTGTGTTACTGGGTGTCAGTGTGTGCTTGTGGTACTGGGTGGCAGTGTGTGTCTGTGACACGAGGTGTCAGTATTTAGTTTTGTTTGGAGATACAGCACTTAAACAGGCCCTTCGGCCCACCGAGTCTGTGCCGACCATCAACAACCCATTTATACTAATCCTACACTAATGCCGTATTCCTATCACATCCCCACCTATCCCTATATATTTCCCTACCACCGACCTATACTAGGGGCAATTTATGGGGGCCAATTAACCTATCAACCTGCAAGTCTTTGGCATGTGGGAGGAAACCGGAGCACCGGGAGGCAACCCACGCTGACACAAGGAGAACTTGCAAACTCCGCACAGGCAGTACCCAGAATCGAACCCGGGTCCCTGGAGCTGTGAGGCTGCGGTGCTAACCACTGCGCCAATATGCCCCCCCCACCCCCCCAGTGTGTGCCTGTGTTACTGGGTATCAGTGTATGACTTTGTTACTTGGTGTCAGTGTATGTCAAAATACTTGGTGTCAGTGTATGTCTTTGTTACTTGGTGTAATTGTCTGTCTTTGTTACTTGGTGTCAGTGTATGTCTGTGTTACTTGGTGTAAGTGCGTGTCTGTGTGACTGCGTATCAGTGTATGTCTGTGTTACTTGGTGTCAGTGTATGTCAGAATACTTGGTGTAAGTGGATGTCTTTGTTACTTGGTGTAATTGTCTTTCTTTGTTACTTGGTGTCAGTGTGTGTCTCTGTTACTGGGCATCAGTGTATGTCTTTGTGACTTGGTATCAGTGTATGTCTTTGTGACTTGGTGTCAGTGTATGTCTTTGTTACTGGGTGTCAGTGTGTGTCTGTGTTAATTGGTGTCAGTGTATGTCTTTGTTTCTTTGTATCAGTGTTTCTCTGTGTTACTGGGTGTCTGTGTGTGCTTGTGGTACTGGTTGTCAGTGTGTGTCTGTGACACTAGGTGTCAGTATTTAGTTTAGTTTGGAGATACAGCACTGAAACAGGCCCATCGGACCACCGAGTCTGTGCCGACCATCAACAACCCATTCATACTAATCCTACACTAATCCCGTATTCCTATCACATCCCCACCTATCCCTATATATTTCCCTACCACCTACCTATACTAGGGGAAATTTATGGTGGCTAATTAACCTATCAACCTGCAAGCTTTGGCATGTGGGAGGAAACCGGAGCACCGCGAGGCAACCCACACAGACACAAGGAGAACTTGCAAACTCCGCACAGGCAGTAGCCAGAATCGAACCCGAGTCCCTGGAGCTGTGAGGCTGCGCTGCTAACCACTGAGCCAATGTGTCCCACCCCCACCCCCCAGTGTGTGCCTGTGTGACTGGGTATCAGTGTATGTCTTTGTTACTTGGTGTCAGTGTATGTCAAAATACTTGGTGTCAGTGTATGTCTGTGTTACTTGGTGTAAGTGTGTGTCTTTGTTACTAGGTGCACGTGTATGTCTTTGTTACTTGGTGTCAGTGTGTGTCTTTGCGACTTGGTGTCAGTGTATGTCTTTTTTATTGGGTGTAAGTGTGTGTCTGCGTTATTGCGTATCAGTGTATATCTTTGTTACTTGGTGTCAGTGCATGTCAAAATACTTGGTGTAAGTGTATGTCTTTGTTACTTGGTGTAATTGTTTGTCTTTGTTACTTGGTATCTGTGTATGTCTGTGTTACTTGGTGTAAGTGTGTGTCTTTGTTAATGGGCATCAGTGTATGTCTTTGTGACTTGGTATCAGTGTATGTCTTTGTGACTTGGTGTCAGTGTATGTCTTTTTTACTGTGTGTAAGTGTGTGTCTGCGTTACTGGGTATCAGTGTATATCTTTGTTACTTGGTGTCAGTGTATGTCAAAATACTTGGTGTAAGTGTATGTCTTTGTTACTTGGTGTAATTGTCTGTCTTTGTTACTTGGTATCAGTGTATGTCTGTGTTACTTGGTGTAAGTGTGTGTCTTTGTTACTGGGCATCAGTGTATGTCTTTGTGATTGGTATCAGTGTATGTCTTTGTGACTTGGTGTCAGTGATGTGTCTTTGTTACTTGGTGTCAGTGCATGTCTTTGTTACTGTGTATCAGTGTTTCTCTGTGTTACTGGGTTTCAGTGTGTGTTTGTTTGTGTTACTGGGTGTCAGTGTGTATCTGAGACACTAGGTGTCAGTATTTAGTTTTGTTCAGTGAAACAGCACTAAAACAGGCCCTTCGGCCCACCGAGTCTGTGCCGACCATCAACAACCCATTTATACTAATCCTACACTAATCCCGTATTTCTATCACATCCCCACCTATCCCTATATATTTCCCTACCACCTACCTATACTAGGGGCAATTTATGATGGCCAATTAACCTATCAACCTGCAAGTCTTTGGCATGTGGTAGGAAACCGCAGCCCCGGGAGGAAACCCACGCAGACACAGGGAGAAATTGCAAACTCCGCACAGGCAGTACCCAGAATCGAACCCGGGTCCCTGGAGCTGTGAGGCTGCGGTGCTAACCACTGCGCCAATGTGCCCCCCCCCCACCCCCACAGTGTGTGCCTGTGTTACTGGGTATCAGTTTATGTCTTTGTTACTTGGTCTCAGTGAATGTCTGTGTTACTTCGTGTCAGTGTGTTTCTCTGTGTTACTGGGTGTCAGTGTGTGTCTGTGTTACTTGGTGTAAGTGTGTGTCTTTGTTACTTGGTGTCCTTGTGTGTCTGTGTTACTGGGTGTCAGAGTATGTCTTTGTTACTGGGTGTCAGTGTATGTCTTTGTTACTTGGTGTAAGTGTGTGTCTGTGTTACTGGGTGTCAGAGTATGTCTTTTTTACTTGGTATCAGTGTATGTCTGTGTTACTTGGTGTAAGTGTGTGTCTTTGTTAATGGGCATCAGTGTATGTCTTTGTGACTTGGTATCAGTGTATGTCTTTGTGACTTGGTGTCAGTGTATGTCTTTTTTACTGTGTGTAAGTGTGTGTCTGCGTTACTGGGTATCAGTGTATATCTTTGTTACTTGGTGTCAGTGTATGTCAAAATACTTGGTGTAAGTGTATGTCTTTGTTACTTGGTGTAATTGTCTGTCTTTGTTACTAGGTATCAGTGTATGTCTGTGTTACTTGGTGTAAGTGTGTGTCTTTGTTACTGGGCATCAGTGTATGTCTTTGTGATTGGTATCAGTGTATGTCTTTGTGACTTGGTGTCAGTGATGTGTCTTTGTTACTTGGTGTCAGTGCATGTCTTTGTTACTGTGTATCAGTGTTTCTTTGTGTTACTGGGTTTCA
Organism: Heterodontus francisci; assembly: GCF_036365525.1. NCBI lineage: Eukaryota > Metazoa > Chordata > Chondrichthyes > Heterodontiformes > Heterodontidae > Heterodontus > Heterodontus francisci. The sequence continues at coordinate 21,203,574 of NW_027141852.1, read as the reverse complement.
GTGTGTGTTTGTTTGTGTTACTGGGTGTCAGTGTGTATCTGAGACACTAGGTGTCAGTATTTAGTTTTGTTCAGTGAAACAGCACTAAAACAGGCCCTTCGGCCCACCGAGTCTGTGCCGACCATCAACAACCCATTTATACTAATCCTACACTAATCCCGTATTTCTATCACATCCCACCTATCCCTATATATTTCCCTACCACCTACCTATACTAGGGGCAATTTATGATGGCCAATTCACCTATCAACCTGCAAGTCTTTGGCATGTGGGAGGAAACCGGAGCATAGAACATAGAACATACAGCACAGAACAGGCCCTTCGGCCCACAATGTTGTGCCGATCCTTTGTCCTCTGTCAAGGACAATTTAATCTATACCCCATCATTCTCCTTTATCCATATACCTAACCAAAAGCCTTTTGAAAGTCCCTAAAGTTTCTGACTCAACAACTTCCCCGGGCAAGGCATTCCATGCCTCGACCACTCTCTGGGTAAAGAAGCACCGGGAGGAAACCCACGCAGACACAGGGAGAACTTGCAAACTCCGCACAGGCAGTACCCAGAATCGAACCCGGGTCCCTGGAGAAGTGAGGCTGCGGTGCCAACCACTGCGTCAATGTGCACACCCCCCCCCCCTCCCTCCCCAGTGTGTGCCTGTGTGACTGGGTATCAGTGTATGTCTTTGTTACTTGGTGTAATTGTCTGTCTTTGTTACTTGGTGTCAGTTTATGTCTGTGTTACTTGGTGTAAGTGTGTGTCTTTGTTACTTGGTGTACTTGTATGTCTTTGTTACTTGGTGTCAGTGTATGTCTTTGTTACTTGGTGTAAGGGTGTGTCTGTGTTGCTGGGCATCAGTGTATGTCTTTGTGGCTTGGTATCAGTGTATGTCTTTGTTACTTGGTGTCAGTGTATGTCTTTTTTACTGGGTGTAAGTGTGTGTCTGCGTTACTGGGTATCAGTGTATATCTTTGTCACTTGGTGTCAGTGTGTGTCGAAATACTTCGTGTAAGTGTATGTCTTTGTTACTTGGTGTAATTGTCTGTCTTTGTTACTTGGTATCAGAGTATGTCTGTGTTACTTGGTGTAAGTGTGTGTCTTTGTTACTGGGCATCAGTGTATGTCTTTGTGACTTGGTATCAGAGTATGTCTGTGTTACTTGGTGTAAGTGTGTGTCTTTGTTACTGGGCATCTGTGTATGTCTTTGTGACTTGGTATCAGTGTATGTCTTTGTGACTTGGTGTCAGTGTATGTCTTTTTTACTGGGTGTCAGTGTGTGTCTGTGTTACTTGGTGTCAGTGCCTGTCTTTGAGACTGTGTATCAGTTTTTCTCTGTGTTACTGGGTTTCAGTGTGTGTTTGTTTGTGTTACTGGGTGTCAGTGTGCGTCTGTGAGACGAGGTGTCAGAATTTAGTTTAGTTTGGAGAAACAGCACTTAAACAGGGCCTTCGTACCACCGAGTCTGTGCCGACCATCAACACCCATTTATACTAATCCTACACAACTCCCGTATTCCAATTACATCCCCACCTATCCCTATATATTTCCCTACCACCTACCTATACTAGGGGCAATTTATGATGGCCAATTAACCTATCAACCTGCAAGTCTTTGGCATGTGGGAGGAAACCGCAGCACCGGGAGGAAACCCACGCAGACACAGGGAGAAATTGCAAACTCCGCACAGGCAGTACCCAGAATCGAACCCGGGTCCCTGGAGCAGTGAGGCTGCGGTGCTAACCACTGCGCCAAGGTGCCCTACCCCCCCCTTCCAGTGTGTGCCTGTGTTACTGGGTATCAGTGTATGTCTTTGTTACTTGGTGTCTGTCTATGTCTTTGTTACTTGGTGTCAGTGATTTTGTTTGTGTTACTGGGTGTCAGTGTGTGTCTGTGTTACTTGGTGTCCGTGTGTGTCTGTGTTACTGGGTGTCAGTGTATGTCTTTGTTACTGGGTGTCAGTGTATGTCTTTGTTCCTTGGTGTAAGTGTGTGTCTGTGTTACTGGGTTTCATTGTCTGTCTTTTTTACTTGGTGTAATTGTGTGTCTGTGTTACTGGGTGTCAGTGTATGTCTTTGTTACTTGGTGTCCGTGTGTGTCTGTGTTACTGGGTGTCAGTGTATGTCTTTGTTACTGGGTGTCAGTGTATGTCTTTGTTACTTGGAGTAAGTGTGTGTCTGTGTAACTGGGTTTCATTGTCTGTCTTGTTTACTTGGTGTAAGTGTGTGTCAGTGTTACTGGGTATCAGTGCATGTCTTTGTTACTTGGTGTCATTGTATGTCTGTGTTACTTGGTGTAAGTGAGTGTCTGTGTTACTTGGTATCAGTGTATGTCTTTGTTAATTGGTGTCAGTGCATGTCAAAATACTTGGTGTAAGTGTGTGTCTTTGTTACTTGGTGTAATTGTCTGTCTTTGTTACTTGGTGTCAGTGTATGTCTTTGTTACTTGGTGTAATTGTCTATCTTTGTTACTTGGTGTCAGTGTATTTCTGTGTTACTTGGTGCAAGTGTGTGTCTTTGTTACTGGGCATCAGTGTATGTCTTTGTGACTTGGTATCAGTGTATGTCTTTGTGTCTTGGTGTCAGTGCATGTCCTTTTTACTGTTTGTCAATGTGTGTCTGTGTTACATGGTGTCAGTGTATGTCTTTGTTGCTATGTATCAGTGTGTGTTGCTGGGTGTCAGTCTGTGTCCGTGACACTAGGTGTCAGTATTTAGTTTAGTTTGGAGATACAGCACTTAAACAGCCCCTTCGGCCCACCGAGTCTGTGCCGACCATGAACAACCCATTTATACTAATCCTGCACTTATCCCGTATTCCTATCACATCCCCACCGGTCCCTATATATTTCCCTACCACCTACCTATACTAGGGGCAATTTATAATGGCCAGTTAACCGATCAACCTGCAAGTCTTTGGCATGTGGGAGGAAACCGGAGCACCGGGAGGAAACCCACGCAGACACAGGGAGAAATTGCAAACTCCGCACAGGCAGTACCCAGAATCGAACCCGGGTCCCTGGAGCAGTGAGGCTGCGGTGCTAACCACTGCGCCAAGGTGCCCACCCCCCCCCCCCCCTTCCAGTGTGTGCCTGTGTTACTGGGTATCAGTGTATGTCTTTGTTACTTGGTGTCTGCCTATGTCTTTGTTACTTGGTGTCAGTGAGTTTGTTTGTGTTACTGGGTGTAAGTGTGTGTCTTTGTTACTTGGTGTACTTGTATGTCTTTGTTACTTGGTGTCAGTGTATGTCTTTGCTACTGGGTGTCAGTGTATGTCTTTGTTACTTGGAGTAAGTGTGTGTCTGTGTAACTGGGTTTCATTGTCTGTCTTGTTTACTTTGTGTAAGTGTGTGTCAGTGTTACTGGGTATCAGTGCATGTCTTTGTTACTTGGTGTCATTGTATGTCTGTGTTACTTTGTGTAAGTGTGTGTCTGTGTTAATTGGTATCAGTGTATGTCTTTGTTAACTGGTGTCAGTGCATGTCAAAATACTTGGTGTAAGTGTATGTCTTTGTTACTTGGTGTAATTGTCTGTCTTTGTAACTTGGTGTCAGTGTATGTCTTTGTTACTTGGTGTAATTGTTTGTCTTTGTTACTTGGTGTCAGTGTATTTCTGTGTTACTTGGTGCAAGTGTGTGTCTTTGTTACTGGGCATCAGTGTATGTCTTTGTGACTTGGTATCAGTGTATGTCTTTGTGTCTTGGTGTCAGTGCATGTCTTTTTTACTGGGTGTCAATGTGTGTCTGTGTTACTTGGTGTCAGTGTATGTCTTTGTTGCCATGTATCAGTGTGTGTTGCTGGGTGTCAGTCTGTGTCCGTGACACTAGGTGTCAGTATTTAGTTTAGTTTGGAGATACAGCACTTAAACAGCCCCTTCGGCCCACCGAGTCTGTGCCGACCATGAACAACCCATTTATACTAATCCTACACTTATCCCGTATTCCTATCACATCCCCACCGGTCCCTATATATTTCCCTACCACCTACCTATACTAGGGGCAATTTATAATGGCCAGTTAACCTATCAACCTGCAAGTCTTTGGCATGTGGGAGGAAACCGGAGCACCCGGAGGAAACCCACGCAGACACAGGGAGAAATTGCAAACTCCGCACAGGCAGTACCCAGAATCGAACCCGGGTCCCTGGAGCTGTGAGGCTGCGGTGCTAACCAATGCGCCAATGTGCCCCCCCACCCTCCCCACTCTCCTCCTCTAACTAAAAAAAAAGGTCTCTGGTGTGTTGATAAGGTAAGCTTTTTCTTTAGGAAGATCTGTCCGTTCGATTGCTAACCTAACAAGTTTTGACTTTTTTTTTGTTTGTTTTGTCAGTAGATTTGTTGGGAATTTGGAATAGTGGGAATGGAGGTTTAGGCAGTTGTATGTTCCTCCTGCAGAATGTGGGCGGTCAGGGTCGCCAAGAGTGTCCCTGCTGACTGCATCTGTGGGAAGTGCACCCAACTCCAGCTCCTCGAGAACCGCGTTAGGGAACTGGAGCTGGAGCTGGATGAACTTCGGATCATTCGGGAGGCGGAGGAGGTTATTGAGAGGAGTTATGGGGAGGTAGTCACACCTCAGGTAAAAGAAGTAGGTAGATGGGTTACCGTCAGGGGAAGGAGAGGGAACCAGCAGGCAGTGCAGGGATCCCCTGTGGCCGATTCCCTCAACAACAGGTATACCGTTTTGGATACTGTTGCGGGGGACGACTTACCAGGGGTAAGCAATGGGGTACAGATATCTGGCACAGAGTCTGTCCCTGTTGCTCAGAAGGGAAGGGGGAAGAGGAGCAGAACATTAGTCATTGGGGACTCCATAGTTAGGGGAACAGATAGGAGGTTCTGTGGGAACGAGAGAGACTCACGGTTGGTATGTTGCCTCCCAGGTGCCAGGGTTCGTGATGTCTCGGATCGTGTTTTTGGGATCCTTAATGGGGAGGGGGAGCAGCCCCAAGTCGTGGTCCACATAGGCACCAACGACATAGGTAGGAAGAGAGATGGCGATTTAAGACAGAAATTTAGGGAGCTAGGGTGGAAGCTTAGAGCGAGAACAAACAGAGTTTTTATCTCTGGGTTGTTGCCCGTGCCACGTGATAGCGAAGCGAGGAATAGGGAGAGAGAGGAGTTGAACACGTGGCTGCAGGGATGGTGCAGGAGGGAGGGTTTTGGTTTCCTGGATAATTGGGGCTCTTTCTGGGGTAGGTGGGACCTCTACAAACAGGATGGTCTTCACCTGAACCAGAGGGGTACCAATATCCTGGGGGGGGAGGTTTGCTAGTGCTCTTCGGGGGGGTTTAAACTAATTCAGCAGGGGAATGGGAACCTAAATTGTAGTGCCAGTGTACAGGATGTTGAGAGTAGTGAGGTCAGGGATATGGTTACAAGGACGCAAGAGGGCACTGGCAAGCAAGAACCTGGTTTAAAGTGTGTCTATTTCAACGCCAGGAGCATCCGGAATAAGGTGGGTGAGCTTGCAGCATGGGTTGGTACCTGGGATCTCGATGTAGTGGCCATTTCGGAGACATGGGTAGAGCAGGGGCAGGAATGGATGTTGCAGATTCCGGGATTTAGATGTTTCAGTAAGAACAGAGAAGATGGTAAAAGAGCGGGGGGGGGGGTGTGGCATTGTTAATCAAGGAGAGTATTACAGCGACAGAAAGGACGTTTGAGGACTCGTCTACTGAGGTAGTATGGGCTGAGGTTAGAAACAGGAGAGGTGAGGTTACCCTGTTGGGAGTCTTTTATAGACCTCTGAATAGTTCCAGAGATGTAGAGGAAAGGATAGCGAAGATGATTCTCGACAGGAGTGAGAGTAACAGGGTAGTTGTTATGGGGGACTTTAACTTTCCAAATATCGACTGGAAATACTATAGTTCGAGTACTTTAGATGGGTCAGTTTTTGTCCAGTGTGTGCAGGAGGGTTTTCTGACACAGTATGTAGACAGGCCAACCAGGGGCGATGCCACATTGGATTTGGTAATGGGAAGTGAACCCGGCCAGGTGTTCGATTTAGATGTAGGTGAGCACTTTGGTGACAGTGATCACAATTCGGTTAGGTTTACCTTAGCGATGGGCAGGGACAGGTATATACCGCAGGGCAAGAATTATAACTGAGGGAAAGGAAATTATGATGCGATTAGGCAAGATTTAGGATGCGTAGGATGGGGAAGGAAACTGCAGGGGATGGGAACAATCGAAATGTGGAGCTTATTCAAGGAGCAGCTACTGCGTGTCCTTGATAAGTATGTACCTGTGAGGCAGGGAGGAAGTTGTCGTGCGAGGGAGCCGTGGTTTACTAAAGAAGTTGAAGCGCTTGTCAAGAGGAAGAAGAAGGCTTATGTTAGGATGAGACGTGAAGGCTCAGTTAGGGCGCTTGAGAGCTACAAGCTGGCCAGGAAGGATCTAAAGGGAGAGATAAGAAGAGCAAGGAGAGGACACGAGAAGTCATTGGTGGGTCGGATCAGGGAAAACCCTAAGGCTTTCTATAGGTATATCAGGAATAAAAGAATGACTAGAGTTAGATTAGGGCCAATTAAGGATAGTAGTGGGAAGTTGTGTGTGGAATCAGAGAAGATAGGGGAAGAGTTAAATGAATATTTTGCGTCAGTATTTACAGTAGAGAAAGAAAATGTTGTTGAGATTACTGAGATTCAGGCCACGAGGCTAGATGGGATTGAGGTTCACAAGGAGGAGGTGTTATCAATTTTGGAAAGTGTGAAAATAGATAAGTCCCCTGGGCCAGATGGGATTTATCCTAGGATTCTCTGGGAAGCTAGGGAGGAGATTGCAGAGCCTTTGTCCTTGATCTTTATGTCGTCATTGTCGACAGGAATAGTGCCGGAAGACTGGAGGATTGCAAATGTAGTCCCCTTGTTCAAGAAGGGGATAAGAGACAGCCCTGGTAATTATAGACCTGTGAGCCTTACTTCGGTTGTGGGTAAAATGTTGGAAAAGGTTATAAGAGACAGGATTTATAATCATCTTGAAAAGAATAAGTGCATTAGAGATAGTCAGCACGGTTTTGTGACGGGTAGGTCGTGCCTCACAAACCTTATTGAGTTTTTCGAGAAGGTGACCAAACAGGTGGATGAGGGTAAAGCAGTGGACGTGGTGTATATGGATTTCAGTAAGGCGTTTGATAAGTTTCCCCACGGTAGGCTATTGCAGAAAATACGGAAGTATGGGGTTGAAGGCGATTTAGAGCTTTGGATCAGAAATTGGCTAGCTGAAAGAAGACAGAGGGTGGTGGTTGATGGCAAATGTTCATCCTGGAGTTTAGTTACTAGTGGTGTACCGCAAGGATCTGTTTTGGGGCCACTGCTGTTTGTCATTTTTATAAATGACCTGGAAGAGGGTGCAGAAGGGTGGACTAGTAAATTTGCAGATGACACTAAGGTCGGTGGAGTTGTGGATAGTGCCGAAGGATGTTGTAGGGTACAGAGAGACATAGATAGGCTGCAGAGCTGGGCTGAGAGATGGCAAATGGAGTTTAATGCGGAAACGTGTGAGGTGATTCACTTTGGATGGAGTAACAGGAATGCAGAGTACTGGGCTAATGGTAAGATTCTTGGTAGTGTAGATGAGCAGAGAGAACTTGGTGTCCAGGTGCATAAATCCCTGAAGGTTGCTAACCAGGTTAATAGGGCTGTTAAGAAGGCATATGGTGTGTTACCTTTTATTAGTATTGGGATCGAGTTTCGGAGCCACGAGGTCATGCTGCAGCTGTACAAAACTCTGGTGCGGCCGCACCTGGAATATTGCGTGCAGTTCTGGTCACCGCATGATAGGAAGGATGTGGAAGCTATGGAAAGGGTGCAGAGGAGATTTACCAGGCTGTTGCCTGGTATGGAGGAAAGGTCTTACGAGGAAAGGCTGAGGGACTTGAGGTTGTTTTCGTTGGAGAGAAGGAGGAGGAGAGGTGACTTAATAGAGACATATAAGATAATCAGAGGGTTAGATAGGGTGGATAGTGCGCGTCTTTTTCCTCCGATGATGATGGCAAACACGAGGGGACATAGCTTCAAGTTGAGGGGTGATAGATATAGGAAAGATGTGAGAGGTAGCTTCTTTACTCAGAGAGTAGTAAGGGCGTGGAACGCCCTGCCTGCAGCAGTAGTAGAATCGCCAACTTTAAGGGCATTTAAGTGGATATTGGATAGACACATGGATGAAAATGGAATAGTGTAGGTCAGATGGTTTCACAGGTAGGCGCAACATCGAGGGCCGAAGGGCCTGTACTGCGCTGTCATGCTCTAATTCTAAGTGTATGCCTTTGTTACTTGGTGTCAGTGTATGTCTGTGTTACTTGGTGTAAGTGTGTGTCTGTGTTACTGGGTATCAGTGTATGTCTTTGTGACTTGGTGTCAGTGTATGTCTTTGTTACTGGGTGTCAGTGTGTGTCTTTGTGACTTGGTGTCAGTTTATATCTTTGTTACTTGATGTAAGTGTGTGTCTGTGTTACTTGATGTCAGTGTATGTCTTTGTTACTGGGTGTCAGTGTGTGTCTTTGTTACTTGGTGAAAGTGTGCGTCTTTGTTACTTGGTGTCAGTGTATGTCTTTGTTAGTTGGTGTCAGTGTATGTCTTTGTTACTTGATGTCAGTGTATGACTTTGTTACTGGGTGTCAGTGTGTGTCTTTGTTACTTGGTGAAAGTGTGCGTCTTTGTTACTTGGTGTCAGTGTATGTCTTTGTTAGTTGGTGTCAGTGTATGTCTTTGTTACTTGATGTCAGTGTATGACTGTTTTACTTGGTGTAAGTGTGTGCCTCTGTTACTGGGTATCAGTGTATGTCTTTGTTACTTGGTGTGAGTGTATGTCTGTGTTACTTGGAGTAAGTGTGTGTCTTTGTTACTGGCTGTAAGTGTGTGTCTGTGACACTAGGTGTCAGTATTTAGTTTAGTTCAGAGATATAGCACTGAAACAGGCCCTTCGACCCACCGAGTCTGTGCCGACCATCAACCACCCATTTATACTAATCCTACACTAATCCCGTATTTCTATCACATCCCCACCTGTCCCCATATATTTCCCGACCACCTACCTATCCTAGGGTCTTAGTGACTTGGTGTCAGTGCATGTCTTTGTTACTTGGTGTAAGTGTATGTCTGTGTTCCAGTGTATCAGTGTATGTCATTGTTACTTGGTGTCAATGGATGTCAAAATACTTGGTGTCAGTGTATGTCTTTGTTACTGTTTGTCGGTGTGTGTCTTTGTGACTTGGTGTCAGTGTATGTCGTTGTTACTTGGTGTAAGTGTGTGTCTGTGTTACTGGGTATCAGTGTATGTCCGTGTTACTTGGTGTCAGTGTTTGTCTGTGTTACTTGGTGTAAGTGTGTGTCTGTGTTACTGGGTATCAGTGTATGTCTGTGTTACTTGGTGTAGTGTGTGTCTGTGTTACTGGGTATCAGTGTCGGTCTTTCTTACTTGGTGTCAGTGTATGTCAAAATACTTGGTGGAGGTGTGTTCTTTGTTACTTGGTGTAATTGTCTGTCTTTGTTACCTGGTGTCAGTGTATGTCTGTGTTACTTGGTGTAAGTGCGTGTCTTTGTTACTTGGTGCAAGTGTATGCCTTTGTTACTTGGTGTCAGTGTATGTCTTTCTTACTTGGTGTAAGTGTATGTTTTTGTTACTTGGTGTCAGTGTATGACGTTGTTACTTAGTGTAAGTGTGTGTCTGTGTTACTGGTTATCAGTGTATGTCTTTGTGAATCGGTGTCAGTGTATGTCTTTGTTACTGGGTGTCAGTGTATGTCTTTGTTACTGTGTATCAGTGTTTCTCTATGTTACAGGGTGTCAGTGTGTGTTTGTTTGTGTTACTCGGTGTCAGTATTTAGTTTAGTGATACAGCACTGAAACAGGCCCTTCGGCCAACCGAGTCTGTGCCGACCACCAACAAACCATTTTTACTGATCCTACACTAATCCCGTATTCCTATCACATCCCCACCCGTCCCGATATATTTCCCTGCCACCTTCCTATAGTAGGGTCAATTTATAATGGCCAATTAACCTATCAGCCTGCAAGTCTTTGGCATGTGGGAGGAAACCGGAGCACCCGGAGGAAACTCACGCAGACACAGGGAGAACTTGCAAACTCCGCACAGGCAATACCCAGAATCGAGCCCGGGTCCCTGGAGCTGTGAGGCTGATAACCACTGTGCCAATGTGCCGTCCGGTGTGTGTCTGTGTTCCTGGGTATCAGTGTATGTCTTTGTCACTTGGTGTAAGTGTGTGTCTGTGTTACTGGGTAACAGTGTATGTCTTTGTTACTTGGTGCCAGTGTATGTCTGTGTTACTTGGTGTAAGTGTGTGTCTTTGTTACTTGGTGTAATTGTATGTCTTTGTTCCTTGGTGTCAGTGTATGTCTGTGTTACTTGGTGCAAGTGTATGTCTTTGTTACATGGTGTCAGTGTATGTCTTTGTGACGTGGTGTCATTGTCTGTCTTTGTTACTGGGTGTCAGTGTCTGTCTTAGTTACTTGGTGTCAGTGTTTGTCTTTGTTACAGGGTGTCAGTGTCTTTCTTTGTGACTTGGTGTCAGTGTAAGTCTTTGTTACTTGGTGTCAGTGAAGATCTTTGCTACTTGGTTTAAGTGTGTGTCTGTATTACGGGGTATCAGTGTATATCTTTGTTACTTGGTGTAAGTGTGTGTCTGTGTTCCTGGGTATCAGTGCATGTCTTTGCTACATGGTGACAGTGTATGTCTGTGTTACTTGGTGTAAGTGTGTGTCTTTGTTACTTGTTGTAATTGTATGTCTGTGTTGCTTGGTGTCAGTGTGTCTTTGTTACTTGGTGTAAGTGTGTGTCTGTGTTACTGGGTAACAGTGTATGTCTTTGTTACTTTGTGTCAGTGTATGTCTGTGTCACTTGGTGTAATTGTGTGTCTTTGTTACTTGGTGTAATTGTATGTCTTTGTTCCTTGGTGTCAGTGTATGTCTGTGTTACTTGGTGCAAGTGTATGTCTTTGTTACATGGTGTCAGTGTATGTCTTTGTGACGTGGTGTCATTGTCTGTCTTTGTTACTGGGTGTCAGTGTCTGTCTTCGTTACTTGGTGTCAGTGTTTGTCTTTGTTAATGGGTGTCAGTGTCTTTCTTTGTTACTTGGTGTCAGTGTATATCTTTGCTACTTTGTGTAAGTGTGTGTCTGTATTCCGGGGTATCAGTGTATATCTTTCTAACTTGGTGTAAGTGTGTGTCTGTGTTACTGGGGATCAGTGCATGTCTTTGCTACATGGTGACAGTGTATGTCTGTATTACTTGGTGTAAGTGTGTGTCTTTGTTACTTGTTGTAATTGTATGTCTGTGTTACTTGGTGTCAGTGTATGTTTGTGTTACTTGGTGTAAGTGTGTGTCTGTGTTACTTGGTGTAAGTGTGTGTCTTTGTTACTTGGTGTAAGTGTGTGTCTGTGTTATTTGATGTCAGTGTATGTCTTTGTTACTTGGTGTAAGTGTGTGTCTGTGTTACTGGGTAACAGTGTATGTCTTTGTTACTTGTTGTCAGTTTTTGTCTGTGTTACTTGGTGTAAGTGTGTGCCTGTGTTACTTGGTATCAGTGTATGTCTTTGTTACTTGGTGTAAGTGTGTGTCTGTGTTACTGGGTAACAGTGTATGTCTTTGTTACTTGGTGTCAGTGTATGTATGTTTTACTTGGTGTAAGTGTGTGTCTGTGTTACTTGGTGTAATTGTATGTCTTTGTTACTTGGTGTCAGTGTATGTCTTTGTTACTTGGTGTAAGTGAGTGTTTGTGTTACTTGGTGAAAGTGTGTGCCTGTGTCACTCGGTATCATTGTCTGTCTTTGTTACTTGGTGTAAGTGTGTGTCTGTGTTATTTGATGTAAGTGTGTGTATTTGTTACTTGGTGTAATTGTATGTCTTTGTTACTTGGTGTCAGTGTATGTCTGTGTTACTTGTTGTAAGTGTATGTCTTTGTTACTTGGTGTCAGTGTATGTCTTTGTTACTTGGTGTAAGTGTGTGTATGTGTTACTGGGTATCAGTGTATGTCTTTGTTACTTGGTGTCAGTGTATGTCTTTGTGACTTGGTGTCAGTGTATGTCTTTGTTACTGGGTGTCAGTGTCTGTCTTTGTGACTTGGTGTCAGTGTTTGTCTTTGTTTTTGGGTGTAAGTTTATGTCATTGTTACTTGGTGTCAGTGCATGTCTTTGTTACTTGGTGTTAGTGTATGTCTGTGTTACTTGGTGTAAGTGTGTGTCTGCTTTACTGGGGATCAGTGTATGTCTTTGTTCCTTGGTGTCAGTGTATGTCTTTGTTACTTGGTGTAAGTGTGTGTCTTTGTTACTTGGTGTAAGTGTATGTCTTTGTTAGTTTGTGTCAGTGCATGACTGTATTACTTGGTGTAAGTGTATGTCTTTGTTACTTGGTGTCAGTGTATGTCTTTGTGACTTGCTGTCAGTGTATGTCTTTGTTACTGGGTGTCAGTTTGTTTCTGTGTTACTTGGTGTCAGTGTATGTCTTTGTTCCTGTGTATCAGTGGTTCTCTGTGTTACTGGGTGTCAGTGTCTGTTTGTTTGTGTTACTGGGTGTCAGTGTGTGTCTGTGACACTCGGTGTCAGTATTTAGTTTAGTTTAGAGGTACAGCACTTAAACAGGCCCTTCGGCCAACCGAGTCTGTGCCGACCATCAACCACCAATTTATACTAATCCTACACTAATCCCGTATTCCTGTCACATCCCCACCTGTCCCTATATATTTCCCTACCACCTACCTATACTAGGGTCAATTTATAATGGCCAATTAACCTATCAACCTGCAAGTCTTTGGCATGTGGGAAGAAACCGGAGCACCCGGAGGAAACTCACGCAGACACAGGGAGAACTTGCAAACTCCGCAAAGGCTGTACCCAGAATCGAGCCCGGGTCCCTGGAGCTGTGAGGCAGCTAACCACTGTGCCAATGTGCCGCCCAGTGTGTGTCTGTGCTAGTGGGTATCAGTGTATGTCTTTGTTACTAGGTATCAGTGTCTGTCTGTGCTACTTGGTGTAAGTGTGTGTCTGTGTTACTTGGTATCAGTATATGTCTTTGTTACTTGGTGTAAGTGTGTGTCTGTGTTACTGGGTAACAGTGTATGTCTTTGTTACTTGGTGTCAGTGTATGTCTGTGTTACTTGGTGTAAGTGTGTGTCTTTGTTACTTGGTGTAATTGTATGTCTGTGTTACTTGGTGTAAGTGTATGTCTTTGTTACTTGGTGTCAGTGTATGTCTTTGTGACGTGGTGTTATTGTCTGTCTTTGTTACTGGGTGTCGGTGTCTGTCTTCGTTACTTGGTGTCAGTGTTTGTCTTTGTTACTGGGTGTCAGTGTCTGTCTTTGTGACTTGGTGTCAGTGTATGTCTTTGTTTCTTGGTGTCAGTGTATGTCTTTGTTACTTGGTGTAAGTGTGTGTCTGTGTTACTGGGTATCAGTGTTTATCTTAGTTACTTGGTGTAAGTGTGTGTCTGTGTTACTGGGTATCAGTGCATGTCTTTGCTACATGGTGACAGTGTATGTCTGTGTTACTTGATGTAAGTGTGTGTCTTTGTTACTTGGTGTAATTGTAGGCCTTTGTTACTTGGTGTCAGTGTATGTCCGTGTTACTTGGTGTAAGCGTATGTCTTTGTTACTTGGTGTCAGTGTATGTCTTTGTTACTTTGTGTAAGTGTGTGTCTGTGTTACTTGGTGCAAGTGTGTGTCTGTGTTACTTGGTATCAGTGTATGTCTTTGTTACTTGGTGTCAGTGTGTTTCTGTGTTACTGGGTAACAGTGTATGTCTTTGTTACTTGGTGTCAGTGTATTTCTGTGTTACTTGGTGTCAGTGTATGTCTTTGTTACTTGGTGTAAGTGAGTGTTTGTGTTACTTGGTGTAAGTGTGTGTCTGTGTCACGTGGTATCAGTGTATGTCTTTGTTACTTGGTGTAAGTGTGTGTCTGTGTTACTGGGTATCAGTGTATGTCTTTGTTACTTGGTGTAAGTGTGTGTCTGTGTGTCAGTGTATGTCTTTGTTACTGTGTATCAGTGTTTCTCTATGTTACTGGGTGTCAGTGTGTGTTTGTTTGTGTTACTGGGTGTCAGTATTTAGTTTAGTGATGCAGCACTGAAACAGGCCCTTCGGCCAACCGAGTCTGTGCCGACCATCAACCACCCATTTATATTAATCCTACACTAATCCCGCAATTCCTATCACATCCCCACCTGTCCCTATATATTTCCCTACCACCTACCTATACTAGGGTCAATTTATAATGGCCAATTAACCTATCAACCTGCAAGTCTTTGGCATGTGGGAAGAAACCGGAGCACCCGGAGGAAACTCACGCAGACACAGGGAGAACTTGCAAACTCCGCACAGGCAGTACCCAGAATCGAGCCCGGGTCCCTGGAGCTGTGAGGCAGCTAACCACTGTGCCAATGTGCCGCCCAGTGTGTGTCTGTGCTACTGGGTATCAGTGTATGTCTTTGTTACTTTGTGTCAGTGGATGTCTGTGTTACTTGGTTTAAGTGTGTGTCTGTGCTACTTGGTATCAGTATATGTCTTTGTTACTTGGTGTAAGTGTGTGTCTGTGTTACTGGGTAACAGTGTATGTCTTTGTTACTTGGTGTCAGTGTATCTCTGTGTTACTTGGTGTAAGTGTGTGTCTTTGTTACTTGGTGTAATTGTATGTCTTTGTTACTTGGTGTCAGTGTATGTCTGTATTAGTTGGTGTAAGTGTATGTCTTTGTTACTTGGTGTCAGTGTCTGTCTTTGTGACGTGGTGTCATTGACTGTCTTTGTCACTGGGTGTCAGTGTCTGTCTTCGTTACCTGGTGTCAGTGTTTGTCTTTGTTACTGGGTGTCAGTGTCTGTCTTTGTGACTTGGTGTCAGTGTATGTCTTTGTTTCTTGGTGTCTGTGTATGTCTTTGTTACTGGGTGTAAGTGTGTGTCTGTGTTACTGGGTATCAGTGTATGCCTTTGTTACTTGGTGTCAGTGGATGTCTGTGTTACTTGGTTTAAGTGTGTGTCTGTGCTACTTGGTATCAGTATATGTCTTTGTTACTTGTTGTAAGTGTGTGTCTGTGTTACTGGGTAACAGTGTATGTCTTTGTTACTTGGTGTCAGTGTATCGCTGTGTTACTTGTTGTAAGTTTGTGTCTTTGTTACTTGGTGTAATTGTATGTCTTTGTTACTTGGTGTCAGTGTATGTCTGTATTACTTGGTGTCAGTGTATGTCTTTGTTACTTGGTGTCAGTGTATGTCTTTGTGACGTGGTGTCATTGACTGTCTTTGTTACTGGGTGTCAGTGTCTGTCTTCGTTACTTGGTGTTAGAGTTTGTCTTTGTTACTGGGTGTCAGTGTCTGTCTTTGTGCCTTGGTGTCAGTGTATGTCTTTGTTTCTTGGTATCAGTGTATATCTTTGTTACTTGGTGTAAGTGTGTGCCTGTGTTACTGGGTATCAGTGCATGTCTTTGCGACATGGTGACAGTGTATGTCTGTGTTACTTGGTGTAAGTGTGTGTCTTTGTTACTTGGTGTAATTGTATGTCTTTGTTAATTGGTGTCAGTGTATGTCTGTGTTACTTGGTGTAAGTGTATGTCTTTGTTACTTGGTGTCAGTGTATGTCTTTGTTACTTGGTGTAAGTGTGTGTCTGTGTTACTTGGTGTAAGTGTGTGTCTGTGTTACTTGGTATCAGTGTATCTCTTTGTTACTTGGTGTAAGTGTGTTACTGTGTTACTGGGTAACAGTGCATGTCTTTGTTACTTGGTGTCAGTGTATGTCTTTGTTACTTGGTGTAAGTGTCTGTCTTTGTTACTTGGTGTCAGTGTATGTCTTTGTTACTTGGTGTAAGTGTGTGTCTGTGTTACTGGGTGTCAGTGTGTGACTGTGTTACTTGGTGTAAGTGTGTGTCTTTTTTACTTGGTGTCCGTGTATGTCTGTGATACTGGGTGTCAGTGTATGTCTTTGTTACTGGGTGTCAGTGTATGTCTTTGTTACTTTGTGTAAGTGTGTGTCTGTGTTACTGGGTATCAGTGTCTGTCTTTGTTACTTGGTGTAAGTGTGTGTCTTTGTTACTGGGTATCAGTGTATGTCTTTGTTACTTGGTGTCAGTGTATGTCTGTGTTACTTGGTGCAAGTGTGTGTCTGTGTTACTGGGTATCAGTGTATTTCTTTGTGACTTGATGTCAGTGTATCTCTTGGTTACTGGGTGTCAGTGTGTGTCTTTGTGACTTGGTGTCAGTGTATGTCTTTGTTACTTGGTGTAAGTGTGTGTCTGTGTTACTGGGTATCAGTGTATGTCTTTGTTACTTGGTGTCAGTGTATGTCAAAATACCTGGTGTAAGTGTATGTCTTTGTTACTTAGTGTAATTGTCTGTCTTTGTTACTTGGTGTCAGTGTATGTCTGTGTTACTTGGTGTAAGTGTGTGTCTTTGTTACTTGGTGTAAGTGTATGCCTTTGTTACTTGGTGTCAGTGTCTGTCTTTGTTACTTGGTGTCAGTGTGTGTCTGTTTTACTGGGTATCAGTGTATGTCTTTGTTACTTGGTGTCAGTGTATGTCTTTGTTACTTGGTGTAAGTGTATGTCTTTGTTACTTGGTGTCAGTGTATGTCTTTGTGACTCGGTGTCAGTGTATGTCTTTTTACTGGGTGTCAGTGTATGTCTTTGTTACTCGGTGACAGTGTGTGTCTGTGTGTCAGTGCATGTCTTTGTTACTGTGTATCAGTGTTTCTCTATGTTACTGGGTGTCAGTGTGTGTTAGTTTGTGTTACTGGGTGTCTGTATTTAGTTTAGTGACACAGCACTGAAACAGGCCCTTCGGCCAACCGAGTCTGAGCCGACGATCAACCACCCATTTATACCAATCCTACACTAATCCCGTATTCCTATCACATCCCCACCTGTCCCGAAATATTTCCCTACCACCTACCTATACTAGGGTCAATTTATAATGGCCAATTAACCTATCAACCAGCATGTCTTTGGCATGTGGGAAGAATCCGGAGCACCCGTAGCAAACTGACGCAGACACAGGGAGAACATGCAAACTCCGCACAGGCAGTACCCAGTATCGAGCCCGGGTCCCTGGAGCTGTGAGGCTGCTAACCATTGTGCCAATGTGCCGCCCAGTGTGTGTCTGTGCGACTGGGTATCAGTGTATGTCTTTGTTACATGGTGTCAGTGTATGTCTGTGTCACTTGGGGTAAGTGTATGTCTTTGTTACCTGGTGTCAGTGTATGTCTTTGTGACGTGGTGTCATTGTCTGTCTTTGTTGCTGGGTGTCAGTGTCTGTCTTCGCTACTTGGTGTCAGTGTTTGTCTTTGTTACTGGGTGTCAGTGTCTGTCTCTGTGACTTGATGTCAGTGTATGTCTTTGTTACTTGGTGTAAGTGTGTGTCTCTGTTCCTGGGTATCAGTGCATGTCTTTGCGACATGGTGACAGTCTATGTCTATGTTACTTGGTGTAAGTGTGTGTCTGTGTTACTGGGTAACAGTGTATGTCTTTGTTACTTGGTGTCAGTGTATGTCTGTGTTACTTGGTGTAAGTGTTTGTCTTTGTGACTCGGTGTAATTGTATGTCTTTGTTACTTGGTGTCAGTGTATGTCTTTGTTACTTGGTGTAAGTGAGTGTTTGTGTTACTTGGTGTAAGTTTGTGTCTGTGTCACTTGGTATCGGTGTATGTCTTTGTTACTTGGTGTAAGTGTGTTTCTGTGTTACTGGGTAACAGTGTATGTCTTTGTTACTTGGTGTCAGTGTATGTCTGTGTTACTTGGTGTCAGTGTATGTCTTTGTTACTTGGTGTAAGTTAGTGTTTGTGTTACTTGGTGTAAGTGTGTGTCTGTGTCACTTGGTATCAGTGTATGTCTTTGTTACTTGGTGTAAGTGTGTGTCTGTGTTACTGGGTAACAGTGTATGTCTTTGTTACTTGGTGTCAGTGTATGTCTGTGTTACTTGGTGTAAGTGTTTGTCTTTGTGAATTGGTGTAATTGTATGTCTTTGTTACTTGGTGTCAGTGTATGTCTTTGTTACTTGGTGTAAGTGAGTGTTTGTGTTACTTGGTGTAAGTGTGTGTCTGTGTCACTTGGTATCAGTGTATGTCTTTGTTACTTGGTGTAAGTGTGTGTCTGTGTTACTGGGTATCAGTGTATGTCTTTGTTACTTGGTGTAAGTGTATGTCTTTGTTACTTGGTATAAGTGTCTATCTCTGTTACTTGGTGTCAGTGTATGTCTTTGTTACATGGTGAAAGTGTGTGTCTGTGTTACTGGGTGTCAGTGTGTGTCTGTGTTACTTGGTGTAAGTGTGTGTCTTTTTTACTTGGTGTCCGTGTGTGTCTGTGTTACTGGGGGACAGTGTATGTCTTTGTTACTGGGTGTCAGTGTATGTCTTTGTTACTTGGTGTAAGTGTGTGTCTGTGTAACTGGGTATCAGTGTATGTCTTTGTGACATGGTGTCAGTGTGTGTCTTTGTTCCTGGGTGTCAGTGTGTGTCTTTGTGACTTGGTGTCAGTGTATGTCTTTGTTACTTGGTGTAAGTGTGTGTCTGTGTTACTGGGTATCAGTGTATGTCTTTGTTACTTGGTGTAAGTGAGTGTTTGTGTTACTTGGTGTAAGTGTGTGTCTGTGTCACTTGGTATCAGTGTATGTCTTTGTTACTTGGTGTAAGTGAGTGTCTGTGTTACTGGGTAACAGTGTATGTCTTTGTTACTTGGTGTCAGTGTATGTCTGTGTTACTTGGTGTAAGTGTTTGTCTTTGTGACTTGGTGTAATTGTATGTCTTTGTTACTTGGTGTCAGTGTATGTCTTTGTTACTTGGTGTAAGTGAGTGTTTGTGTTACTTGGTGTAAGTGTGTGTCTGTGTCACTTGGTATCAGTGTATGTCTTTGTTACTTGGTGTAAGTGTGTGTCTGTGTTACTGGGTATCAGTGTATGTCTTTGTTACTTGGTGTAAGTGTATGTCGTTGTTACTTGGTATAAGTGTCTGTCTTTGTTACTTGGTGTCAGTGTATGTCTTTGTTACATGGTGAAAGTGTATGTCTGTGTTACTGGGTGTCAGTGTGTGTCTGTGTTACTTGGTGTAAGTGTGTGTCTTTTTTACTTGGTGTCCGTGTGTGTCTGTGTTACTGGGTGACAGTGTATGTCTTTGTTACTGGGTGTCAGTGTATGTCTTTGTTACTTGGTGTAAGTGTGTGTCTGTGTAACTGGGTATCAGTGTCTGTCTTTGTTACTTGGAGTAAGTGTGTGTCTGTGTTACTGGGTAACAGTGTATGTCTTTGTTACTTGGTGTCAGTGTATGTCTGTGTTACTTGGTGTAAGTGTGTGTCTTTGTTACCTGGTATCAGTGTATGTCTTTGTGACTTGGTGTCAGTGTGTGTCTTTGTTCCTGGGTGTCAGTGTGTCTTTGTGACTTGGTGTCAGTGTATGTCTTTGTTTCTTGGTGTAAGTGTGTGTCTGTGTTACTGGCTATCAGTGTATGTCTTTGTTACTTGGTGTAAGTGAGTGTTTGTGTTCCTTGGTGTAAGTGTGTGTCTTTGTTACTTGGTGTCAGTGGATGTCTTTGTTACTTGGTGTAAATGTGTGTCTTTGCGACTTGGTGTAAGTGTGTGTCTGTGTTACTTGGTATCAGTGTATGTCTTTGTTACTTGGTGCAAGTGTGTGTCTGTGTTACTGGGTAACAGTGTATGTCTTTGTTACTTGGTGTAAGTGAGTGTTTGTGTTACTTGGTGTAAGTGTGTGTCTGTGTCACTTGGTATCAGTGTATGTCTTTGTTACTTGGTGTAAGTGTGTGTCTGTGTCACTTGGTATCAGTGTATGTCTTTGTTACTTGGTGTAAGTGTGTGTCTGTGTTACTGGGTAACAGTGTATGTCTTTGTTACTTGGTGTCAGTGTATGTCTGTGTTACTTGGTGTAAGTGTTTGTCTTTGTGACTTGGTGTAATTGTATGTCTTTGTTACTTGGTGTCAGTGTATGTCTTTGTTACTTGGTGTAAGTGAGTGTTTGTGCTACTTGGTGGAAGTGTGTGTCTGTGTCACTTGGTATCAGTATATGTCTTTGTTACTTGGTGTAAGTGTGTGTCTGTGTTACTGGGTATCAGTGTATGTCTTTGTTACTTGGTGTAAGTGTATGTCTTTGTTACTTGGTATAAGTGTCTGTCTTTGTTACTTGGTGTCAGTGTATGTCTTTGTTACATGGTGAAAGTGTGTGTCTGTGTTACTGGGTGTCAGTGTGTGTCTGTGTTACTTGGTGTAAGTGTGTGTCTTTTTTACTTGGTGTCCGTGTGTGTCTGTGTTACTGGGTGACAGTGTATGTCTTTGTTACTGGGTGTCAGTGTATGTCTTTGTTAATTGGTGTAAGTGTGTGTCTGTGTAACTGGGTATCAGTGTCTGTCTTTGTTACTTGGAGTAAGTGTGTGTCTGTGTTACTGGGTATCCGTGTATGTCTTTGTTACTTGGTGTCAGTGTATGTCTGTGTTACTTGGTGTAAGTGTGTGTCTGTGTTACTGGGTATCAGTGTATGTCTTTGTGACTTGGTGTCAGTGTGTGTCTTTGTTCCTGGGTGTCAGTGAGTGTCTTTGTGACTTGGTGCCAGTGTATGTCTTTGTTACTTGGTGTAAGTGTGTGTCTGTGTTACTGGGTATCAGTGTATGTCTTTGTTACTTGGTGTCAGTGTATGTCTGTGTTACTTGGTGTCAGTGTATGTCTTTGTTACTTGGTGTAAGTGAGTGTTTGTGTTACTTGGTGTAAGTGTGTGTCTGTGTCACTTGGTATCAGTGTATGTCTTTGTTACTTGGTGTAAGTGTGTGTCTGTGTTACTGGGTAACAGTGTATGTCTTTGTTACTTGGTGTCAGTGTATGTCTGTGTTACTTGGTGTAAGTGTTTGTCTTTGTGACTTGGTGTAATTGTATGTCTTTGTTACTTGGTGTCAGTGTATGTCTTTGTTACTTGGTGTAATTGTATGTCTTTGTTACTTGGTATAAGTGTCTGGCTTTGTTACTTGGTGTCAGTGTATGTCTTTGTTACATGGTGAAAGTGTGTGTCTGTGTTACTGGGTGTCAGTGTGTGTCTGTGTTACTTGGTGTAAGTGTGTGTCTTTTTTACTTGGTGTCCGTGTGTGTCTGTGTTACTGGGTGACAGTGTATGTCTTTGTTACTGGGTGTCAGTGTATGTCTTTGTTACTTGGTGTAAGTGTGTGTCTGTGTAACTGGGTATCAGTGTATGTCTTTGTGACTTGGTGTCAGTGTGTGTCATTGTTCCTGGGTGTCAGTGTGTGTCTTTGTGACTTGGTGTCAGTGTATGTCTTTGTTACTTGGTGTAAGTGTGTGTCTGTGTTACTGGGTATCAGTGTATGTCTTTGTTACTTGGTGTAAGTGAGTGTTTGTGTTACTTGGTGTAAGTGTGTGTCTGTGTCACTTGGTATCAGTGTATGTCTTTGTTACTTGGTGTAAGTGTGTGTCTGTGTTACTGGGTAACAGTGTATGTCTTTGTTACTTGGTGTCAGTGTATGTCTGTGTTACTTGGTGTAAGTGTTTGTCTTTGTGACTTGGTGTAATTGTATGTCTTTGTTACTTGGTGTCAGTGTATGTCTTTGTTACCTGGTGTAAGTGAGTGTTTGTGTTACTTGGTGTAAGTGTGTGTCTGTGTCACTTGGTATCAGTGTATGTCTTTGTTACTTGGTGTAAGTGTGTGTCTGTGTTACTGGGTATCAGTGTATGTCTTTGTTACTTGGTGTAAGTGTATGTCTTTGTTACTTGGTATAAGTGTCTGTCTTTGTTACTTGGTGTCAGTGTATGTCTTTGTTACATGGTGAAAGTGTGTGTCTGTGTTACTGGGTGTCAGTGTGTGTCTGTGTTACTTGGTGTAAGTGTGTGTCTTTTTTACTTGGTGTAAGTGTGTGTCTGTGTAACTGGGTATCAGTGTCTGTCTTTGTTACTTGGAGTAAGTGTGTGTCTGTGTTACTGGGTAACAGTGTATGTCTTTGTTACTTGGTGTCAGTGTATGTCTGTGTTACTTGGTGTAAGTGTGTGTCTTTGTTACCTGGTATCAGTGTATGTCTTTGTGACTTGGTGTCAGTGTGTGTCTTTGTTCCTGCATGTCAGTGTGTGTCTTTGTGACTTGGTGTCAGTGTATGTCTTTGTTACTTGGTGTAAGTGTGTGTCTGTGTTACTGGGTATCAGTGTATGTCTTTGTTACTTGGTGTAAGTGAGTGTTTGTGTTACTTGGTGTAAGTGTGTGTCTTTGTTACTTGGTGTCAGTGGATGTCTTTGTTACTTGGTGTAAATGTGTATCTTTGCGACTTGGTGTAAGTGTGTGTCTGTGTTACTTGGTATCAGTGTATGTCTTTGTTACTTGGTGTAAGTGTGTGTCTGTGTTACTGGGTAACAGTGTATGTCTTTGTTACTTGGTGTCAGTGTTTGTCTGTGTTACTTGGTGTAAGTGTGTGTCTTTGTTACCTGGTATCAGTGTATGTCTTTGTGACTTGGTGTCAGTGTGTGTCTTTGTTCCTGGGTGTCAGTGTGTGTCTTTGTGACTTGGTGTCAGTGTATGTCTTTGTTACTTGGTGTAAGTGTGTGTCTGTGTTACTGGGTATCAGTGTATGTCTTTGTTACTTGGTGTAAGTGAGTGTTTGTGTTACTTGGTGTAAGTGTGTGTCTGTGTCACTTGGTATCAGTGTATGTCTTTGTTACTTGGTGTAAGTGTGTGTCTGTGTTACTGGGTAACAGTGTATGTCTTTGTTACTTGGTGTCAGTGTATGTCTGTGTTACTTGGTGTAAGTGTTTGTCTTTGTGACTTGGTGTAATTGTATGTCTTTGTTACTTGGTGTCAGTGTATGTCTTTGTCACTTGGTGTAAGTGATTGTTTGTGTTACTTGGTGTAAGTGTGTGTCTGTGTCACTTGGTATCAGTGTATGTCTTTGCTACTTGGTGTAAGTGTGTGTCTGTGTTACTGGGTATCAGTGTATGTCTTTGTTACTTGGTGTAAGTGTATGTCTTTGTTACTTGGTATAAGTGTCTGTCTTTGTTACTTGGTGTCAGTGTATGTCTTTGTTACATGGTGAAAGTGTGTGTCTGTGTTACTGGGTGTCAGTGTGTGTCTGTGTTACTTGGTGTAAGTGTGTGTCTTTTTTACTTGGTGTCCGTGTGTGTCTTTGTTACTGGGTGACAGTGTATGTCTTTGTTACTGGGTGTCAGTGTATGTCTTTGTTACTTGGTGTAAGTGTGTGTCTGTGTAACTGGGTATCAGTGTCTGTCTTTGTTACTTGGAGTAAGTGTGTGTCTGTGTTACTGGGAAACAGTGTATGTCTTTGTTACTTGGTGTCAGTGTATGTCTGTGTTACTTGGTGTAAGTGTGTGTCTTTGTTACCTGGTATCAGTGTATGTCTTTGTGACTTGGTGTCAGTGTGTGTCTTTGTTCCTGGGTGTCAGTGTGTGTCTTTGTGACTTGGTGTCAGTGTATGTCTTTGTTACTTGGTGTAAGTGTGTGTCTGTGTTACTGGGTATCAGTGTATGTCTTTGTTACTTGGTGTAAGTGAGTGTTTGTGTTACTTGGTGTAAGTGTGTGTCTTTGTTACTTGGTGTCAGTGGATGTCTTTGTTACTTGGTGTAAATGTGTATCTTTGCGACTTGGTGTAAGTGTGTGTCTGTGTTACTTGGTATCAGTGTATGTCTTTGTTACTTGGTGTAAGTGTGTGTCTGTGTTACTGGGTAACAGTGTATGTCTTTGTTACTTGGTGTCAGTGTTTGTCTGTGTTACTTGGTGTAAGTGTGTGTCTTTGTTACCTGGTATCAGTGTATGTCTTTGTGACTTGGTGTCAGTGTGTGTCTTTGTTCCTGGGTGTCAGTGTGTGTCTTTGTGACTTGGTGTCAGTGTATGTCTTTGTTACTTGGTGTAAGTGTGTGTCTGTGTTACTGGGTATCAGTGTATGTCTTTGTTACTTGGTGTAAGTGAGTGTTTGTGTTACTTGGTGTAAGTGTGTGTCTGTGTCACTTGGTATCAGTGTATGTCTTTGTTACTTGGTGTAAGTGAGTGTCTGTGTTACTGGGTAACAGTGTATGTCTTTGTTACTTGGTGTCAGTGTATGTCTGTGTTACTTGGTGTAAGTGTTTGTCTTTGTGACTTGGTGTAATTGTATGTCTTTGTTACTTGGTGTCAGTGTATGTCTTTGTTACTTGGTGTAAGTGAGTGTTTGTGTTACTTGGTGTAAGTGTGTGTCTGTGTCACTTGGTATCAGTGTATGTCTTTGTTACTTGGTGTAAGTGTGTGTCTGTGTTACTGGGTATCAGTGTATGTCTTTGTTACTTGTTGTAAGTGTATGTCTTTGTTACTTGGTATAAGTGTCTGTCTTTGTTACTTGGTGTCAGTGTATGTCTTTGTTACATGGTGAAAGTGTGTGTCTGTGTTACTGGGTGTCAGTGTGTGTCTGTGTTACTTGGTGTAAGTGTGTGTCTTTTTTACTTGGTGTCCGTGTGTGTCTGTGTTACTGGGTGACAGTGTATGTCTTTGTTACTGGGTGTCAGTGTATGTCTTTGTTACTTGGTGTAAGTGTGTGTCTGTGTAACTGGGTATCAGTGTCTGTCTTTGTTACTTAGAGTAAGTGTGTGTCTGTGTTACTGGGTATCCGTGTATGTCTTTGTTACTTGGTGTCAGTGTATGTCTGTGTTACTTGGTGTAAGTGTGTGTCTGTGTTACTGGGTATCAGTGTATGTCTTTGTGACTTGGTGTCAGTGTGTGTCTTTGTTCCTGGGTGTCAGTGTGTGTCTTTGTGACTTGGTGCCAGTGTATGTCTTTGTTACTTGGTGTAAGTGTGTGTCTGTGTTACTGGGTATCAGTGTATGTCTTTGTTACTTCGTGTCAGTGTATGTCAAAATACTTGGTGTAAGTGTATGTCTTTGTTACTTGGTGTAATTGTCCGTCTTTGTTACTTGATGTAAGTGTATGCCTTTGTTACTTGGTGTCAGTGTCTGTCTTTGTTACTTTGTGTCAGTGTGTGTCTTTTTTACTGGGTATCAGTGTATGTCTTTGTTTCTTGGTGTCAGTGTATGTCTTTGTTATTTGGTGTAAGTGCATGTCTTTGTTACTTGGTGTCAGTGTATGTCGTTGTTACTTGGTGTAAGTTTGTGTCTGTGTTACTGGTTATCAGTGTATGTCTTTGTGACTCGGTGTCAGTGTCTGTCTTTGTTACTTGGTGTCAGTGTTTGTCTTTGTTACTTGGTAACAGTGTGTGTCTGTGTGTCAGAGTATGTCATTGTTACTGTGTGTCAGTGTTTCTCTATGTTACTGGGTGTCAGTGTGTGTTTGTTTATGTTACTGGGTGTCAGTATTTAGATTAGTGCCACAGCACTGAAACCGGCCCTTCGGCCAACCGAGTCTGTGCCGACCATCAACCACGCATTTCTACCAATCCTACACTAATCCCGTATTCCTATCACATCCCCACCTGTCCCGAAATATTTCCCTACCAGCTACCTATACTACGGTCAATTTATAGTGTCCAATTAACCTAACAACCTGCAAGTCTTTGGCATGTGGGAAGAAACCGGAGCACCCGTAGGAAACTCACGCCGACACAGGGAGAACTTGCAAACTCCGCACAGGCAGTACCCAGAATCGAGCCCGGGTCCCTGGAGCTGTGAGGCTGCAAACCATTGTGCCAATGTGCCGCCCAGCGTGTGTCTGTGCTACTGGGAATCAGTGTATGTCTTTGTTACTTGGTGTCAGTGTATGTCTGTGTCACTTGGTGGAGGTGTATGTCTTTGTTACCTGGTGTCAGTGTCTGTATCTGTGACTTGATGTCAGTGTATGTCTTTGTGACTTGGTGTAAGTGTGTGTCTCTGTTCCTTGGTATCAGTGCATGCCTTTGCTACATGGTGACAGTGTATGTCTATGTTACTTGGTGTAAGTGTGTGTCTTTGTTATTTGGTGTAATTGTATGTCTTTGATTCTTGGTGTCAGTGTATGTCTGCGTTATTTGGTGTAAGTGTATGTCTTTGTTACTTGGTGTCAGTGTATGTCTTTGTTAATTGGTGTAAGTGTGTGTCTGTTTTACTTGGTGTAAGTGTGTGTCTGTGTTACTTGGTATCAGTGTATGTCTTTGTTACTTGGTGTAAGTGTGTGTCTGTGTTACTGGGTAACAGTGTATGCCTTTGTTACTTGGTGTCAGTGTATGTCTGTGTTACTTGGTGTAAGTGTGTGTCTTTGTTAACTGGTGTAATTGTATGTCTTTGTTACTTGGTGTCAGTGTATGTCTTTGGTACTTGGTGTAAGTGAGTGTTTGTGTTACTTGGTATAAGTGTGTGTCTGTGTCTCTTGGTATCAGTGGATGTCTTTGTTACTTGGTGTAAGTGTGTGTCTGTGATACTGGGTATCAGAGTATGTCTTTGTTACTTGGTGTAAGTGTGTGTCTGTGTTACTGGGTATCAGTGCATGTCTTTGTTACTTGGTGTCAGTGTATGTCTTTGTTACTTGGTGTAAGTGTATGTCTTTGTTACTTGGTGTCAGTGTATGTCTGTGTTACTTGGTGGAAGTGTATGTCTTTGTTACCTGGTGTCAGTGTATGTCTTTGTGACGTGGTGTCATTGTCTGTCTTTGTTACTGGGTGTCAGTGTCTGTCTTAGTTACTTGGTGTCAGTGTTTGTCTTTGTTACTGGGTGTCAGTGTCTGTCTCTGTGACTTGATGTCAGTGTATGTCTTTGCTACTTGGTGTAAGTGTGTGTCTCTGTTACTGGGTATCAGTGCATGTCTTTGTTACATGGTGACAGTGTATGTCTATTTTACTTGGTGTAAGTGTGTGTCTTTGTTATTTGGTGTCAGTGTATTTCTGTGTTACTTGGTGTAAGTGTATGTCTTTGTTACTTGGTGTCAGTGGATGTCTTTGTTACTTGGTGTAAATGTGTGTCTTTGCGACTTGGTGTAAGTGTGTGTCTGTGTTACTGGGTATCAGTGTCTGTCTTTGTTACTTGGTGTAAGAGTGTGTCTGTGTTACTGGGTATCAGTGTATGTCTTTGTTACTTGGTGTCAGTGTATTTCTGTGTTACTTGGTGTAAGTGTGTGACTGTGTTACTGGGTATCAGTGTATGTCTTTGTTACTTGGTGTAAGTGTGTGTCTGTGTTACTGGGTAACAGTGTATGTCTTTGTTACTTGGTGTCAGTGTATGTCTGTGTTACTTGGTGTAAGTGTGTGTCTTTGTTACCTGGTGTCAGTGTATGTCTTTGTGACGTGGTGTCATTGTCTGTCTTTGTTACTTGGTGTCAGTGTATGTCTGTGTTACTTGGTGTAATTGTATGTCTTTGTTACTTGGTGTCAGTGTATGTCTTTGTTATTTGGTGTAAGTGAGTGTTTGTGTTACTTGGTGTAAGTGTGTGTCTGTGTTACTGGGTATCAGTGTACGTCTTTGTTACTTGGTGTAAGTGTGTGTCTGTGTTACTGGGTATCAGTGTATTTCTTTGTTACTTGGTGTCAGCGCTTGTCTTTGTTACTTGGTGTAAGTGTGTGTCTGTGTGACTGGGTGCCAGTGTGTGTCTTTGTTAATTGGTGTCCGTGTGTGCCTGTGTTACTGGGTGTCTGTGTATGTCTTTGTTACTTGGTGTCAGTGTATGTCTTTGTTACATGGTGTAAGTGTGTGTCTGTGTTACTGGGTATTAGTATCTGACTTTGTTACTTGCTGTAAGTGTGTGTCTGTGTTACTGGGTCTCAGTGTATGTCTTTGTTACTTGGTTTAAGTGTGTGTCTGTGTTACTGGGTATCAGTGCATGTCTTTGTTACTTGGTGTCAGTGTATGTCTTTGTTACTTGGTGTAAGTGTATGTCTTTGTTACTGGGTTTCAGTGTGTGACTTGGTGTCAGTGTATGTCTTTGTTACTTGGTGTCAGTGTATGTCAAAATATTTGGTGTAAGTGTATGTCTTTGTTTCTTGGTGTAATTGTCTGTCTTTGTTTCTTGATGTCAGTGTATGTCTTTGTTACTTGGTGTCAGTGTATGTCTTTGTTACTTGGTGTAAGTATGTGTCTGTCTTACTGGGCGTCAGTGTGTGTCTGTGTTACTTGGTGTAAGTGTGTGTCTTTGTTACTTGGTGTCCGTGTGTGTCCGTGTTACTGGGTGTCAGTGTATGTCTGTGTTACATGGTGTAAGTATGTGTCTGTGTTACTGGGTATCAGTATCTGTCTTTGTTACTTGGTGTAAGTGTGTGTCTGTGTTACTGGGTGTCAGTGTATGTCTTTGTGACTTGGTGTCAGTGTATGTCTGTGTTACTTGGTGTCAGTGTGTGTCTGTGTTACTGGGTATCAGTGTATGCATTTGTGACTTGGTGTCAGTGTATGTCTTTGTTACTGGGTGTCAGTGTGTGTCTTTGTGAGTTGGTGTCAGTGTATGTCTTTGTTACTTGGTGCAAGTGTGTGTCTGTGTTACTGGGTGTCAGTGTATGTCTTTGTTACTTGGTGTCAGTGTATGTCTGTCTTACTTGGTGTAAGTGTGTGTCTGTGTTACTGGGTATCAGTGTATGTGTTTGTGACTTGGTGTCAGTGTATGTCTTTGTTATTTGGTGTAAGTGTGTGTCTGTGTTACTGGGTGTCAGTGTGTGTCTGTGTTACTTGGTGTAAGTGTGTGTCTTTGTTACTTGGTGTCCGTGTGTGTCTGTGTTACTGGGTGTCAGTGTATGTCTTTGTTACTGGGTGTCAGTGTATTCTTTGTTACTTGGTGTAAGTGTGTCTCTGTGTTACTGAGTGTCAGTGTCTGTCTTTGTTACTTGGTGTAAGTGTGTCTCTGTGTTCTTGGGTATCAGTGCATGTCTTTGTTGCTTGGTGTCAGTGTATGTCTGTCTTACTTGGTGTAAGTGTGTGTCTGTGTTACTGGGTATCAGAGTCTGTCTTTGTGACTTGGTGTCAGTGTATGTCTTTGTTACTGGGTGTCAGTGTGGTTCTTTGTGACTTGGTGTCAGTGTATGTCTTTGTTGCTTGGTGCAAGTGTGTGTCTTTGTTATTGGGTATCAGTGTATTTCTTTGTTACTTGGTGTCAGTGTATGTCTAAATACTTGGTGTAAGTGTTTGTCTTTGTTACTTGGTGTAATTGACTGTCTTTGTTACTTGGTCTCAGTGTATGTCTGTGTTACTTGGTGTAAGTGTGTGTCTTTGTTACTTGGTGTAAGTGTATGTCTTTGTTACTTGGTATCAGTGTATGTCTTTGTTACTGGGTGTCAGTGTATGAATTTGTTAATTGTTGTAAGTGTGTGTCTGTGTTACTGGGTATCAGTGTCTCTATTTGTTACTTGGTGTAGGAGTGTGTCTGTGCTACTGGGTATCAGTGTATGTCTTTGTTACTTGGTGTCAGTGTATGTCGGTGTTACTTGGTGTAAGTGTGTGACTGTATTACTGGTTAAAAGTGTATGTCTTTGTGACTTGGTGTCAGTGTATGTCTTTGTTACTGGGTGTCAGTGTGTGTCTTTGTGACTTGGTGTCAGTGTATGTCTTTGTTACTTGGTGTTAGTGTATGTCTGTGTTACTGGGTATCAGTGTATGTCTTTGTTACTTGGTGTCAGTGTATGTCAAAATACTTGGTGTAAGTGTATGTCTTTGTTACTTGGTGCAATTGTCTGTCTTTGTTTCCTGGTGTCAGTGTATGTCGGTGTTACTTGGTGGAAGTGTGTGTCTTTGTTACTTGGTGTAAGTGTGTGTCTGTGTTACTGTGTATCAGTGTATGTCTTTGTTACTTGGTGTAAGTGTGTGTCTGTGTTACTGGTTATCAGTGTATTTCTTTGTTACTTGGTGTCATTGTGTGTCTTTGTTACTTGGTGTAAGTGTATGTCTTTGTTACTTGGTGTCAGTGTATGTATTTGTTACTTGGTTTAAGTGTGTGTCTGTGTTACTAGGTGTCAGTGTGTGTCTGTGTTACTTGGTGTAAGTGTGTGTCTCTGTTACTTGGTGTCCTTGTGTGTCTGTGTTACTGGGTGTCAGTGTATGTCTTTGTTAGCTGGTGTCTGTGTATCTCTTTGTTACATGGTGTAAATGTGTGTCTGTGTTACTGGGTATCAGTATCTGACTTTGTTAATTGGTGTAAGTGTGTGTCTGTGTTACTGGGTATCAGTGTATCTCTTTGTTACTTGGTGTAAGTGTGTGTCTGTGTTACTGGGTATCAGTGCATGTCTTTGTTACTTGGTGTCAGTGTATGTCTTTGTTACTTGGTGTAAGTGTATGCCTTTGTTACTTAGCGTCAGTGTATGTCTTTGTTACTTGGTGTCAGTGTATGTCTGTGTTACTGGGTATCAGTGTATCTCTTTGTTACTTGGTGTAAGTGTGTGTCTGTGTTACTGGGTATCAGTGTATGACTTTGTTACTTGGTGTCAGTGTCTGTCTTTGTTACTTGGTGTAAGTGTATGTCTTTGTTACTTGGTGTCAGTGGATGTCTTTGTTACTTGGTGTAAGTATGTGTCTGTGTTACTGGGTGTCAGTGTGTGTCTGTGTTACTTGGTGTAAGTGTGTGTCTTTGTTACTTGGTGTCCGTGTGTGTCTGTGTTACTGGGTGTCAGTGTATGTCTGTGTTACCTGGTGTCAGTGTATGTCTTTGTTACATGGTGTAAGTGTGTGTCTGTGTTACTGGGTATCAGTATCTGTCTTTGTTACTTGGTGTAAGTGTGTGTCTGTGTTACTGGTTATCAATGTATGACTTTGTTACTTGGTGTCAGTGTATGTCTGTGTTACTTGGTGTCAGTGTGTGTCTGTGTTACTGGGTATCAGTGTATTTCTTTGTTACTTGGTGTCAGTGTGTCTCTGTGTTCTTGGGTATCAGTGCATGTCTTTGTTGCTTGGTGTCAGTGTATGTCTGTCTTACTTGGTGTAAGTGTGTGTCTGTGTTACTGGGTATCAGTGTATGTCTTTGTGACTTGGTGTCAGTGTATGTCTTTGTTATTTGGTGTCAGTGTGTGTCTGTGTTACTGGGTGTCAGTGTGTGTCTGTGTTACTTGGTGTAAGTGTGTGTCTTTGTTACTTGGTGTCCGTGTGTGTCTGTGTTACTGGGTGTCAGTGTATGTCTTTGTTACTGGGTGTCAGTGTATTCTTTGTTACTTGGTGTAAGTTTGTGTCTGTGTTACTGAGTATCAGAGTCCGTCTTTGTTACTTGGTGTAAGTGTGTCTCTGTGTTCCTGGGTATCAGTGCATGTCTTTGTTGCTTGGTGTCAGTGTATGTCTGTCTTACTTGGTGTAAGTGTGTGTCTGTGTTACTGGGTATCAGTGTATGTCTTTGTGACTTGGTGTCAGTGTATGTCTTTGTTACTGGGTGTCAGTGTGGTTCTTTGTTACTTGGTGTCCGTGTGTGTCTGTGTTACTTGGTGCAAGTGTGTGTCTTTGTTACTTGGTGTCCGTGTGTGTCTGTGTTACTGGGTGTCAGTGTATGTCTGTGTTACCTGGTGTCAGTGTATGTATTTGTTACATGGTGTAAGTGTGTGTCTGTGTTACTGGGTATCAGTATCTGTCTTTGTTACTTGGTGTAAGTGTGTGTCTGTGTTACTGGTTATCAGTGTATGTCTTTGTTACTTGGTGTCAGTGTATGTCTGTGTTACCTGGTGTCAGTGTGTGTCTGTGTTACTGGGTATCAGTGTATTTCTTTGTGACCTGGTGTCAGTGTGTCTCTTTGTTCTTGGGTATCAGTGCATGTCTTTGTTGCTTGGTGTCAGTGTATGTCTGTCTTACTTGGTGTAAGTGTGTGTCTGTGGTACTGGGTATCAGTGTATGTCTTTGTGACTTGGTGTCAGTGTATGTCTTTGTTATTTGGTGTCAGTGTGTGTCTGTGTTACTGGGTGTCAGTGTGTGCCTGTGTTACTTGGTGTAATTGTGTGTCTTTGTTACTTGGTGTCCGTGTGTGTCTGTGTTACTGGGTGTCAGTGTATGTCTTTGTTACTGGGTGTCAGTGTATTCTTTGTTACTTGGTGTAAGTTTGTGTCTGTGTTACTGAGTATCAGCGTCTGTCTTTGTTACATGGTGTAAGTGTGTCTCTGTGTTCCTGAGTATCAGTGCATGTCTTTGTTGCTTGGTGTCAGTGTAAGTCTGTCTTACTTGGTGTAAGTATGTGTCTGTGTTACTGGGTATCAGTGTATGTCTTTGTGACTTGGTGTCAGTGTATGTCTTTGTTACTGGGTGTCAGTGTGGTTCTTTGTGACTTGGTGTCAGTGTATGTCTTTGTTGCTTGGTGTAAGTCTGTGTCTGTGTCATTGGGTATCAGTGTATTTCTTTGTTACTTGGTGTAAGTGTATGTCTTTGTTACTTGGTGTCAGTGTATGTCTTTGTTACTTGGTGTCAGTGTACGTCTGTGTTACTTGGTGTAAGTGTGTGCCTGTGTTACTGGCTATCAGTGTATTTCTTTGTTACTTGGTGTCAGTGTATGTCTATGTTACTTGGTGTAAGTGTGTGTCTGTGTTACTGGGTGTCTGTGTGTATCTGTGTTACTTGGTGTATGTGCGTGCCTTTGCTACTTGGTGTCCGTGTGTGTCTGTGTTACTGGGTGTCAGTGTATGTCTTTGTTACTGGGTGTCAGTGTATGAATTTGTTAATTGGTGTAAGTGTGTGTCTGTGTTTCTGGGTATCAGTGTCTGCCTTTGTTACTTGGTGTAAGAGTGTGTCTGTGTTACTGGGTATCAGTGTATGTCTTTGTTACTTGGTGTCAGTGTATGTTTGTATAACTTGGTGTAAGTGTGTGGCTGTGTTACTGGGTAAAAGTGTATGTCTTTGTGACTTGTTGTCAGTGTATGTCTTTGTTACTGGGTGTCAGTGTGTGTCTTTGTGACTTGGTGTCAGTGTATGTCTTTGTTACTTGGTGTAAGTGTATGTCTGTGTTACTGGGTATCAGTGTATGTCTTTGTTACTTGGTGTCAGTGTATGTCAAAATACTTGGTGTAAGTGTATGTCTTTGTTAGTTGGTGTAATTGTCTGTCTTTGTTACCTGGTGTCAGTGTATGTCTGTGTTACTTGGTGTAAGTGTGTGTCTTTGTTACTTGGTGTAAGTGTGTGTCTGTGTTACTGGGTATCAGTGTATGTCTTTGTTACTTGGTGTCAGTGTATGTCTGTGTCACTTGGTTGAGGTGTATGTCTTTGTTTCGTGGTGTCAGTGTATGTCTTTGTGACGTGGTGTCATTGTCTGTCTTTGTTACAGTGTGTCAGTGCCTGTCTTTGTTACTTGGTGTAAGTGTATGTCTTTGTTACTTGGTGTCAGTGGATGACTTTGTTACTTGGTGTAAGTATGTGTCTGTGTTACTGGGTGTCAGTGTGTGTCTGTGTTACTGGGTGTCAGTGCATGTCTTCGTTACCTGGTGTCTGTGTATGTCTTTGTTACATGGTGTCAGTGTATGTCTGTGTTAGCTGGTGTCAGTGTATGTCTTTGTTACATGGTGTAAGTGTGTGTCTGTGTTACTGGGTATCAGTATCTGTCTTTGTTACTTGATGTAAGTGTGTGTCTGTGTTACTGGGTATCATTGTATGTCTTTGTTACTTGGTGTCAGTGTATGTCTGTGTTACTTGGTGTCAGTGTATGTCTGTGTTACTTGGTGTCAGTGTGTGTCTGTTTTACTGGGTTTCAGTGTATGTATTTGTGACTTGGTGTCAGTGTATTTCTTTGTTACTGGGTGTCAGTGTGTGTCTTTGTGACTTGGTGTCAGTGTATGTCTTTGTTACTTGGTGTAAGTGTATGTCTGTGTTACTTGGTGTCAGTGTGTGTCTGTTTTACTGGGTATCAGTGTATGTATTTGTGACTTGGTGTCAGTGTATTTCTTTGTTACTGGGTGTCAGTGTGTGTCTTTGTGACTTGGTGTCAGTGTATGTCTTTGTTACTTGGTGTAAGTGTGTGTCTGTGTTACTGGGTATCAGTGTATGTCTTGGTTACTTGGTGTCAGTGTATGTCAAAATACTTGGTGTAAGTGTATGTCTTTGTTACTTGGTGTCAGTGTCTGTCTTTGTTACTTGGTGTAAGTGTATGTCTTTGTTACTTGGTGTCAGTGTTTGTCTGTGTTACTTGGTGTAAGTGTGTGTCTGTGTTACTTGGTGTAAGTGTATGCCTTTGTTACTTGGTGTAATTGACTGTCTTTGTTACTTGGTGTCAGTGTTTGTCTGTGTTACTTGGTGTAAGTGTGTGTCTGTGTTACTTGGTGTAAGTGTATGCCTTTGTTACTTGGTGTCAGTGCATGTCTTTGTTACTTGGTGTCAGTGTGTGCCTGTGTTACTGGGTATCAGTGTATGTCTTTGTGACTCGGTATCAATGTATGTCATTGTTACTTGTTGTCAGTGTATGTCTTTGTTACTGGGTGTAATTGTCTGTCTTTGTTACTTGGTTTCAGTGTAAGTCTGTGTTACTTGGTGTAAGTGTGTGTCTTTGTTACTTGGTGTCAGTGTACGTGTTTGTTACTGGGTGTCAATGTATGTCTTTGTGACTTGGTGTCAGTGTATGTCTTTGTTACTTGGTGTCAGTGTATGTCTTTGTTACTTGGTGTAAGTGTATGTCTGTGTTACTTGGTGTCAGTGTGTGTCTGTGTTACTGGGTATCAGTGTATGTCTTTGTGTCTTGGTGTCAGTGTATGTCTTTGTTACTGGGTGTCAGTGTGTGTCTTTGAGACTTGGTGTCAGTGTATGTCTTTGTTACTTGGTGTAAGTGTGTGTCTGTGTTACTGGGTATCAGTGTTTGTCTTTGTTACTTGGTGTCAGTGTATCTCAAAATACTTGGTGTAAGTGTATGTATTTGTTACTTGGTGTAATTGTCTGTCTTTGTTACTTGGTGTCAGTGTATGTCTGTGTTACTTGGTGTAAGTGTGTGTCTTTGTTGCTTGGTGTAAGTGTATGTCTTTGTTACTTGGTGTCAGTGTATGTCTTTGTTACTTGGTGTCAGTGTATGTCTATGTTAATTGGTGTAAATGTGTGCCTGTGTTACTGGGTATCAGTGTATGTCTTTGTTACTTGGTGTCAGTGTATGTCTGTGTTACTTGGTGTAAGTGTGTGGCTGTGTTCCTGGGTGTCAGTGTGTGTCTGTGTTACTTGGTGTAAGTGCGTGTCTTTGTTACTTGGTGTCCGTGTGTGTCTGTGTTACTGGGTGTCTGTGTATGTCTTTGTTATTGGGTGTCAGTGTATGACTTTGTTAATTGGTGTAAGTGTGTGTCTGTGTTACTGGGTATCAGTGTCTGTCTTTGTTACTTGGTGTAAGAGTGTGTCTGTGTTAATGGGTATCAGTGTATGTCTTTGTTACTTGGTGTCAGTGTATTTCTGTGTTACTTGGTGTAAGTGTGTGACTGTGTTACTGGGTATCAGTGCATGTCTTTGTGACTTGGTGTCAGTGTATGTCTTTGTTACTGGGTGTCAGTGTGTGTCTTTGTGACTTGGTGTCAGTGTATGTCTTTGTTACTTGGTGTAAGTGTATGTCTGTGTTTCTGGGTATCAGTTTACGTCTTTGCTACTTGGTGTCAGTGTATGTCAAAATACCTGGTGTAAGTGTATGTCTTTGTTACTTGGTGTAATTGTCTGTATTTGTTACCTGGTGTCAGTGTATGTCTGTGTTACTTGGTGTAAGTGTGTGTCTTTGTTACTTGGTGTAATTGTGTGTCTGTGTTACTGGGTGTCAGTGCATGTCTTTGTTACTTGGTGTAATTGTGTGTCTGTGTTACTGGTTATCAGTGTATGTCTTTGTTACTTGGTGTCAGTGTATGTCTTTGTTACTTGGTGTAAGTGTATGTCTTTGTTACTTGTTGTCAGTGTATGTCTTTGTTACTTGGTGTAATTGTGTGTCTGTGTTACTGGGTGTCAGTGTGTGTCTGTGTTACTTGGTGTAAGTGTGTGTCTTTGTTACTTGGTGTCGGTGTGTGTCTGTGTTACTGGGTGTCAGTGTATGTCTGTGTTTCTGGGTATCAGTGTACGTCTTTGTTACTTGGTGTCAGTGTATGTCTTTGTTACTTGGTGTAAGTGTATGTCTTTGTTACTTGTTGTCAGTGTATGTCTTTGTTACTTGGTGTAATTGTGTGTCTGTGTTACTGGGTGTCAGTGTGTGTCTGTGTTACTTGGTGTAAGTGTGTGTCTTTGTTACTTGGTGTCGGTGTGTGTCTGTGTTACTGGGTGTCAGTGTATGTCTGTGTTACCTGGTGTCAGTGTATGTCTTTGTTACATGGTGTAAGTGTTTGTCTGTGTTACTGGGTATCAGTATCTGTCTTTGTTACTTGGTGTAAGTGTGTGTCTGTGTTACTGGGTATCATTGTATGTCTTTGTTACTTGGTGTCAGTGTATGTCTGTGTTACTTGGTGTCAGTGTGTGTCTGTGTTACTGGGTATCAGTGTATGTATTTGTGACTTGGTGTCAGTGTATGTCTTTGTTACTGGGTGTCAGTGTGTGTCTTTGTGACTTGGTGTCAGTGTATGTTTTTGTTACTTGGTGTAAGTGTATGTCTGTGTTACTTGGTGTCAGTGTATGTCTGTTTTACTGGGTATCAGTGTATGTATGTGTGACTTGGTGTCAGTGTATTTCTTTGTTACTGGGTGTCAGTGTGTGTCTTTGTGATTTGGTGTCAGTGTATGTCTTTGTTACTTGGTGTAAGTGTGTGTCTGTGTTACTGGGTATCCGTGTATGTCTTTGTTACTTGGTGTCAGTGTATGTCAAAATACTTGGTGTAAGTGTATGTCTTTGTTACTTGGTGTCAGTGGATGTCTTTGTTACTTGGTGTAAGTGTATGTCTTTGTTACTTGGTGTCAGTGGATGTCTTTGTTACTTGGTGTCAGTGTGTTTCTGTGTTACTTGGTTTAAGTGTATGCCTTTGTTACTTGGTGGAATTGTCTGTCTTTGTTACTTGGTGACAGTGTTTGTCTGTGTTACTTGGTGTAAGTGTGTGTCTGTGTTTCTTGGTGTAAGTGTATGCCTTTGTTACTTGGTGTAATTGACTGTCTTTGTTACTTGGTGTCAGTGTTTGTCTGTGTTAATTGGTGTAAGTGTGTGTCTGTGTTACTTGGTGTAAGTGTATGCCTTTGTTACTTGGTGTCAGTGCATGTCTTTGTTACTTGGTGTCAGTGTGTGTCTGTGTTACTGGGTATCAGTGTATGTCTTTGTGACTTGGTATCAATGTATGTCATTGTTACTTGTTGTCAGTGTATGTCTGTGTTACTGGGTGTCGATGTGTGTTTGTTTGTGTTACTGGCTGTCAGTGTGTGTCTGTGACACTAGGTGTCAGTATTTAGTTTAGTTTCGAGACACAGCACTGAAACAGGCCCTTCGGCCAACCGAGTCTGTGCCGACCATCAACCACCCATTTATGCTAATCCTACACTAATTCCGTATTCCGATCACATCCCCACCTGTCCCTATATATTTCCCAACCACCTACCTATACTAGGGGCAATCTATGATGGCCAATTAACCGATCATCCTGCAAGTCTTTGGCATGTGGGAGGAAACCGGAGCACCCGGAGGAAACTCACGCTGGCACAGGGAGAACTTGCAAACTCCGCACAGGCAGTGCACAGAACCGAACCCGGGTCCCTGGAGCTGTGAGGCAGCCAACCACTGTGGCAATGTGCAGCCCGGTGTGTGTCTGTGTTACTGGGTATCAGTGTATGTCTTTGTTACTTGGTGTAAGTGTGTGTCTTTGTTACTGGGTATCATTGTATGTCTTTGCTACTTGGTGTCAGTGTATGTCTGTGTTACTTGGTGTCAGTGTATGTCTGTGTTACTGGGTATCAGTGTGTGTCTTTGTGACTTGGTGTCAGTGTATGTCTTTGTTACTTGGTGTAAGTGTATGTCTGTGTTACTTGGTGTCAGTGTGTGTCTGTTTTACTGGGTATCAGTGTATGTATTTGTGACTTGGTGTCAGTGTATTTCTTTGTTACTGGGTGTCAGTGTGTGTCTTTGTGAGTTGGTGTCAGTGTATGTCTTTGTTACTTGGTGTAAGTGTGTGTCTGTGTTACTGGGTATCAGTGTATGTCTTGGTTACTTGGTGTCAGTGTATGTCAAAATACTTTGAGTAAGTGTATGTCTTTGTTACTTGGAGTCAGTGTCTGTCTTTGTTACTTGGTGTAAGTGTATGTCTTTGTTACTTGGTGTCAGTGGATGTCTTTGTTACTTGGTGTCAGTGTGTGTCTGCGTTACTTGGTTTAAGTGTATGCCTTTGTTACTTGGTGTAATTGTCTGTCTTTGTTACTTGGTGTCAGTGTTTGTCTGTGTTACTTGGTGTAAGTGTGTGTCTGTGTTACTTGGTGTAAGTGTATGCCTTTGTTACTTGATGTAATTGACTGTCTTTGTTACTTGGTGGCAGTGTTTGTCTGTGTTACTTGGTGTAAGTGTGTGTCTGTGTTACTTGGTGTAAGTGTATGCCTTTGTTACTTGGTGTCAGTGCATGTCTTTGTTACTTGGTGTCAGTGTGTGTCTGTGTTACTGGGTATCAGTGTATGTCTTTGTGACTTGGTATCAATGTATGTCATTGTTACTTGTTGTCAGTGTATGTCTTTGTTACTGGGTGTAATTGTCTGTCTTTGTTACTTGGTGTCAGTGTAAGTCTGTGTTACTTGGTGTAAGTGTGTGTCTTTGTTACTTGGTGTCAGTGTACGTCTTTGTTACTGGGTGTCAATGTATGTCTTTGTGACTTGGTGTCAGTGTATGTCTTTGTTACTTGGTGTCAGTGTATGTCTTTGTTACTTGGTGTAAGTGTATGTCTGTGTTACTTGGTGTCAGTGTGTGTCTGTGTTACTGGGTATCAGTGTATGTCTTTGTGACTTGGTGTCAGTGTATGTCTTTGTTACTGGGTGTCAGTGTGTGTCTTTGAGACTTGGTGTCAGTGTATGTCTTTGTTACTTGGTGTAAGTGTGTGTCTGTGTTACTGGGTATCAGTGTTTGTCTTTGTTACTTGGTGTCAGTGTATCTCAAAATACTTGGTGTAAGTGTATGTATTTGTTACTTGGTGTAATTGTCTGTCTTTGTTACTTGGTGTCAGTGTATGTCTGTGTTACTTGGTGTAAGTGTGTGTCTTTGTTCCTTGGTGTAAGTGTATGTCTTTGTTACTTGGTGTCAGTGTATGTCTTTGTTACTTGGTGTCAGTGTATGTCTATGTTACTTGGTGTAAATGTGTGCCTGTGTTACTGGGTATCAGTGTATGTCTTTGTTACTTGGTGTCAGTGTATGTCTGTGTTACTTGGTGTAAGTGTGTGGCTGTGTTCCTGGGTGTCAGTGTGTGTCTGTGTTACTTGGTGTAAGTGCGTGTCTTTGTTACTTGGTGTAAGTGTGTGGCTGTGTTACTTGGTGACAGTGTATGTCTGTGTTACTTGGTGTAAGTGTGTGGCTGTGTTACTGGGTGTCAGTGTATTTCTGTGTTACTTGGTGTAAGTGTGTGACTGTGTTACTGGGTATCAGTGTATGTCTTTGTGACTTGGTGTCAGTGTATGTCTTTGTTACTGGGTGTCAGTGTGTGTCTTTGTGACTCGGTGTCAGTGTATGTCTTTGTTACTTGGTGTAAGTGTATGTCTGTGTTACTGGGTATCAGTGTATGTCTTTGCTACTTGGTGTCAGTGTATGTCAAAATACTTGGTGTAAGTGTATGTCTTTGTTACTTGGTGTAATTGTCTGTCTTTGTTACCTGGTGTCAGTGTATGTCTGTGTTACTTGGTGTAAGTGTGTGTCTTTGTTACTTGGTGTAATTGTGTGTCTGTGTTCCTGGTTATCAGTATATGTCTTTGTTACTTGGTGTCAGTGTATGTCTTTGTTACTTGGTGTAAGTGTATGCCTTTGTTACTTGTTGTCAGTGTATGTCTTTGTTACTTGGTGTAAGTGTGTGTCTGTGTTACTGGGTGTCCGTGTGTGTCTGTGTTACTTGGTGTAAGTGTGTGTCTCTGTTACTTGGTGTCCGTGTGTGTCTGTGTTACTGGGTGTCAGTGTATGTCTTTGTTACCTGGTGTCAGTGTATGTCTTTGTTACATGGTGTAAGAGTGTGTCTGTGTTACTGGGTATCAGTATCTGTCTTTGTTACTTGATGTAAGTGTGTGTCTGTGTTACTGGGTGTCAGTGTATGTCTTTGTTACTTGGTGCAAGTGTATGTCTTTGTTACTTGGTGTCAGTTTATTTCTTTGCTACTTGGTGTCAGTGTATGTCTGTGTTACATGGTGTAAGTGTGTGTCTGTGTTACTGGGTATCAGTGTATGTCTTTGTTACTTGGTGTAGGTGTATGTCTATGTTACTGGTTATCAGTGTATGTCTTTGTTGCTTGGTGTCAGTGTCTGTCTTTGTTACTTGGTGTCAGTGTATGTCTTTGTTACTTGGTGTCCGTGTGTGTCTGTGTTACTGGGTGTCAGTGTATGTCTGTGTTACCTGGTGTCAGTGTCTGTCTTTGTTACTGGGTGTCATTGTGTGTCTTTGTGACTTGGTGTCAGTGTATGTCTTTGTTACTTGGTGTAATTGTGTGTCTGTGTTACTGGGTATCAGTGTATGTCTTTGTTACTTGGTGTCAGTGTATGTCTTTGTTACTTGGTGTATGTGTGTGTCTGTGTTACTGGGTGCAAGTGTGTGTCTGTGTTACTAGGTATCAGTGTGTGTCTTTGTTACTTGGTGTCAGTGTATGACTTTGTTACTTGGTGTCAGTGTATGTCTTTGTTACCTGGTGTCAGTGTCTGTCTTTGTTACTGTGTATCAGTGGTTCTCTGTGTTACTGGGTGTCAGTGTGTGTTTGTTTGTATTACTGGCTGTCAGTGTGTGTCTGTGACACTTGGTGTCAGTATTTAGATTAGTTTAGAGATACAGC
Organism: Heterodontus francisci; assembly: GCF_036365525.1. Classification (NCBI taxonomy): domain Eukaryota; kingdom Metazoa; phylum Chordata; class Chondrichthyes; order Heterodontiformes; family Heterodontidae; genus Heterodontus; species Heterodontus francisci. Next base: position 21,162,912 of record NW_027141852.1, on the reverse strand, counting down.
ACTGAAACAGGCCCTTCGGCCCACCGAGTCTGTGCCGACCATCAACCACCCATTTATACTAATCCTACACTTATCCCGTATTTCAATCACATCCCCACCTCTCCCAATATATTTCCCAACCACCTAACAATACTAGGGGCAATTTATGATGGCCAATTTACCTATCAACCTGCAAGTCTTTGGCATGTGGGAGGAAACCGGAGCACCCGGAGGAAACTCACGCAGAAACAGGGAGAACTTGCAAACTCTGCACAGTCAGTACCCAGAATAGAACCCAGGTTTCTGGAGCAGTGAGGCTGCGGTGCGAACCACTGCGCCAATGTGCCCCCCCGCCCACAGTGTGTGCCTGTGTTACTGGGTATCAGTGTATGTCTTTGTTACTTGGTGTCAGTGTATGTCTGTGTTACTTGGTGCAAGTGTGTGTCTGTGTTACTGGGTATCAGTGTATGTCTTTGTTACTTGGTGTCAGTGTATGTCTTTGTTACTTGGTGTAAGTGTGTGTCTGTGTTACTGGTTGTCAGTGTGTGTCTGTGTTTCTTGGTGTAAGTGTGTGTCTTTGTTACTTGGTGTCCGTGTGTGTCTGTGTTACTGGGTGTCAGTTTATGTCTTTGTTACTTGGTGTCAGTGTGTGTCTGTGTTACTGGGTGTCAGTGTATGTCTTTGTTACTTGGTGTCAGTGTGTGTCTGTGTTCCTGGGTGTCAGTGTATGTCTTTGTTACTTGGTGTCAGTGTGTGTCTGTGTTACTGGGAATCAGTGTATGTCTTTGTGACTTTGTTTCAGTGTATGTCTTTGTTACTGTGCCGACGATCAACCACTCATGTATACTAATCCTACACTAATCCCGTATTCCTGTCACATCCCCACCTGTCCCTATCTATTTCCCGACCACCTACCTATACTAGGGTCAATTTATAATGGCCAATTAACCTATCAACCTGCAAGTCTTTGACATGTGGGAGGAAACCGGAGCACCCGGAGGAAACTCACGCAGACACAGGGAGAACTTGCAAACTCCGCACAGGCAGTACCCAGAATCGAGCCCGGGTCCCTGGAGCTGTGAGGCTGCCAACCACTGTGGCAATGTGCAGCCCGGTGTGTGTCTGTGTTACTGGGTATCAGTGTATGTCTTTGTTACTTGGTGCAAGTGTGTGTCTTTGTTACTGGGTGTCAGTGTCTGTCTTCGTTACTTGGTGTCAGTGTTTGTCTTTGTTACTGGGTGTCAGTGTCTGTCGTTGTGACTTGGTGTCAGTGTATGTCTGTGTTACTTGGTGTAAGTGTGTGTCTGTGTTACTGGGTGTCAGTGTGTGTCTGTGTTACTTGGTGTAAGTGTGTGTCTTTGTTACTTGTTGTCCGTGTGTGTCTGTGTTACTGGGTGTCAGTGTATGTCTTTGTTACTTGCTGTCAGTGTGTGTCTGTGTTCCTGAGTGTCAGTGTATGCCTTTGTTACTTGGTGTCAGTGTATGTCTTTGTTACTTGGTGTCAGTGTGTGTCTGTGTTACTGAGTGTCAGTGTATGTCTTTGTTACTGTGTATCAGTGTGTGTTACTGGGTGTCGGTGTGTGTCTGTGTTACTTGGTGTCAGTGTGTGTCTGTGTTACATGTTGTCAGTGTATTTGCTTGTGTTACCGGGTGTCAGTGTGTGTCTGTGTTACTGGGTATCAGTGTATGTCTTGGTGACTTGGTTTCAGTGTGTGTCTGTGACACTAGGTGTTAGTATTTAGTTTAGTTTAGAGATACAGCAGTGAAACAGGCCCTTCGGCCCACCGAGTCTGTGCCGACCATCAACCACCCATTTATACTAATCCGACACTTATCCCGTATTTCTATCACATCCCCACCTGTCCCAATATATTTCCCTCCCACCTACCTGTACTCGGGGCAATTTATAATGGCCAATTAACATATCAACCTGCAAGTCTTTGGCATGTGGGAGGTAACCGGAGCACCCGGAGGAAAACCACGCAGACACAGGGAGAACTTGCAAACTCCGCACAGGCAGTACCCAGACTCGAGCCCGGGTCCCTGCAGCTGTGAGGCTGCTGACCACTGTGCCAATGTGCGCCCGGTGTGTGTCTGTGTTACTGGGTATCAGTGTATGTCTTTGTTACTTGGTGCAAGTGTGTGTCTGTGTTACTGGGTAACAGTGTATGTCTTTGTTACTTGGTGTCAGTGTATGTCTGTGTTACTTGGTGTAAGTGTGTGTCTTTGTCACTTGGTGTAATTGTATGTCTTTGTTACTTGGTGTCAGTGTATGTCTGTGTTACTGGGTACCATTGCATCTCTTTGCTACATGGTGACAGTGTATGTCTGTGTTACTTGGTGTCAATGTATGTCTTTGTTACTTGGTGTAAGTGTGTGCCTATGTTACTTGGTGTCCGTGTGTGTCTGTGTTACTGGGTGTCAGTGTATGTCTTTGTTACTTGGTGTAAGTGTGTGTCTGTGTTACTGGGTATCAGTGCATGTCTGTGTTACTGGGGGTCAGTGTATGCCTGTGTTGCTTGGTGTAAGTGTTTGTCTTTGTTACTTGGATTCAGTGTGTGTCTGTGTTACTTGGTGTAAGTGTATGTCTTTGTTACTTGGTGTAAGTGTGTGTCTGTGTTACTGGGTAACAGTGTATGTCTTTGTTACTTGGTGTCAGTGTATGTCTTTGTTACTTGGTGTAAGTGTGTGTCTGTGTTACTGGGTATCAGTGCATGTCTGTATTACTGGGGGTCAGTGTGTGTCTGTGTTACTGGGGGTCCAGTGTGTGTTTCTAACTGGGTGTCAGTGTGTGTCTGTGTTACTTGGTGTCAGTGTATGTCTTTGTTACTTGGTGTCAGTGTATGTCTTTGTTACTTGGAGTAAGTGTGTGTCTTTGTTACTTGCTGTCAGTGTGTGTCTGTGTTCCTGGGTGTCAGTGTATGTCTTAGTTACTTGGTGTCAGTGTATGTCTTTGTTACTTGGTGTAACTGTATGTCTTTGTTACTTGGTGTAAGTGTGTATGTCTTTGTTACTTGGTGTAAGTGTGTGTCTGTGTTACTGGGTATCAGTGTATGTCTTTGTTACTGGGTGTCAGTGTATGTCTGTGTTACTTGGTGTAAGTGTATGTCTTTGTTACTTGGTGTAAGTGTGTGTCTGTGTTACTTGGTGTAAGTGTGTGTCTGTTTTCCTGGGTATCAGTGTCTGTCTTTGTTACTTGGTGTCAGTGTATGTCTGTGCTCCTTGGTGTAAGTGTGTGTCTGTGTTACTGGGTATCAGTGTATGTCTTTGTTACTTGGTGTCTGTGTATGTCTGTGTTACTTGGTGTAAGTGTGTGTCTGTGTTACTGGGTGTCAGTATGTGTCTGTGTTACTTTGTGTAAGTGTGTGTCTTTGTTACTTGGTGTCCGTGTGTGTCTGTGTTACTGGGTGTCAGTGTATGTCTTTGTTACTGGGTGTCAGTGTCTGCCTTTGTTACTTGGTGTCAGTGTGTGTCTGTGTTCCTGGGTGTCAGTGTATGTCTTTGTTACTTGGTGTCAGTGTATGTCTTTGTTACTTGGTGTAAGTGTATATCTTTGTTACTTGGTGTCAGTGTATGTCTATGTTACTTGGTGTCAGTGTGTGTCTGTGTTACTGGGTGTCAGTGTATGTCTTTGTGACTTGGTATCAGTGTATGTCTTTGTTACTTGGTGTAAGTGTATGTCTTTGTTACTTGGTGTCAGTGTATGTCCATGTTACTTGGTGTAAGTGTGTGTCTGTGTTACTGGGTATCAGTGCATGTCGGTGTTACTGGGGGTCAGTGTATGTCTGTGTTGCTTGGTGCAAGTGTGTGTCTTTGTTACTTGGTTTCAGTGTGTGTCTGTGTTACTTGGTGTAAGTGTATGTCTTTGTTACTTGGTGCAAGTGTGTGTCTGTGTTACTGTGTGTCAGTGTAAGTCTTTGTTACTTGGTGTCAGTGTATGTCTTTGTTACTTGGTGTAAGTGTGTGTCTGTGTTACTGGGTATCAGTGTATGTCTTTGTTACTTGGTGTCAGTGTATGTCTTTGTTACTTGGTGTAAGTGTGTGTCTGTGTTACTGGGTATCAGTTTATGTCTGTGTTACTGGGGGTCAGTGTGTGTCTGTGTTACTGGGGGTCCAGTGTGTGTTTCTAACTGGGTGTCAGTGTGTGTCTGTGTTACTTGGTGTCAGTGTATGTCTTTGTTACTTGGTGTCAGTGTATGTCTTTGTTACTTGGTGTAAGTGTGTGTCTTTGTTATTTGCTGTCAGTGTGTGTCTGTGTTCCTGGGTGTCAGTGTATGTCTTTGTTACTTGGTGTCAGTGTTTGTCTTTGTTACTTGGTGTAATTGTATGTCTTTGTTACTTGGTGTCGGGGTATGTCTTTGTTACTTGGTGTAAGTGTGTGTCTGTGTTACTGGGTATCAGTGTATGTCTTTGTTACTTGGTGTCAGTGTATGTCTGTGTTACTTGGTGTAAGTGTATGTCTTTGTTACTTGGTGTAAGTGTGTGTCTGTGCTACTTGGTGTAAGTGTGTGTCTTTTTTCCTGGGTATCAGTGTCTGTCTTTGTTACTTGGTGTCAGTGTATGTCTGTGCTCCTTGGTGTAAGTGTGTGTCTGTGTTACTGGGTATCAGTGTATGTCATTGTTACTTGGTGTCTGTGTATGTCTGTGTTACTTGGTGTCAGTGAGTGTCTGTGTTACTGGGTGTCAGTGTGTGTCTGTGTTACTTGGTGTAAGTGTGTGTCTTTGTTACTTGGTGTCCGTGTGTGTCTGTGTTACTGGGTGTCAGTGTATGTCTTTGTTACTGGCTGTCAGTGTATGTCTTTGTTACTTGGTGTCAGTGTGTGTCTGTGTTCCTGGGTGTCAGTGTATGTCTTTGTTACTTGGTGTCAGTGTATGTCTTTGTTACTTGGTGTAAGTGTATGTCTTTGTTCCTTGGTGTCAGTGTATGTCTATGTTACTTGGTGTCAGTGTGTGTCTGTGTTACTGGGTGTCAGTGTATGTCTTTGTGACTTGGTATCAGTGTATGTCTTTGTTACTTGGTGTAAGTGTATGTCTTTGTTACTTGGTGTCAGTGTCTGTCTATGTTACTTGGTGTAAGTGGGTGTCTGTGTTACTGGGTATCACTGCATGTCGGTGTTACTGGGGGTCAGTGTATGTCTGTGTTGCTTGGAGCAAGTGTGTGTCTTTGTTACTTGGTTTCAGTGTGTGTCTGTGTTACTTGGTGTAAGTGTATGTCTTTGTTACTTGGTGTAAGTGTGTGTCTGTGTTACTGGGTATCAGTGTATGTCTTTGTTACTTGGTGTCAGTGTATGTCTTTGTTACTTGGTGTAAGTGTGTGTCTGTGTTTCTGGGTATCAGTGTATGTCTGTGTTACTGGGGGTCAGTGTGTGTCTGTGTTACTGGGGGTCCAGAGTGTGTTTCTAACTGGGTGTCAGTGTGTGTCTGTGTTACTTGGTGTCAGTGAATGTCTTTGTTACTTGGTGTAATTGTATGTCTTTGTTACTTGGTGTGAGTGTATGTCTTTGTTACTTGGTGTAAGTGTGTGTCTGTGTTACTGGGTGTCAGTGTATGTCTTTGTTACTTGGTGTCAGTGTATGTCTGTGTTACTTGGTGTAAGTGTATGTCTTTGTTACTTGGTGTAAGTGTGTGTCTGTGTTACTTGGTGTAAGTGTGTGTCTGTTTTCCTGGGTATCAGTGTCTGTCTTTGTTACTTGGTGTCAGTGTATGTCTGTGCTCCTTGGTGTAAGTGTGTGTCTGTGTTACTGGGTATCAGTGTATGTCTTTGTTACTTGGTGTTTGTGTATGTCTGTGTTACTTGGTGCAAGTGTGTGACTGTGTTACTGGGTGTCAGTGTGTGTCTGTGTTACTTGGTGTAAGTGTGTGTCTTTGTTACTTGGTGTCCGTGTGTGTCTGTGTTACTGGGTGTCAGTGTATGTCTTTGTTACTTGGTGTCAGTGTGTGTCTGTGTTCCTGGGTGTCAGTGTATGTCTTTGTTACTTGGTGTAAGTGTATGTCTTTGTTACTTGGTGTCAGTGTGTGTCTTTGTTACTGGGTGTCAGTGTATGTCTTTGTGACTTGGCATCAGTGTATGTCTTTGTTACTGTGTATCAGTGTGTGTTACTGGGTGTCAGTGTGTGTCTGTGTTACTTGGTATCAGTGTGTGTCTGTGTTACATGGTGTCAGTGTGTTTGTTTGTGTTACTTGGTGTCAGTGTGTGTCTGTGTTACTGGGTATCAGTGTATGTCTTTGTGACTTGGTTTCAGTGTGTGTCTGTGACACTAGGTGTTAGTATTTAGTTTAGTTTAGAGATACAGCAGTGAAACAGGCCCTTCGGCCCACCGAGTCTGTGCCGACCATCAACCACCCATTTATACTAATCCTACACGAATCCCATATTCCAATAACATCCCCACCGGTCCCTATATATTTCCCTACCACCTACCTGTACTAGGGGCAATTTATAATGGCCAATTAACCTATCAACCTGCAAGACTTTGGCATGTGGGAGGTAAGCGGAGCACCCGGAGGAAAACCACGCATACACAGGGAGAACTTGCAAACTCCGCACAGGCAGTACCCAGAATCGAGCCCGGGTCCCTGGAGCTGTGAGGCTGCTAACCATTGTGCCAATGTGCCGACCGGTGTGTGTCTGTGTTACTGGGTATCACTGTATGTCTTTGTTACTTGGTGTAAGTGTGTGTCTGTGTTACTGGGTATCAGTGTATGTCTTTGTTACTTGGTGTCAGTGTCTGTCTTTGTTACTGGGTGTCAGTGTCTGTCTTCGTTACTTGGTGTCAGTGTTTGTCTTTGTTACTGGGTGTCAGTGTCTGTCTTTGTGACTTGGTGTCAGTGTATGTCTTTGTTACTTGGTGTCAGTGTATGTCTGTGTTATGGGGTATCAGTGTATATCTTTGTGACTTGGTGTAAGTGTGTGTCTGTGTTACTGGGTATCATTGCATGTTTTTGCTACATGGTGACAGTGTATGTCTGTGTTACTTGGTGTAAGTGTGTGTCTTTGTTACTTGGTGTAATTGTATGTCTTTGTTACTTGGTGTCAGTGTATGTCTGTGTTACTTGGTGTAAGTGTATGTCTGTGTTACTTGGTGTCAGTGTATGTCTTTGTTACTTGGTGTAAGTGTGTGACTGTGTTACTTGGTGTAAGTGTGTGTCTGTGTTACTTGGTAAAAGTGTATGTCTTTGTTACTTGGTGTATGTGTGTGTCTGTGTTCCTGGGTGTCAGTGTATGTCTTTGTTACTTGGTGTCAGTGTATGTCTTTGTTACTTGGTGTAATTGTATGTCTTTGTTACTTGGTGTCCGTGTATGTCTTTGTTACTTGGTGTAAGTGTGTGTCTGTGTTACTGGGTATCAGTGTATGTCTTTGTTACTTGGTGTCAGTGTATGTCTGTGTTACTTGGTGTACGTGTGTGTCTGTGTATCAGTGTATGTCTTTGTGACTAGGTGTCAGTGTATGTCTTTGCTACTGGGTGTCATTGTGTGTCTTTGTGACTTGGTGTCAGTGTATGTCTGTGTTACTGGGGGTCAGTGTGTGTCTGTGTTACTGGGGTTCTGTGTGTGTTTCTAAATGGGTGTCAGTGTGTGTCTGTGTTACTTGGTGTAAGTGTGTGTCTTTGTTACTTGGTGTAATTGTGTGTCTTTGTTACTTGGTGTCAGTGTATGTCTGTGTTACTTGGTGTAAGTGTGTGCCTTTGTTACTTGGTGTCCGTGTGTGTCTGTGTTACTGGGTGTCATTGTATGTCTTTGTTATTTGGTGTCAGTGTGTGTCTGTGTTACTGGGTATCAGTGCATGTCTGTGTTACTGGGGGTCAGTGTATATCTGTGTTACTTGGTGTAAGTGTGTGTCTTTGTTACTTGGTGTCAGTGTGTGTCTGTGTTACTTGGTGTAAGTGTATGTCTTTGTTACTTGGTGTAAGTGTGTGTCTGTGTTACTGGGTATCAGTGTATGTCTTTGTTACTTGGTGTCAGTGTATGTCTTTGTTACTTGGTGTAAGTGTGTGTGTGTGTTACTGGGTATCAGTGTATGTCTGTGTTACTGGGGGTCAGTGTGTGTCTGTGTTACTGGGGGTCAGTGTGTGTTTCTAACTGGGTGTCAGTGTGTGTCTGTGTTACTTGGTGTCAGTGTATGTCTTTGTTACTTGGTGTCAGTGTATGTCTTTGTTACTTGGTGTAAGTGTGTGTCTTTGTTACTTGGTGTCAGTGTGTGTCTGTGTTCCTGGGTGTCAGTGTATGTCTTTGTTACTTGGTGTAATTGTATGTCTTTGTTACTTGGTGTCAGTGTATGTCTTTGTTACTTGATGTCAGTGTATGTCTGTGTTACTGGGGGTCAGTGTGTGTCTGTGTTACTGGGGTTCTGTGTGTGTGTCTAAATGAGTGTCAGTTTGTTTCTGTGTTACTGGGTATCAGTGTCTGTCTTTGTTACTTGGTGTAATTGTGTGTCTTTGTTACTTGGTGTAATTGTGTGTCTTTGTTACTTGGTGTCAGTGTATGTCTGTGTTACTTGGTGTAAGTGTGTGCCTTTGTTAATTGGTGTCCGTGTGTGTCTGTGTTACTGGGTGTCAGTGTATGTCTTTGTTATTTGGTGTCAGTGTGTGTCTGTGTTACTGGGTATCAGTGCATGTCTGTGTTACTGGGGGTCAGTGTATATCTGTGTTACTCGGTGTAAGTGTGTGTCTATGTTACTTGGTGTCAGTTTGTGTCTGTGTTATTTGGTGTAAGTGTATGTCTTTGTTACTTGGCGTAAGTGTGTGTCTTTGTTACTGGGTATCAGTGTATGTCTTTGTTACTTGGTGTCAGTGTATGTCTTTGTTACTTGGTGTAAGTGTGTGTGTGTGTTACTGGGTATCAGTGTATGTCTGTGTTACTGGGGGTCAGTGTGTGTCTGTGTTACTGGGGGTCAGTGTGTGTTTCTAACTGGGTGTCAGTGTGTGTCTGTGTCACTTGGTGTCAGTGTATGTCTTTGTTACTTGGTGTCAGTGTCTGCCTTTGTTACTTGGTGTAAGTGTGTGTCTTTTTTACTTGGTGTCAGTGTGTGTCTGTGCTCCTGGGTGTCAGTGTATGTCTTTGTTACTTGGTGTAATTGTATGTCTTTGTTACTTGGTGTCAGTGTATGTCTTTGTTACTTGGTGTAAGTGTGTGTCTGTGTTACTGGGTATCAGTGTATGTCTTTGTTACTTGGTGTCAGTGTATGTCTGTGTTACTTGTTGTACGTGTGTGTCTGTGTATCAGTGTATGTCTTTGTGACTAGGTGTCAGTGTATGTCTTTGTTACTGGGTGTCATTGTGTGTCTTTGTGACTTGGTGTCAGTGTATGTCTGTGTTACTGGGGGTCAGTGTGTGTCTGTGTTACTGGGGTTCTCTGTGTGTTTCTAAATGGGTGTCTGTGTGTGTCTGTGTTACTGGGTATCAGTGTCTGTCTTTGTTACTTGGTGTAATTGTGTGTCTTTGTTACTTGGTGTCAGTGTATGTCTGTGTTACTTGGTGTAAGTGTATGTCTTTGTTACTTGGTGTAAGTGTGTGTCTGTGTTACTTGGTGTAAGTGTGTGTCTGTTTTCCTAGGTATCAGTGTCTGTCTGTGTTCCTTGGTGTAAGTGTGTGTCTGTGTTACTGGGTATCAGTGTATGTCTTTGTTACTTGGTGTCAGTGTATGTCTGTGTTACTTGGTGTAAGTGTATGTCTGTGTTACTGGGTGTCAGTGTGTGTCTGTGTAACTTGGTGTAAGTGTGTGTCTGTGTTACTTGGTGTAAGTGTATGTCTTTGTTACTGGTTGTCAGTGTATGACTTTGATACTTGGTGTCAGTGTGTGTCTGTGTTCCTGGGTGTCAGTGTATGTCTTTGTTACTTGGTGTAAGTGTATGTCTTTGTTACTTGGTGTCAGTGTATGTCTTTGTTACTTGGTTTAAGTGTGTGTCTGTGTTACTGGGTATCAGTGTATGTCTTTGTTACTTGGTGTCAGTGTATGTCTGTGTTACCTGGTGTACGTGTGGGTCTGTGTATCAGTGTATGTCTTTGTGACTAGTTGTCAGTGTATGTCTTTGTAACTGGGTGTCATTGTGTGTCTTTGTGACTTGGTTTCAGTGTATGTCTGTGTTACTGGGGGTCAGTGTGTGTCTGTGTTACTGGGGTTCAGTGTGTGTTTCCAGCTGGGTGTCAGTGTGTGTCTGTGTTACTGGCTATCAGTGTCTGTCTTTGTTACTTGGTGTCAGTGTATGTCTGTGTTACTTGGTGTAAGTGTATGTCTTTGTTACTTGGTGTAAGTGTATGTCTGTGTTACTTGGTGTAAGTGTTTGTCTGTTTTCCTGGGTATCAGTGTCTGTCTTTGTTACTTGGTGTCAGTGTATGTCTGTGTTACTTGGTGTAAGTGTGCGTCTGTGTTACTGGGTATCAGTGTATGTCTTTGATACTTGGTGTCAGTGTATGTCTGTGTTACTTGGTGTAAGTGTATGTCTGTGTTACTGGGTGTCAGTGTGTGTCTGTGTAACTTGGTGTAAGTGTGTGTCTGTGTTACTTGGTGTCAGTGTATGTCTTTGTTACTTGGTGTAAGTGTGTGTCTGTGTTACTTGGTGTAAGTGTGTGTCTGTTTTCCTAGGTATCAGTGTCTGTCTGTGTTCCTTGGTGTAAGTGTGTGTCTGTGTTACTGGGTATCAGTGTATGTCTTTGTTACTTGGTGTCAGTGTATGTCTGTGTTACTTGGTGTAAGTGTATGTCTGTGTTACTGGGTGTCAGTGTGTGTCTGTGTAACTTGGTGTAAGTGTGTGTCTGTGTTACTTGGTGTAAGTGTATGTCTTTGTTACTGGTTGTCAGTGTATGACTTTGTTACTTGGTGTCAGTGTGTGTCTGTGTTCCTGGGTGTCAGTGTATGTCTTTGTTACTTGGTGTAAGTGTATGTCTTTGTTACTTGGTGTCAGTGTATGTCTTTGTTACTTGGTTTAAGTGTGTGTCTGTGTTACTGGGTATCAGTGTATGTCTTTGTTACTTGGTGTCAGTGTATGTCTGTGTTACCTGGTGTACGTGTGGGTCTGTGTATCAGAGTATGTCTTTGTGACTAGTTGTCAGTGTATGTCTTTGTAACTGGGTGTCATTGTGTGTCTTTGTGACTTGGTTTCAGTGTATGTCTGTGTTACTGGGGGTCAGTGTGTGTCTGTGTTACTGGGGTTCAGTGTGTGTTTCCAGCTGGGTGTCAGTGTGTGTCTGTGTTACTGGCTATCAGTGTCTGTCTTTGTTACTTGGTGTCAGTGTATGTCTGTGTTACTTGGTGTAAGTGTATGTCTTTGTTACTTGGTGTAAGTGTATGTCTGTGTTACTTGGTGTAAGTGTTTGTCTGTTTTCCTGGGTATCAGTGTCTGTCTTTGTTACTTGGTGTCAGTGTATGTCTGTGTTACTTGGTGTAAGTGTGCGTCTGTGTTACTGGGTATCAGTGTATGTCTTTGTTACTTGGTGTCAGTGTATGTCTGTGTTACTTGGTGTAAGTGTATGTCTGTGTTACTGGGTGTCAGTGTGTGTCTGTGTAACTTGGTGTAAGTGTGTGTCTGTGTTACTTGGTGTCAGTGTATGTCTTTGTTACTTGGTGTAAGTGTGTGTCTTTGTTACTTGGTGTCAGTGTGTGTCTGTGTTCCTGGGTGTCAGTGTATGTCTTTGTTACTTGGTGTAATTGTATGTCTTTGTTACTTGGTGTCAGTGTATGTCTTTGTTACTTGATGTCAGTGTATGTCTGTGTTACTGGGGGTCAGTGTGTGTCTGTGTTACTGGGGTTCTGTGTGTGTGTCTAAATGGGTGTCAGCTTGTTTCTGTGTTACTGGGTATCAGTGTCTGTCTTTGTTACTTGGTGTAATTGTGTGTCTTTGTTACTTGGTGTAATTGTGTGTCTTTGTTACTTGGTGTCAGTGTATGTCTGTGTTACTTGGTGTAAGTGTGTGCCTTTGTTAATTGGTGTCCGTGTGTGTCTGTGTTACTGGGTGTCAGTGTATGTCTTTGTTATTTGGTGTCAGTGTGTGTCTGTGTTACTGGGTATCAGTGCATGTCTGTGTTACTGGGGGTCAGTGTATATCTGCGTTACTTGGTGTAAGTGTGTGTCTATGTTACTTGGTGTCAGTTTGTGTCTGTGTTACTTGGTGTAAGTGTATGTCTTTGTTACTTGGCGTAAGTGTGTGTCTTTGTTACTGGGTATCAGTGTATGTCTTTGTTACTTGGTGTCAGTGTATGTCTTTGTTACTTGGTGTAAGTGTGTGTGTATTTTACTGGGTATCAGTGTATGTCTGTGTTACTGGGGGTCAGTGTGTGTCTGTGTTACTGGGGGTCAGTGTGTGTTTCTAACTGGGTGTCAGTGTGTGTCTGTGTTACTTGGTGTCAGTGTATGTCTTTGTTACTTGGTGTCAGTGTCTGGCTTTGTTACTTGGTGTAAGTGTGTGTCTTTTTTACTTGGTGTCAGTGTGTGTCTGTGCTCCTGGGTGTCAGTGTATGTCTTTGTTACTTGGTGTAATTGTATGTCTTTGTTACTTGGTGTCAGTGTATGTCTTTGTTACTTGGTGTAAGTGTGTGTCTGTGTTACTGGGTATCAGTGTATGTCTTTGTTACTTGGTGTCAGTGTATGTCTGTGTTACTTGGTGTACGTGTGTGTCTGTGTATCAGTGTATGTGTTTGTGACTAGGTGTCAGTGTATGTCTTTGTTACTGGGTGTCATTGTGTGTCTTTGTGACTTGGTGTCAGTGTATGTCTGTGTTACTGGGGGTCAGTGTGTGTCTGTGTTACTGGGGTTCTCTGTGTGTTTCTAAATGTGTGTCTGTGTGTGTCTGTGTTACTGGGTATCAGTGTCTGTCTTTGTTACTTGGTGTAATTGTGTGTCTCTGTTACTTGGTGTCAGTGTATGTCTGTGTTACTTGGTGTAAGTGTATGTCTTTGTTACTTGGTGTAAGTGTGTGTCTGTGTTACTTGGTGTAAGTGTGTGTCTGTTTTCCTAGGTATCAGTGTCTGTCTGTGTTCCTTGGTGTAAGTGTGTGTCTGTGTTACTGGGTATCAGTGTATGTCTTTGTTACTTGGTGTCAGTGTATGTCTGTGTTACTTGGTGTAAGTGTATGTCTGTGTTAATGGGTGTCAGTGTGTGTCTGTGTAACTTGGTGTAAGTGTGTGTCTGTGTTACTTGGTGTAAGTGTATGTCTTTGTTACTGGGTGTCAGTGTATGACTTTGTTACTTGGTGTCAGTGTGTGTCTGTGTTCCTGGGTGTCAGTGTATGTCTTTGTTACTTGGTGTAAGTGTATGTCTTTGTTACTTGGTGTCAGTGTGTGGCTGTGTTCCTGGGTGTCAGTGTGTGTCTGTGTTACTTGGTGTAAGTGCGTGTCTTTGTTACTTGGTTTAAGTGTGTGTCTGTGTTACTGGGTATCAGTGTATGTCTTTGTTACTTGGTGTCAGTGTATGTCTGTGTTACCTGGTGTACGTGTGGGTCTGTGTATCAGTGTATGTCTTTGTGACTAGTTGTCAGTGTATGTCTTTGTAACTGGGTGTCATTGTGTGTCTTTGTGACTTGGTTTCAGTGTATGTCTGTGTTACTGGGGGTCAGTGTGTGTCTGTGTTACTGGGGTTCAGTGTGTGTTTCCAGCTGGGTGTCAGTGCGTGTCTGTGTTACTGGGTATCAGTGTCTGTCTTTGTTACTTGGTGTCAGTGTATGTCTGTGTTACTTGGTGTAAGTGTATGTCTTTGTTACTTGGTGTAAGTGTATGTCTGTGTTACTTGGTGTAAGTGTTTGTCTGTTTTCCTGGGTATCAGTGTCTGTCTTTGTTACTTGGTGTCAGTGTATGTCTGTGTTACTTGGTGTAAGTGTGCGTCTGTGTTACTGGGTATCAGTGTATGTCTTTGTTACTTGGGGTCAGTGTATGTCTGTGTTACTTGGTGTAAGTGTGTGTTTGTGTTACTGGGTGTCAGTGTGTGTCTGTGTTACTTGGTGTAAGTGTGTGTCTTTGTTACTTGGTGTCCGTGTGTGTTTGTGTTGCTGGGTGTCAGTGTATGTCTTTGTTACTGGGTGTCAGTGTATGTCTTTGTTACTTGGTGTCAGTGTGTGTCTGTGTTCCTGGGTGTCAGTGTATGTCTTTGTTACTTGGTGTCAGTGTATGTCTTTGTTACTTGGTGTAAATGTATGTCTTTGTTACTTGGTGTCAGTGTATGTCTTTGTTACTTGATGTAAGTGTGTGTCTGTGTTACTGGGTATCAGTGTATGTCTTTGTTACTTGGTGTCAGTGTATTTCTGTGTACTTGGTGTACGTGTGTGTCTGTGTATCAGTGTATGTCTTTGTGACTAGGTGTCAGTGTATGTCTTTGTTACTGGGTGTCATTGTGTGTCTTTGTGACTTGGTGTCAGTGTATGTCTGTGTAACTGGGCATCAGTGTCTGTCTTTGTTACTTGGTGTACCTGTGTGTCTTTGTTACTTGGTGTAATTGTATGTCTGAGTTACTTGGTGTAAGTGTATGTCTTTGTTACTTGTTGTAAGTGTGTGTCTGTGTTACTTGGTGTAAGTGTGTGTCTGTTTTCCTGGGTATCAGTGTCTGTCTTTGTTACCTGGTGTCAGTGTATGTCTGTGTTACTTGGTGTAAGTGTGTGTCTGTGTTACTGGGTGTCAGTGTGTGTCTGTGTTACTTGGTGTAAGTGTGTGTATTTGTTACTTGGTGTCCGTGTGTGTCTGTGTTACTGGGTGTCAGTGTATGTCTTTGTTACTGGTTGTCAGTGTATGTCTTTATTACTTGGTGTAAGTGTGTGTCTGTGTTACTGTGTATCAGTGTCTTTCTTTGTTACTTGGTGTAAGTGTGCGTCTGTGTTACTGGGTATCAGTGTATGTCTTTGTGACTTGGTGTCAGTGTATGTCTTTGTTACTGGTTGTCAGTGTATGTCTTTGTTACTTGGTGTCAGTGTATGTCAAAATACTTGGTGAAAGTGTATGTCTTTGTTACTTGGTGTAATTGGCTGTCTTTGTTACTTGGTGTAAGTGTATGTCTTTGTTACTTGGTGTAAGTGTATGTCTTTGTTCCTTGGTGTAATTGGCTGTCTTTGTTACTTGGTGTAAGTGTATGTCTTTGTTACTTGGTGTCAGTGTATGTCTGTGTTACTTGGTGTAAGTGTGTGTTTGTGTTACTGGGTGTCAGTGTGTGTCTGTGTTACTTGGTGTAAGTGTGTGTCTTTGTTACTTGGTGTCCGTGTGTGTCTGTGTTGCTGGGTGTCAGTGTATGTCTTTGTTACTGGGTGTCAGTGTATGTCTTTGTTACTTGGTGTCAGTGTGTGTCTGTGTTTCTGGGTGTCAGTGTATGTCTTTGTTACTTGGTGTCAGTGTATGTCTTTGTTACTTGGTGTAAATGTATTTCTTTGTTACTTGGTGTCAGTGTATGTCTTTGTTACTTGATGTAAGTGTGTGTCTGTGTTACTGGGTATCAGTGTATGTCTTTGTTACTTGGTGTCAGTGTATGTCTGTGTACTTGGTGTACGTGTGTGTCTGTGTATCAGTGTATGTCTTTGTGACTAGGTGTCAGTGTATGTCTTTGTTACTGGGTGTCATTGTGTGTCTTTGTGACTTGGTGTCAGTGTATGTCTGTGTAACTGGGCATCAGTGTCTGTCTTTGTTACTTGGTGTACCTGTGTGTCTTTGTTACTTGGTGAAATTGTATGTCTGTGTTACTTGGTGTAAGTGTATGTCTTTGTTACTTGGTGTAAGTGTGTGTCTGTGTTACTTGGTGTAAGTGTGTGTCTGTTTTCCTGGGTATCAGTGTCTGTCTTTGTTACTTGCTGTCAGTGTATGTCTGTGTTACTTGGTGTAAGTGTGTGTCTGTGTTACTGGGTGTCAGTGTGTGTCTGTGTTACTTGGTGTAAGTGTGTGTATTTGTTACTTGGTGTCCGTGTGTGTCTGTGTTACTGGGTATCTGTGTATGTCTTTGTTACTGGGTGTCAGTGTATGTCTTTATTACTTGGTGTAAGTGTGTGTCTGTGTTACTGGGTATCAGTGTATGTCTTTGTGACTTGGTGTCAGTGTATGTCTTTGTTACTGGGTGTCCGTGTGTGCCTGTGATACTGGGTGTCAGTGTATGTCTTTGTTATTTGGTGTCAGTGTGTGTCTGTGTTACTGGGTATCAGTGCATGTCTGTGTTACTGGGGGTCAGTGTATAGATGTGTTACTTGGTGTAAGTGTGTGTCTTTGTTACTTGGTGTCAGTGTGTGTCTGTGTTACTTGGTGTAAGTGTATGTCTTTGTTACTTGGTGTAAGTGTGTGTCTGTGTTACTGGGTGTCAGTGTATGTCTTTGTGACTTGGTGTCAGTGTATGTCTTTGTTACTGGGTGTCTCTGTATGTCTTTGTTACTTGGCGTCAGTGTTTGTCAAAATACTTGGTGAAAGTGTATGTCTTTGTTACTTGGTGTAATTGGCTGTCTTTGTTACTTGGTGTAAGTGTATGTCTTTGTTACTTGGTGTAAGTGTATGTCTTTGTTACTTGGTGTAATTGGCTGTCTTTGTTACTTGGTGTAAGTGTATGTCTTTGTTACTTGGTTTCAGTGTATGTCTGTGTTACTTGGTGTAAGTGTGTGTCTTTGTTACTTGGTGTAAGTGTATGTCTTTGTTACCTGGTGTCAGTGCATGTCTTTGTTACTTGGTTTCAGTGTATGTCTGTCTTACTGGGTATCAGTGAATGCCTTTGTGATTGGTATCAGTGTATGTCTTTGTTACTGGGTGTCAGTGTGCGTCTGTGTTACTGGGTGTCAGTGTGTGTCTTTGTGACTTGGTGTCAGTGTTTGTCTTTGTTACTTGGTGTAAGTGTGTGTCTGTGTTACTGGGTATCTGTGTATGTCTTTGTGATTGGTATCAGTGTATGTCTTTGTTACTGTGTGTCAGTGTGCGTCTGTGTTACTGGGTGTCAGTGTGTGTCTTTGTGACTTGGTGTCAGTGTTTGTCTTTGTTACTTGGTGTAAGTGTGTGTCTGTGTTACTGGGTATCTGTGTATGTCTTTGTTACTTGGTGTCAGTGTATGTCAAAATACTTGGTGAAAGTGTATGTCTTTGTTACTTGGTGTAATTGGCTGTGTTTGTTACTTGGTGTAAGTGTATGTCTGTGTTACTTGGTGTAAGTGTGTGTCTTTGTTACTTGGTGTAAGTGTATGTCTTTGTTACTTGGTTTCAGTGCATGTCTTTGTTACTTTGTGTCAGTGCATGCCTGTCTTACTGGGTATCAGTGAATGCCTTTGTGATTGGTATCAGTGTATGTCTTTGTTACTGTGTGTCAGTGTGTGTCTGTGTTACTGGGTATCAGTGTATGTCTTTCTGACTTGGTGTAAGTGTGTGCCTTTGTTACTTGGTGTCCGTGTGTGCCTGTGTTACTGGGGGTCAGTGTATGTCTTTGTTATTTGGTGTCAGTGTGTGTCTGTGTTACTGGGTATCAGTGCATGTCTGTGTTACTGGGGGTCAGTGTATATCTGTGTTACTTGGTGTAAGTGTGTGTCTTTGTTACTTGGTGCCAGTGTGTGTCTGTGTTACTTGGTGTAAGTGTATGTCTTTGTTACTTGGTGTAAGTGTGTGTCTGTGTTACTGGGTATCAGTGTATGTCTTTGTTACTTGGTGTCAGTGTATGTCTTTGTTACTTGGTGTAAGTGTGTGTGTGTGTTACTGGGTATCAGTGTATGTCTGTGTTACTGGGGGTCAGTGTGTGTCTGTGTTACTGGGGGTCAGTGTGTGTTTCTAACTGGGTGTCAGTGTGTGTCTGTGTTACTTGGTGTCAGTGTATGTCTTTGTTACTTGGTGTCAGTGTATGTCTTTGTTACTTGGTGTAAGTGTGTGTCTTTGTTACTTGGTGTCAGTGTGTGTCTGTGTTCCTGGGTGTCAGTGTATGTCTTTGTTACTTGGTGTCAGTGTATGTCTTTGTTACTTGGTGTAATTGTATGTCTTTGTTACTTGGTGTCAGTGTCTGTCTTTGTTACTTGGTGTAAGTGTGTGTCTGTGTTACTGGGTATCAGTGTATGTCTTTGTTACTTGGTGTCAGTGTATGTCTTTGTTACTGGGTGTCAGTGTATGTCTGTGTTACTTGGTGTCAGTGTATGTCTGTGTTACTTGGTGTACGTGTGTGTCTGTGTATCAGTGTATGTCTTTGTGACTAGGTGTCAGTGTATGTCTTTGTTACTGGGTGTCATTGTGTGTCTTTGTGACTTATTGTCAGTATATGTCTGTGTTACTGGGGGTCAGTGTGTGTCTGTGTTACTGGGGTTCTGTGTGTGTTTCTAAATGGGTGTCAGTGTGTGTCTGTGTTACTGGGTATCAGTGTATATCTGTGTTATTTGGTGTAAGTGTATGTCTTTGTTACTTGGTGTAAGTGTGTGTCTGTGTTACTTGGTGTAAGTGTGTGTCTGTTTTCCTGGGTATCAGTGTCTGTCTGTGTTCCTTGGTGTTCGTGTGTGTCTGTGTTACTGGGTATCAGTGTATGTCTTTGTTACTTGGTGTCAGTGTGTGTCTGTGTTACTGGGTGTCAGTGTGTGTCTGTGTTACTGGGGGTCAGTGTGTGTCTGTGTTACTGGGGGTCAGTGTGTGTTTCTAACTGGGTGTCAGTGTGTGTCTGTGTTACTTGGTGTCAGTGTATGTCTTTGTTACTTGGTGTCAGTGTATGTCTTTGTTACTTGGTGTAAGTGTGTGTCTTTGTTACTTGGTGTCAGTGTGTGTCTGTGTTCCTGGGTTTCAGTGTATGTCTTTGTTACTTGGTGTCAGTGTATGTCTTTGTTACTTGGTGTAATTGTATGTCTTTGTTACTTGGTGTAAGTGTGTGTCTTTGTTACTTGGTGTCAGTGTGTGTCTGTGTTCCTGGGTGTCAGTGTATGTCTTTGTTACTTGGTGTAAGTGTGTGTCTTTGTTACTGGGTATCAGTGTATGTCTTTGTTACTTGGTGTCAGTGTATGTCTTTGTTACTGGGTGTCAGTGTATGTCTGTGTTACTTGGTGTCGGTGTATGTCTGTGTTACTTGGTGTACGTGTGTGTCTGTGTATCAGTGTATGTCTTTGTGACTAGGTGTCAGTGTATGTCTTTGTTACTGGGTGTCATTGTGTGTCTTTGTGACTTATTGGCAGTATATGGCTGTGTTACTGGGGGTCAGTGTGAGTCTGTGTTACTGGGGTTCTGTGTGTGTTTCTAAATGGGTGTCAGTGTGTGTCTGTGTTACTGGGTATCAGTGTCTGTCTTTGTTACTTGGTGTAATTGTGTGTCTTTGGTACTTGGTGTCAGTGTATATCTGTGTTACTTGGTGTAAGTGTATGTCTTTGTTACTTGGTGTAAGTGTGTGTCTGTGTTACTTGGTGTAAGTGTGTGTCTGTTTTCCTGGGTATCAGTGACTGTCTGTGTTCCTTGGTGTAAGTGTGTGTCTGTGTTACTGGGTATCAGTGTATGTCTTTGTTACTTGGTGTCAGTGTATGTCTGTGTTACTTGGTGTAAGTGTGTGTCTGTGTTACTGGGTGTCAGTGTGTGTCTGTGTAACTTGGTGTAAGTGTGTCTCTGTGATACTTGGTGTAAGTGTGTGTCTTTGTTACCTGGTGTCCGTGTGTGTCTGTGTTACTGGGTGTCTGTGTATGTCTTTGTTACTGGGTGTCAGTGTATGTCTTTGTTACTTGGTGTCAGTGTGTGTCTGTGTACCTGGGTGTCAGTGCATGTCTTTGTTACTTGGTGTAAGTGTATGTCTTTGTTACTTGGTGTCAGTGTATGTCTTTGTTACTTGGTTTAAGTGTGTGTCTGTGTTACTGGGTATCAGTGTATGTCTTTGTTACTTGGTGTCAGTGTATGTCTGTGTTACCTGGTGTACGTGTGTGTCTGTGTATCAGTGTATGTCTTTGTGACTAGTTGTCAGTGTATGTCTTTGTTACTGGGTGTCATTGTGTGTCTTTGTGACTTGGTGTCAGTGTATGTCTGTGTTACTGGGGGTCAGTGTGTGTCTGTGTTACTGGGGTTCAGTGTGTGTTTCTAACTGGGTGTCAGTGTGTGTCTGTGTTACTGGGTATCAGTGTATGTCTTTCTGACTTGGTATCAGTGTATGTCTTTGTTACTGGGTGTCAGTGTGTGTCTGTGTTCCTGGGTATCAGTGTATGTCTTTGTGACTTGGTGTCAGTGTATGTCTGTGTTGCTTGCTGTAAGTGTGTGTCTGTCTTACTGGGTGTCAGTGTGTGCCTGTGTTACTTGGTGTAAGTGTGTGTCTTTGTTAATTGGTGTCCGTGTGTGCCTGTGTTCCTGGGTGTCAGTGTATGTCTTTGTTACTGGGTGTCAGTGTATGTCTTTGTTACTTGGTGTAAGTGTGTGAGTGTGTTACTGGGTATCAGTGCCCGACTTTGTTACTTGGTGTAAGTGTGTGTCTGTGTTACTGGGTATCAGTGTATTTCTTTGTTACTTGGTGTCAGTGTATGTCTGTGTTACTTGGTGTAAGTGTGTGTCTGTGTTTGTGGGTATCAGAGTATGTCTTTGTGATTTGGTATCAGTGTATGTCTTTGTTACTTGGTGTCAGTGTATGTCTGTGTTACTTGGTGTAAGTGTGTGTCTGTGTTACTGGGTGTCAGTGTGTGTCTGTGTTACTTGGTGTAAGTGTGTGTCTTTGTTACTTGGTGTAAGTGTGTGTCTGTGCTACTGGGTATCAGTGTATGTCTTTGTTACTTGGTGTCAGTGTATGTCTTTGTTACTTGGTGTAAGTGTGTGTCTGTGTTACTGGGTATCAGTGTCTGTCTTTGTTACTTGGTGTCAGTGTGTGTCTGTGTTACTGGGTATCAGTGTATGTCTTTGTTACTTGGTGTCAGTGTATGTCTGTGTTACGTGGAGTAAGTGTGTGTCTGTGTTACTGGGTATCAGTGTATGTCTTTGTTACTTGGTGTAAGTGTGTGTCTGTGTTACTGGGTACCAGTGTATGTCTTTGTTACTTGGTGTCAGTGTATGTCTTTGTTACTTGGTCTCAGTGTATGTCTGTGTTTCTTGGTGTAAGTGTGTGTCTTTGTTACTTGGTGTCCGTGTGTGTCTGTGTTACTGGGTGTCAGTTTATGGCTTTGTTACTTGGTGTCAGTGTATGTCTTTGTTACTTGGTGTAAGTGTGTGTCTGTGTTACTGGGTATCAATGTCTGTCTTTGTAACTTGTTGTAAGTGTGTGACTGTGTTACTGGGTATCAGTGTATGTCTTTGTTACTTGGTGTCAGTGTAAGTCTGTGTTACTTGGTGTAAGTGTGTGTCTGTGTTACTGGATATCAGTGTATGTCTTTGTTACATGGTGTAAGTGTGTGTCTGTGTTACTGGGTATCAGTGTCTGTCTTTGTTAATTGGTGTCAGTGTATGTCTTTGTTATTTGGCGTAAGTGTGTGTCTGTGTTACTGGGTGTCAGTGTGTGTCTGTGTTCCTTGGTGTAAGTGTGTGTCTTTGTTACTTGGTGTCCGTGTGTGTCTCTGTTACTTGGTGTAAGTGTGTGCCTGTGTTACTGGGTATCAGTGTATGTCTTTGTGACTTGGTGTCAGTGTATGTCTTTGTTACTGGATGTCAGTGTGTGTATTTGTGACTTGGTGTCATTGTATGTCTTTGTTACTTGGTGGAAGTGTGTGTCTGTGTTACTGGGTATCAGTGTATTTCTTTGTTACTTGGTGTCAGTATATGTCAAAATACTTGGTGTAAGTGTATGTCTTTGTTACTTGGTGTAATAGTCTGTCCTTGTTACTTGGTGTCAATGTATGTCTGTGTTACTTGGTGTAAGTGTGTGTCTTTGTGACTTGGTGCAAGTGTATGCCTTTGTTACTTGGTGTCAGTGCATGTCTTTGTTACTTGGTATCAGTTTGTGTCTGTGTTACTGGGTATCAGTGTATGTCTTTGTTACTTGGTGTCAGTGCATGACTTTGTTACTTGGTGCAAGTGAATGTCGTTGTGTCTGGGTGTCAGTGTATGTCTTTGTCACTTTGTGACAGTGTGTGTCTGTGTGTCTGTGTATGTCTTCGTTACTGTGTATCAGTGTTTCTCTATGTTACTGGTCGTCAGTGTGTGTTTATTTGTGTTCCTGGGTGTCAGTATTTAGTTTAGTGATACAGCACTGAAACAGTCCCTTCGGACAACCGAGTCTGTGCCGACCATCAACCACCCATTTATACTATTCCTACACTAATCCCGTATTCCTATCACATCCCCACCTGTACCTATATATTTCCCTACCACCTACCTATACTAGGGGCAATTTATAATGGCCAATTAACCTATCAACCTGCAAGTCTTTGGCATGTGGGAGGAAACCGGAGCACCCGGAGGAAACTCACGCAGACACAGTGATAACTTGCAAACTCCGCACAGGCAGCACCCAGAATCGAGCCCGGGTCCCTGGAGCTGTGAGGCTGCTAACCACTGTGCCAATGTGCCGCCCGGTGTGTGTCTGTGTTACTGGGTATCAGTGTATGTCTTTGTTACTTGGTGTCAGTGTATGTCTGTGTTACTTGGTGTAAGTGTATGTCTTTGTTACTTGGTGTAATTGTATGTCTTTGTTCCTTGGTGTCATTGTATGTCTGTGTTACTTGGTGTAAGTGTATGTCTTTGTTACTTGGTGTCAGTGTATTTCTTTGTGACGTGGTGTCATTGTCTGTCTTTGTTACTGGGTGTCAGTGTTTGTCTTTGTGACTTGGTGTCAGTGTATGTGTTTGTTACTTGGTGTCAGTGCATGTCTTTGTTACTTGGTGTCAGTGTATGTCTGTGTTGTGGGGTATCAGTGTATATCTTTGTTACTTGGTGTCAGTGTCTGTCTGTGTTACTGGGTATCAGTGCATGTCTTTGCTACATGGTGGCAGTGTATGTCTGTGTTACTTGGTGTAAGTGTGTGTCTTTGTTACTTGGTGTAATCGTATGTCTTTGTTACTTGGTGTAAGTGTCTGTCTGTGTTACTGGGTATCAGTGTCTGTCTTTTTTCCTTGGTGTCAGTGTATGTCTTAGTTACTTAGTATAAGTGTGTGTCTGTGTTACTGGGTGTCAGTGTGTGTCTGTGTTACTTGGTGTAAGTGTGTGTCTTTGTTACTTGGTGTCCGTGTGTGTCTGTGTTACTGGGTATCAGTGTATGTCTTTGTGACTTGGTGTCTGTGTGTCTTTGTTACTGGGTGTCAGTGTTTGTCTTTGTGACTTGGTGTCATTGTATGTCTTTGTTACTTGGTGTAAGTGTGTGTCTGTGTTACTGGGTATCAGTGTATGTCTTTGTTACTTGGTGTCAGTTTATGTCAAAATACTTGGTGTAAGTGTATGTCTTTGTTACTTGATGTAATTGTCTGTCTTTGTTACTTGGTGTCAGTGTATGTCTGTGTTACTGGGTATCAGTGTATGTCTTTGTTACTTGGTGTCAGTGTATGTCGTTGTGACTGGGTGTCAGTGTATGTCTTTGTTACTTGGTGACAGTGTGTGTCTGTGTGTCAGTGTATGTCTTTGTTACTGTGTATCAGTGTTTCTCTATGCTACTGGGCGTCAGTGTGTGTTTGTTTGTGTTACTGGGTGTCAGTATTTAGTTTAGTGATACAGCACTGAAACAGGCCCTTCGGCCAACCGAGTCTGTGCCGACGATCAACCACCCATTTATACTAATCCTACACTAATCCCGTATTCCTATCACATCCCCACCTGTCCCTATATATTTCCCTACCACCTACCTATACTAGGGTCAATTTATAATGGCCAATTAACCTATCAACATGCAAGTCTTTGGCATGTGGTAGGAAACCGGAGCACCCGGAGGAAACTCACGCAGACACAGGGAGAACTTGCAAACTCCGCACAGGCAGTACCCAGAATCGAGACCGGGTCCCTGGAGCTGTGAGGCAGCTAACCACTGTGCCAATGTGCCGCCCGGTGTGTGTCTGTGTTACTGGGTATCAGTGTATGTCTTTGTTACTTGGTGTAAGTGTGTGTCTGTGTTACTTGGTGTCAGTGTATGTCGTGTTACTTGATGTAAGTGTGTGTCTTTGTTCCTTGGTGTCAGTGTATGTCTGTGTTACTGGGTATCAGTGCATGTCTTTGCTACATGGTGGCAGTGTATGTCTGTGTTACTTGGTGTAAGTGTGTGTCTTTGTTACTTGGTGTAATCGTATGTCTTTGTTACTTGGTGTAAGTGTCTGTCTGTGTTACTGGGTATCAGTGTCTGTCTTTTTTCCTTGGTGTCAGTGTATGTCTTAGTTACTTAGTATAAGTGTGTGTCTGTGTTACTGGGTGTCAGTGTGTGTCTGTGTTACTTGGTGTAAGTGTGTGTCTTTGTTACTTGGTGTCCGTGTGTGTCTGTGTTACTGGGTATCAGTGTATGTCTTTGTGACTTGGTGTCTGTGTGTCTTTGTTACTGGGTGTCAGTGTTTGTCTTTGTGACTTGGTGTCATTGTATGTCTTTGTTACTTGGTGTAAGTGTGTGTCTGTGTTACTGGGTATCAGTGTATGTCTTTGTTACTTGGTGTCAGTTTATGTCAAAATACTTGGTGTAAGTGTATGTCTTTGTTACTTGATGTAATTGTCTGTCTTTGTTACTTGGTGTCAGTGTATGTCTGTGTTACTGGGTATCAGTGTATGTCTTTGTTACTTGGTGTCAGTGTATGTCGTTGTGACTGGGTGTCAGTGTATGTCTTTGTTACTTGGTGACAGTGTGTGTCTGTGTGTCAGTGTATGTCTTTGTTACTGTGTATCAGTGTTTCTCTATGCTACTGGGCGTCAGTGTGTGTTTGTTTGTGTTACTGGGTGTCAGTATTTAGTTTAGTGATACAGCACTGAAACAGGCCCTTCGGCCAACCGAGTCTGTGCCGACGATCAACCACCCATTTATACTAATCCTACACTAATCCCGTATTCCTATCACATCCCCACCTGTCCCTATATATTTCCCTACCACCTACCTATACTAGGGTCAATTTATAATGGCCAATTAACCTATCAACATGCAAGTCTTTGGCATGTGGTAGGAAACCGGAGCACCCGGAGGAAACTCACGCAGACACAGGGAGAACTTGCAAACTCCGCACAGGCAGTACCCAGAATCGAGACCGGGTCCCTGGAGCTGTGAGGCAGCTAACCACTGTGCCAATGTGCCGCCCGGTGTGTGTCTGTGTTACTGGGTATCAGTGTATGTCTTTGTTACTTGGTGTAAGTGTGTGTCTGTGTTACTTGGTGTCAGTGTATGTCGTGTTACTTGATGTAAGTGTGTGTCTTTGTTCCTTGGTGTCAGTGTATGTCTGTGTTACTTGGTGTAAGTGTTTGTCTTTGTTACTGGGTGTCAGTGTATGTCTTTGTTACTTGGTGTCAGTGTATGTCTTTGTTACTTGGTGTCAGTGTATGTCTTAGTTACCGCGTTTCAGTGTATATCTTTGTTACTTGGTGTAAGTGTGTGTCTGTGTGTCAGTGTATGTCTTTGTTACTGTGTATCAGTGTTTCTCTATGCTACTGGGCTTCAGTGTGTGTTTGTTTGTGTTACTGGGTGTCAGTATTTAGTTTAGTGATACAGCACTGAAACAGGCCCTTCGGCCAACCGAGTCTGTGCCGACGATCAACCACCCATTTATACTAATCCTACACTAATCCCGTATTCCTATCACATCCCCACCTGTCCCTATATATTTCCCTACCACCTACCTATACTAGGGTCAATTTATAATGGCCAATTAACCTATCAACATGCAAGTCTTTGGCATGTGGTAGGAAACCGGAGCACCCGGAGGAAACTCACGCAGACACAGGTAGAACTTGCAAACTCCGCACAGGCAGTACCCAGAATCGAGACCGGGTCCCTGGAGCTGTGAGGCAGCTAGCCACTGTGCCAATGTGCCGCCCGGTGTGTGTCTGTGTTACTGGGTATCAGTGTATGTCTTTGTTACTTGGTGTAAGTCTGTGTCTGTGTTACTTGGTGTCAGTGTATGTCGTGTTACTTGATGTAAGTGTGTGTCTTTGTTCCTTGGTGTAATTGTATGTCTTTGTTACTTGGTGTAAGTGTCTGTCTGTGTTCCTGGGTATCAGTGTATGTCTTTTTTCCTTGGTGTCAGTGTATGTCTTAGTTACTTAGTATAAGTGTGTGTCTGTGTTACTGGGTGTCAGTGTGTGTCTGTGTTACTTGGTGTAAGTGTGTGTCTTTGTTACTTGGTGTCCGTGTGTGTCTGTGTTACTGGGTATCAGTGTATGTCTTTGTGACTTGGTGTCTGTGTGTCTTTGTTACTGGGTGTCAGTGTTTGTCTTTGTGACTTGGTGTCATTGTATGTCTTTGTTACTTGGTGTAAGTGTGTGTCTGTGTTACTGGGTATCAGTGTATGTCTTTGTTACTTGGTGTCAGTTTATGTCAAAATACTTGGTGTAAGTGTATGTCTTTGTTACTTGGTGTAATTGTCTGTCTTTGTTACTTGGTGTCAGTGTATGTCTGTGTTACTGGGTATCAGTGTATGTCTTTGTTACTTGGTGTCAGTGTATGTCGTTGTGACTGGGTGTCAGTGTATGTCTTTGTTACTTGGTGACAGTGTGTGTCTGTGTGTCAGTGTATGTCTTTGTTACTGTGTATCAGTGTTTCTCTATGCTACTGGGCGTCAGTGTGTGTTTGTTTGTGTTACTGGGTGTCAGTATTTAGTTTAGTGATACAGCACTGAAACAGGCCCTTCGGCCAACCGAGTCTGTGCCGACGATCAACCACCCATTTATACTAATCCTACACTAATCCCGTATTCCTATCACATCCCCACCTGTCCCTATATATTTCCCTACCACCTACCTATACTAGGGTCAATTTATAATGGCCAATTAACCTATCAACATGCAAGTCTTTGGCATGTGGTAGGAAACCGGAGCACCCGGAGGAAACTCACGCAGACATAGGGAGAACTTGCAAACTCCGCACAGGCAGTACCCAGAATCGAGACCGGGTCCCTGGAGCTGTGAGGCAGCTAACCACTGTGCCAATGTGCCGCCCGGTGTGTGTCTGTGTTACTGGGTATCAGTGTATGTCTTTGTTACTTGGTGTAAGTGTGTGTCTGTGTTACTTGGTGTCAGTGTATGTCGTGTTACTTGATGTAAGTGTGTGTCTTTGTTCCTTGGTGTCAGTGTATGTCTGTGTTACTTGGTGTAAGTGTTTGTCTTTGTTACTGGGTGTCAGTGTATGTCTTTGTTACTTGGTGTCAGTGTATGTCTTTGTTACTTGGTGTCAGTGTATGTCTTAGTTACGGCGTTTCAGTGTATATCTTTGTTACTTGGTGTAAGTGTGTGTCTGTGTGTCAGTGTATGTCTTTGTTACTGTGTATCAGTGTTTCTCTATGCTACTGGGCGTCAGTGTGTGTTTGTTTGTGTTACTGGGTGTCAGTATTTAGTTTAGTGATACAGCACTGAAACAGGCCCTTCGGCCAACCGAGTCTGTGCCGACGATCAACCACCCATTTATACTAATCCTACACTAATCCCGTATTCCTATCACATCCCCACCTGTCCCTATATATTTCCCTACCACCTACCTATACTAGGGTCAATTTATAATGGCCAATTAACCTATCAACATGCAAGTCTTTGGCATGTGGTAGGAAACCGGAGCACCCGGAGGAAACTCACGCAGACACAGGGAGAACTTGCAAACTCCGCACAGGCAGTACCCAGAATCGAGACCGGGTCCCAGGAGCTGTGAGGCAGCTAACCACTGTGCCAATGTGCCGCCCGGTGTGTGTCTGTGTTACTGGGTATCAGTGTATGTCTTTGTTACTTGGTGTAAGTGTGTGTCTGTGTTACTTGGTGTCAGTGTATGTCGTGTTACTTGATGTAAGTGTGTGTCTTTGTTCCTTGGTGTCAGTGTATGTCTGTGTTACTTGGTGTAAGTGTTTGTCTTTGTTACTGGGTGTCAGTGTATGTCTTTGTTACTTGGTGTCAGTGTATGTCTTTGTTACTTGGTGGCAGTGTATGTCTTAGTTACGGCGTTTCAGTGTATATCTTTGTTACTTGGTGTAAGTGTGTGTCTGTGTGTCAGTGTATGTCTTTGTTACTGTGTACCAGTGTTTCTCTATGCTACTGGGCATCAGTGTGTGTTTGTTTGTGTTACTGGGTGTCAGTATTTAGTTTAGTGATACAGCACTGAAACAGGCCCTTCGGCCAACCGAGTCTGTGCCGACGATCAACCACCCATTTATACTAATCCTACACTAATCCCGTATTCCTATCACATCCCCACCTGTCCCTATATATTTCCCTACCACCTACCTATACTAGGGTCAATTTATAATGGCCAATTAACCTATCAACATGCAAGTCTTTGGCATGTGGTAGGAAACCGGAGCACCCGGAGGAAACTCACGCAGACACAGGGAGAACTTGCAAACTCCGCACAGGCAGTACCCAGAATCGAGACCGGGTCCCTGGAGCTGTGAGGCAGCTAACCACTGTGCCAATGTGCCGCCCGGTGTGTGTCTGTGTTACTGGGTATCAGTGTATGTCTTTGTTACTTGGTGTAAGTGTGTGTCTGTGTTACTTGGTGTCAGTGTATGTCGTGTTACTTGATGTAAGTGTGTGTCTTTGTTCCTTGGTGTCAGTGTATGTCTGTGTTACTTGGTGTAAGTGTTTGTCTTTGTTACTGGGTGTCAGTGTATGTCTTTGTTACTTGGTGTCAGTGTATGTCTTTGTTACTTGGTGGCAGTGTATGTCTTAGTTACTTGGTGTAAGTGTGTGTCTGTGTTACTGGGTGTCAGTGTGTGTCTGTGTTACTTGGTGTAAATGTGTGTCTTTGTTACTGGGTATCAGTGCATGTCTTTGCTACATGGTGACAGTGTATGTCTGTGTTACTTGGTGTAATTGTGTGTCTTTGTTACTTGGTGTCAGTGTATGTCTTAGTTACTTGGTGTAAGTGTGTGTCTGTGTTACTGGGTGTCAGTGTGTGTCTGTGTTACTTGGTGTAAATGTGTGTCTTTGTTACTTGGTGTCCGTGTGTGTCTGTGTTACTGGGTATCAGTGTATGTGTTTGTTACTTGGTGTAAGTGTGTGTCTGTGTTACTTGGTGTAAGTGTGTGTCTTTGTTCCTTGGTGTCAGTGTATGTCTGTGTTACTTGGTGTAAGTGTATGTCTTTGTGACTTGGTGTCAGTGTATGTCTTTGTTACTGGGTGTCAGTGTTTGTCTTTGAGACTTGGTGTCATTGTATGTCTTTGTTACTTGGTGTAAGTGTTTGCCTGTGTTACTGGGTATCAGTGTATGTCTTTGTTACTTGGTGTCAGTTTATGTCAAAATACTTGGTGTAACTGTATGTCTTTGTTACTTGGTGTAATTGTCTGTCTTTGTTACTTGGTTCAGTGTATGTCTGTGTTACTTTGTGTAAGTGTTTGTCTTTGTTACTTGGTGTAAGTGTATGCGTTTGTTACTTGGTGTCAGTGTATGTCTTTGTTACTTGGTGTCAGGGTGTGTCTGTGTTACTGGGTATCAGTGTATGTCTTTGTTACTTGGTGTCAGTGTATGTCTTTGTTCTTGGTGTAAGTGTATGTCTTTGTTACTTGGTGTCAGTGTATGTCGTTGTTCCTGGCTGTCTGTGTGTGTCTTTGTTACTTGGTGACTGTGTGTGTCTGTCTGTCAGTGTATGTCTTTGTTACTGCGTATCAGTGTTTCTCTATGCTACTGGGCGTCAGTGTGTGTTTGTTTGTGTTACTGGGTGTCAGTATTTAGTTTAGTGATACAGCACTGAAACAGGCCCTTCGGCCAACCGATTCTGTGCCGACGATCATCCACTCATTTATACTAATCCTACACTAATCCCGTATTCCTATCACGTCCCCACCTGTCCCTATATATTTCCCCACCACCTACCTATCCTAGGTTCAATTTATAATGGCCAATTAACCTATCAACCTGCAAGTCTTTGGCATGTGGGAGGAAACCGGAGCACCCGGAGGAAACTCACGCAGACACAGGGAGAATTGGCAAAGCCCGCACAGGCAGTACCCAGAATCGAGCCCGGGTCCCTGGAGCTGTGAGGCTGCTAACCACTGTGCCAATGTGCCGCCCGGTGTGCGTCTGTGTTACTGGGTATCAGTGCATGTCTTTGTTACTTGGTGTAAGTGTGTGTCTGTGTTACTTGGTGTCAGTGTATGTCTTTGTTCCTTGGTGTAAGTGTGTGTCTGTGTTACTTGGTGTAAGTGTATGTCTTTGTTACTTGGTGTCATTGCATGTCTGTGTTCCTTGGTGTCAGTGTATGTCTTTGTTACTGGGTGCAACTGTATGTCTTTGTTACTTGGTGTCAGTGTATGTCTTTGTTACTTGGTGTCAGTGTATGTCTTTGTTACTTGGTGTAAGTGTGTCTCTGTGTTACTGGGTATCAGTGCATGTCTTTGCAACATGGTGACAGTGCATGTCTGTGTTACTTGGTGTAAGTGTGTGTCTTTGTTACTTGGTGTAATTGTATGTCTTTGTTACTTGGTGTCAGTGTATGTCTGTGTTTCTTGGTGTAAGTGTATGTCTGTGTTACTTGGTGGCAGTGTATGTCTTTGTTACTTGATGTAAGTGTGTGTCTGTGTTACTTGGTGTAAGTGTGTGTCTGTGTCATTTGGTATCAGTGTATGTCTTTGTTACTTGGTGTAAGTGTGTGTCTGTGTTACTGGGTAACAGTGCATGTCTTTGTTACTTGGTGTCAGTGTATGTCTGTGTTACTTGGTGTAAGTGTGTGTCTGTGTTACCTGGTATCAGTGTATGTCTTTGTTACTTGGTGTCAGTGTGTGTCTGTGTTACTGGGTGTCAGTGTATGTCTTTGTGACTTGGTATCAGTGTATGTCTTTGTTACTGTGTATCAATGTGTGTTACTGGATGTCAGTGTGTGTCTGTGTTACTTGGTGTCACTGTGTGTCTGCGTTACTTGGTGTCGGTGTGTTTGTTTGTGTAACCGGGTGTCAGTGTGTGTCTGTGTTACTGGGTATTAGTGGATGTCTTTGTGACTTGGTATCAGTGTGTGTCTGTGACACCAGGTGTCAGTATTTCGTTTAGTGTAGAGATACAGCACTGAAACAGGCCCTTCGGCCCACCGAGTCTGTGCCGACCATCAACCACCCATTTCTACTAATCCTACACGAATCCCATATTCCAATAACATCTCCACCGGTCCCTATATATTTCCCTACCTCCTACCTATACTAGGGGCAATTTATAATGGCCAATTAACCTATCAACCTGCAAGTCTTTGGCATGTGGGAGGAAACCGGAGCACCCGGTGGAATACCACGCAGACACAGGGAGAACTTGCAAACTCTGCACACGCAGTACCCAGAATCGAGCCCGGGTCCCTGGAGCTGTGAGGCTGCTAACCACTGTGCCAATGTGCCGACCGCTGTGTGTCTGTGTTACTGGGTAACAGTGTATGTCTTTGTTACTTGGTGTCAGTTTATGTCAAAATACTTGGTGTAAGTGTATGTCTTTGTTACTTGGTGTAATTGTCTGTCTTTGTTACTTGGTGTAAGTGTATGTCTTTGTTACTTGGTGTAATTGTCTGTCTTTGTTACCTGGTGTCAGTGTATGTCTGTGTTACTTGGTGTAAGTGTGTGTCTTTGTTACTTGGTGTAATTGTGTGTCTGTGTTACTGGGTATCAGTGTATGTCTTTGTTACAAGGTGTAATTGTGTGTCTGTGTTACTGGTTATCAGTGTATGTCTTTGTGACTTGGTGTCAGTGTATGTCTTTGTTACTTGGTGTAAGTGTCTGTCTTTGTTACTTGTTTTCAGTGTATGTCTTTGTTACTTGGTGTAAGTGTGTGTCTGTGATACTGGGTGTCAGTGTGTGTCTGTGTTACTTGGTGTAAGTGTGTGTCTTTGTTACTTGGTGTCCGTGTGTGTTTGTGTTACTGGGTGTCAGTGTATGTCTGTGTTACCTGGTGTCAGTGTATGTCTTTGTTACATGGTGTAAGTGTGTGTCTGTGTTACTGGGTATCAGTATCTGTCTTTGTTACTTGGTGTAAGTGTGTGTCTGTGTTACTGGGTATCAGTATCTGTCTTTGTTACTTGGTGTAAGTGTGTGTCTGTGTTACTTGGTGTAAGTGTATGTCTTTGTTACTTGGTGTCAGTGGATGTCTGTGTTACTTGGTGTCAGTGTGTGTCTGTGTTACTGGGTATCAGTGTATGTATTTGTGACTTGGTGTCAGTGTATGTCTTTGTTACTGGGTGTCAGTGTGTGTCTTTGTGACTTGGTGTCAGTGTATGTCTTTGTTACTTGGTGTAAGTGTATGTCTGTGTTACTTGGTGTCAGTGTGTGTCTGTTTTACTGGGTATCAGTGTATGTATTTGTGACTTGGTGTCAGTGTATTTCTTTGTTACTGGGTGTCAGTGTGTGTCTTTGTGACTTGGTGTCAGTGTATGTCTTTGTTACTTGGTGTAAGTGTGTGTCTGTGTTACTGGGTATCAGTGTATGTCTTTGTTACTTGGTGTCAGTGTATGTCAAAATACTTGGTGTAAGTGTATGTCTTTGTTACTTGTTGTCAGTGTCTGTCTTTGTTACTTGGTGTAAGTGTATGTCTTTGTTACTTGGTGTCAGTGGATGTCTTTGTTACTTGGTGTCAGTGTGTGTCTTTGTTACTTGGTGTCAGTGTATGTCTGTGTTACTTGGTGTAAGTGTGTGTCTTTGTTACTTGGTGTAATTGTATGTCTTTGTTACTTGGTGTCAGTGTATGTCTGTGTTACCTGGTGTAAGTGTATGTCTGTGTTACTTGGTGTCAGTGTATGTCTTTGTTACTTGATGTAAGTGTGTGTCTGTGTTACTTGGTGTAAGTGTGTGTCTGTGTCATTTGGTATCAGTGTATGTCTTTGTTACTTGGTGTAAGTGTGTGTCTGTGTTACTGGGTAACAGTGCATGTCTTTGTTACTTGGTGTCAGTGTATGTCTGTGTTACTTGGTGTACGTCTGTGTCTGTGTTACTTGGTATCAGTGTATGTCTTTGTTACTTGGTGTAAGTGTGTGTCTGTGTTACTGGGTATCAGTGTATGTCTTTGTTACTGTGTATCAATGTGTGTTACTGGATGTCAGTGTGTGTCTGTGTTACTTGGTGTCACTGTGTGTCTGTGTTACTTGGTGTCGGTGTGTTTGTTTGTGTAACCGGGTGTCAGTGTGTGTCTGTGTTACTGGGTATCAGTGTATGTCCTTGTGCCTTGGTTTCAGTGTGTGTCTGTGACACCAGGTGTTAGTATTTAGTTTAGTTTAGAGATACAGCAGTGAAACAGGCCCTTCGGCCCACTGAGTCTGTGCCGACCATCAACCACCCATTTATACTAATCCTACACGAATCCCATATTCCAATAACATCCCCACCGGTCCCTATATATTTCCCTACCCACTACCCATACTAGGGGCAATTTATAATGGCCAATTAACCTATCAACCTGCAAGTCTTTGGCATGTGGGAGGAAACCGGAGCACCCGGAGGAAAACCACGCAGACACAGGGAGAACTTGCAAACTCCGCACAGGCAGTACCCAGAATCGAGCCCGGGTCCCTGGAGCTGTGAGGCTGCCAACCACTGTGGCAATGTGCAGCCCGGTGTGTGTCTGTGTTACTGGGTATCAGTGTATGTCTTTGTTACTTGGTGTAAGTGTGTGTCTTTGTTACTGGGTGTCAGTGTCTGTCTTCGTTACTTGGTGTCAGTGTTTGTCTTTGTTCCTGGGTGTCAGTGTCTGTCGTTGTGACTTGGTGTCAGTGTATGTCTGTGTTACTTGGTGTAAGTGTGTGTCTGTGTTACTGGGTGTCAGTGTGTGTCTGTGTTACTTGGTGTAAGTGTGAGTCTTTGTTACTTGTTGTCCGTTTGTGTCTGTGTTACTGGGTGTCAGTGTATGTCTTTGTTACTTGGTGTCAGTGTGTGTCTGTGTTCCTGGGTGTCAGTGTATGTCTTTGTTACTTGGTGTAAGTGTATGTCTTTGTTACTTGGTGTCAGTGTATGTCTTTGTTACTTGGTGTCAGTGTGTGTCTGTGTTACTGGGTGTCAGTGTATGCGTTTGTTACTGTGTATCAGTGTGTGTTACTGGGTGTCAGTGTGTGTCTGTGTTACTTGGTGTCAGTGTGTGTCTGTGTTACATGGTGTCAGTGTGTTTGCTTGTGTTACCGGGTGTCAGTGTGTGTCTGTGTTACTGGGTATCAGTGTATGTCTTTGTGACTTGGTTTCAGTGTGTGTCTGTGACACTAGGTGTTAGTATTAGTTTAGTTTAGAGATACATCAGTGAAACAGGCCCTTCGGCCCACCGAGTCTGTGCCGACCATCAACCACCCATTTATACTAATCCTACACTTATCCCGTATTTCTATCACATCCCCACCTGTCCCAATATATTTCCCTCCCACCTACCTGTACTAGGGGCAATTTATAATGGCCAATTAACCTATCAACCTGCAAGTCTTTGGCATGTGGGAGGTAACCGGAGCACCCGGATGAAAACCACGCAGACACAGGGAGAACTTGCAAACTCCGCACAGGCAGTACCCAGAATCGAGCGCGGGTCCCTGGTGCTGTGAGGCTGCTAACCACTGTGCCAAAGTGCCGACCGGTGTGTGTCTGTGTTACTGGGTATCAGTGTATGTCTTTGTTACTTGGTACAAGTGTGTGTCTGTGTTACTTGGTGGAAGTTTGTGTCTTTGTTACTTGGTGTAATTGTATGTCTTTGTTACTTGGTGTCAGTGTATGTCTGTGTTACTGGGTATCATTGCATGTCTTTGCTACATGGTGACAGTGTATGTCTGTGTTACTTGGTGTAAGTGTGTGTCTTTGTTACTTGGTGTAATTTTATGTCTTTGTTACTTGGTGTCAGTGTATGTCTGTGTTACTTGGTGTAAGTGTATGTCTGTGTTACTTGGTGTCAGTGTATGTCTTTGTTACTTGGTGTAAGTGTGTGGCTGTGTTACTTGGTGTAAGTGCATGTCTGTGTTACTTGGTATCAGTGTATGTCTTTGTTACTTGGAGTCAGTGTATGTCTTTGTTACTTGGTGTCAGTGTGTGTCTTTGTTGCTGTGCATCTGTGTGTGTTACTGGGTGTCAGTGCGTGTCTGTGACTCTAGGTGTCAGTATTTAGTTTCGTTTCGAGGAACAGCACTGAAACAGGCCCTTCGGCCCACCGAGTCTGTGCCGACCATCAACCACCCATTGATACTAATCCGACACGAATCCCATATTCCAATAACATCCCAACCGGTCCCTATATATTACCCTACCCCCTACCTATACTAGGGGCAATTTATAATGGCCAATTAACCTATCAACCTGCAAGTCTTTGGCATGTGGGAGGAAACCGGAGCACCCGGAGGAAACCCACGCAGACACAGGGAGAACTTGCAAACTCCGCACAGGCAGTACCCAGAATCGAACCCGTGTCCCTGGAGCTGTGAGGCTGCAGTGCTAAGCACTGCGCCACTGTGCCGCCCAGTGCGTGTCTGTGTTACTTGGTGTCAGTGTATGTCTTTGTTACTGTGTATCAGTGTGTGTCTGTGTTACTTGGTGTCAGTGTGTGTCTGTGTTACCTGGTGTCAGTGTGTTTGTTTGTGTTACTGGGTATCAGTGTATGTCTTTGTGACTTGGTATCAGTGTGTGTCTGTGACACTAGGTGTCAGTATTTAGTTTAGTTTAGAGATGCAGCACTGAAACATGCCCTTCCGACCACCGAGTCTGTGCCGACCATCAACCACCCATTTATACTAATCCTACACGAATCCCATATTCCAATAACATCCCCACCGGTCCCTATATATTTCCCTGCCACCTACCTGTGCTAGAGGCAATTTATAATGGCCAATTAACCTATCAACCTGCAAGTCTTTGGCATGTGGGAGGAAACCGGAGCACCCGGAGGAAAACCACGCAGACACAGGGACAACTTGCAAACTCCGCACAGGCAGTACCCAGAATCGAGCCCGGGTCCCTGGAGCTGTGAGGCTGCCAACCACTGTGCCAATGTGCAGCCCGGTGTGTGTCTGTGTTACTGGGTATCAGTGTATGTCTTTGTTACTTGGTGTAAGTGTGTGTCTGTGTTACTGGGTAGCAGTGTATGTCTTTGTTACTTGGTGTCAGTGTATGTCTGTGTTACCTGGTGTACGTGTATGTCTTTGTTACTTGGTGTCTTTGTCTGTCTTTGTTACTGGGTGTCAGTGTCTGTCTTCGTTACTTGGTGTCAGTGTTTGTCTTTGTTACTGGGTGTCAGTGTCTGTCTTTGTGACTTGGTGTCAGTGTATGTCTTTGTTACTTGGTGTAAGTGTGTGTCTGTGTTACTGGGTATCATTGCATGTCTTTGCTACATGGTGACAGTGTATGTCTGTGTTACTTGGTGTAAGTGTGTGTCTTTGTTACTTGGTGTAATTGTATGTCTTTGTTACTTGTTGTCAGTGAATGTCTGTGTTACTTGGCGTAAATGTATGTCTGTGTTACTTGGTGTCAGTGTATGTCTTTGTTACTTGGTGTAAGTGTGTGTCTGTGTTCCTTGGTGTAAGTGTGTGTCTGTGTTACTTGGTAAAAGTGTATGTCTTTGTTTCTTGGTGTAGTGTGTGTCTGTGTTACTGGGTAACAGTGTATGTCATTGTTACTGTGTATCAGTGTGTGTTACTGGGTGTCAGTGTGTGTCTGTGTTACTTGGTGTCAGTGTGTGACTGTGTTACATGGTGTCAGTGTGTGTGTTTGTGTTACCGTGTGTCAGTGTGTGTCTGTGTTACTGGGTATCAGTGTATGTCTTTGTTACTTGGTGTCAGTGTCTGTCTTTGTTAATGGGTGTCAGTGTCTGTCTTCGTTAATTGGTGTCAGTGTTTGTCTTTGTTACTGGGTGTCAGTGTCTGTCTTTGTGACTTGGTGTCAGTGTATGTCTTTGTTACTTGGTGTCAGTGTATGTCTGTGTTCTGGGGTATCAGTGTATATCTTTGTGACTTGGTGTAAGTGTGTGTCTGTGTTACTGGGTATCATTGAATGTCTTTGCTACATGGTGACAGTGTATGTCTGTGTTACTTGGTGTAAGTGTGTGTCTTTGTTACTTGGTGTAATTGTATGTCTTTGTTACTTGGTGTCAGTGTATGTCTGTGTTACTTGGTGTAAGTGTATGTCTGTGTTACTTGGTGTCAGTGTATGTCTTTGTTACTTGGTGTAAGTGTGTGTCTGTGTTACTTGGTGTAAGTGTGTGTCTGTGTTACTTGGTAAAAGTGTATGTCTTTGTTACTTCGTGTATGTGTGTGTCTGTGTTCCTGGGTGTCAGTGTATGTCTTTGTTACTTGGTGTAATTGTATGTCTTTGTTACTTGGTGTCAGTGTATGTCTTTGTTACTTGGTGTAAGTGTGTGTCTGTGTTACTGGGTATCAGTGTATGTCTTTGTTACTTGGTGTCAGTGTATGTCTGTGTTACTTGGTGAACGTGTGTGTCTGTGTATCAGTGTATGTCTTTGTCACTAGGTGTCAGTGTATGTCTTTGTTACTGGGTGTCATTGTGTGTCTTTGTGACTTGGTGTCAGTGTATGTCTGTGTTACTGGGGGTCAGTGTGTGTCTGTGTTACTGGGGTTCTGTGTGTGTTTCTAAATGGGTGTCAGTGTGTGTCTGTGTTACTAGGTATCAGTGTCTGTCTTCGTTACTTGGTGTAAGTGTGTGTCTTTGTTACTTGGTGTAATTGTGTGTCTTTGTTACTTGGTGTCAGTGTCTGTCTGTGTTACTTGGTGTAAGTGTGTGCCTTTGTTACTTGGTGTCCGTGTGTGTCTGTGTTACTGGGTGTCAGTGTATGTCTTTGTTATTTGGTGTCAGTGTGTGTCTGTGTTACTGGGTATCAGTGCATGTCTGTGTTACTGGGGGTCAGTGTATATCTGTGTTACTTGGTGTAAGTGTGTGTCTTTGTTACTTGGTGTCAGTGTGTGTCTGTGTTACTTGGTGTAAGTGTATGTCTTTGTTACTTGGTGTAGTGTGTGTCTGTGTTACTGGGTAACAGTGTATGTCATTGTTACTGTGTATCAGTGTGTGTTACTGGGTGTCAGTGTGTGTCTGTGTTACTTGGTGTCAGTGTGTGTCTGTGTTACATGGTGTCAGTGTGTTTGTTTGTGTTATCGTGTGTCAGTGTGTGTCTGTGTTACTGGGTATCAGTGTATGACTTTGTTACTTGGTGTTAGAGTCTGTCTTTGTTAATGGGTGTCGGTGTCTGTCTTCGTTACTTGGTGTCAGTGTTTGTCTTTGTTACTGGGTGTCAGTGTCTGTCTTTGTGACTTGGTGTCAGTGTATGTCTTTGTTACTTGGTGTCAGTGTATGTCTGTGTTCTGGGGTATCAGTGTATATCTTTGTGACTTGGTGTAAGTGTGTGTCTGTGTTACTGGGTATCATTGCATGTCTTTGCTACATGGTGACAGTGTATGTCTGTGTTACTTGGTGTAAGTGTGCGTCTTTGTTACTTGGTGTAATTGTATGTCTTTGTTACTTGGTGTCAGTGTATGTCTGTGTTACTTGGTGTAAGTGTATGTCTGTGTTACTTGGTGTCAGTGTATGTCTTTGTTACTTGGTGTAAGTGTGTGTCTGTGTTACTTGGTGTAAGGGTGTGTCTGTGTTACTTGGTAAAAGTGTATGTCTTTGTTACTTGGTGTATGTGTGTGTCTGTGTTCCTGGGTGTCAGTGTATGTCTTTGTTACTTGGTGTCAGTGTATGTCTTTGTTACTTGGTGTAATTGTATGTCTTTGTTACTTGGTGTCAGTGTATGTCTTTGTTACTTGGTGTAAGTGTGTGTCTGTGTTACTGGGTATCAGTGTATGTCTTTGTTACTTGGTGTCAGTGTATGTCTGTGTTACTTGGTGTACGTGTGTGTCTGTGTGTCAGTGTATGTCTTTGTGACTAGGTGTCAGTGTATGTCTTTATTACTGGGTGTCATTGCGTGTCTTTGTGACTTGGTGTCAGTGTATGTCTGTGTTACTGGGGGTCAGTGTGTGTCTGTGTTACTGGGGTTCTGTGTGTGTTTCTAAATGGGTGTGTGTGTGTCTGTGTTACTAGGTATCAGTGTCTGTCTTTGTTACTTGGTGTAAGTGTGTGTCTTTGTTACTTGGTGTAATTGTGTGTCTTTGATACTTGGTGTCAGTGTATGTCTGTGTTACTTGGTGTAAGTGTGTGCCTTTGTTACTTGGTGTCCGTGTGTGTCTGTGTTACTGGGTATCAGTGTATGTCTTTGTTATTTGGTGTCAGTGTGTGCCTGTGTTACTGGGTATCAGTGCATGTCAGTGTTAGTGGGGGTCAGTGTATAACTGTGTTACTTGGTGTAAGTGTGTGTCTTTGTTACTTGGTGTCAGTGTGTGTCTGTGTTACTTGGTGTAAGTGTATGTCTTTGTTACTTGGTGTAAGTGTGTGTCTGTGTTACTGGGTATCAGTGTATGTCTTTGTTACTTGGTGTCAGTGTATGTCTTTGTTACTTGGTGTCAGTGTATGTCTTTGTTACTTGGTGTAAGTGTATGTGTGTGTTACTGGGGGTCAGTGTGTGTCTGTGTTACTGGGGGTCAGTGTGTGTTTCTAACTGGGTGTCAGTGTGTGTCTGTGTTACTTGGTGTCAGTGTATGTCTTTGTTACTTGGTGTCAGTGTATGTCTTTGTTACTTGGTGTAAGTGTGTGTCTTTGTTACTTGGTGTCAGTGTGTGTCTGTGTTCCTGGGTGTCAGTGTATGTCTTTGTTACTTGGTGTAATTGTATGTCTTTGTTACTTGGTATCAGTGTTTGTCTTTGTTACTTGGTGTCAGTGTATGTCTGTGTTACTTGGTGTACGTGTGTGTCTGTGTATCAGTGTATGTCTTTGTGACTAGGTGTCAGTGTATGTCTTTGTTACTGGGTGTCATTGTGTGTCTTTGTGACTTGGTGTCAGTGTATGTCTGTGTTACTGGGGGTCAGTGTGTGTCTGTGTTACTGGGGTTCTGTGTGTGTGTCTAAATGGGTGTCAGTGTGTGTCTGTGTTACTGGGTATCAGTGTCTGTCTTTGTTACTTGGTGTAATTGTGTGTCTTTGTTACGTGGTGTCAGTGTGTGCCTTTGTTACTTGGTGTCCGTGTGTGTCTGTGTTACTGGGTGTCAGTGTATGTCTTTGTTATTTGGTGTCAGTGTGTGCCTGTGTTACTGGGTATCAGTGCATGTCTGTGTTACTGGGGGTCAGTGTATATCTGTGTTACTTGGTGTAAGTGTGTGTCTTTGTTACTTGGTGTCAGTTTGTGTCTGTGTTACTTGGTGTAAGTGTATGTCTTTGTTACTTGGTGTAAGTGTGTGTCTGTGTTACTGGGTATCAGTGTATGTCTTTGTTACTTGGTGTCAGTGTATGTCTTTGTTACTTGGTGTAAGTGTGTGTGTGTGTAACTGGGTATCAGTGTATGTCTGTGTTACTGGGGCTCAGTGTGTGTCTGTGTTACTGGGGGTCAGTGTGTGTTTCTAACTGGGTGTCAGTGTGTGTCTGTGTTACTTGGTGTCAGTGTATGTCTTTGTTACTTGGTGTCAGTGTATGTCTTTGTTACTTGGTGGAAGTGTGTGTCTTTGTTAATTGGTGTCAGTGTGTGTCTGTGTTCCTGGGTGTCAGTGTATGTCTTTGTTACTTGGTGTAATTGTATGTCTTTGTTACTTGGTGTCAGTGTATGACTTTGTTACTTGGTGTAAGTGTGTGTCTGTGTTACTGGGTATCAGTGTATGTCTTTGTTACATGGTGTCAGTGTATGTCTTTGTTACTGGGTGTCATTGTGTGTCTTTGTGACTTGGTGTCAGTGTATGTCTGTGTTACTGGGGGTCAGTGTGTGTCTGTGTTACTGGGGTTCTGTGTGTGTTTCTAAATGGGTGTCAGTGTGTGTCTGTGTTACTGGGTATCAGTGTCTGTCTTTGTTACTTGGTG
Source organism: Heterodontus francisci (assembly GCF_036365525.1). Taxonomy (NCBI): domain Eukaryota; kingdom Metazoa; phylum Chordata; class Chondrichthyes; order Heterodontiformes; family Heterodontidae; genus Heterodontus; species Heterodontus francisci. The sequence goes on along the minus strand of NW_027141852.1, from coordinate 21,122,186 downwards.
TAATTGTGTGTCTTTGTTACTTGGTGTAATTGTGTGTCTTTGTTACTTGGTGTCAGTGTATGTCTGTGTTACTTGGTGTAAGTGTATGTCTTTGTTACTTGGTGTAAGTGTGTGTCTGTGTTACTTGGTGTAAGTGTGTGTCTGTTTTCCTGGGTATCAGTGTCTGTCTGTGTTCCTTGGTGTAAGTGTGTGTCTGTGTTACTGGGTATCAGTGTATGTCTTTGTTACTTGGTGTCAGTGTATGTCTGTGTTACTTGGTGTAAGTGTGTGTCTGTGTTACTGGGTGTCAGTGTGTGTCTGTGTTACCTGGTGTAAGTGTGTGTCTTTGTTACTTGGTGTCCGTGTGTGTCTGTGTTACTGGGTGTCTGTGTATGTCTTTGTCACTGGGTGTCAGTGTATGTCTTTGTTACTTGGTGTCATTGTGTGTCTTTGTGACTTGGTGTCAGTGTATGTCTGTGTTACTGGGGGTCAGTGTGTGTCTGTGTTACTGGGGTTCTGTGTGTGTTTCTAAATGGGTGTCAGTGTGTGTCTGTGTTACTGGGTATCAGTGTCTGTCTTTGTTACTTGGTTTAAGTGTGTGTCTGTGTTACTGGGTATCAGTGTATGTCTTTGTTACTTGGTGTCTGTGTATGTCTCTGTTACCTGGTGTCCGTGTGTGTCTGTGTATCAGTGTATGTCTTTGTTACTAGTTGTCAGTGTATGTCTTTGTTACTGGGTGTCATTGTGTGTCTTTGTGACTTGGTGTCAGTGTATGTCTGTGTTACTGGGGGTCAGTGTGTGTCTGTGTTACTGGGGTTCAGTGTGTGTTTCTAACTGGGTGTAAGTGTGTGTCTGTGTTACTGGGTATCAGTGTATGTCTTTGTTACTTGGTGTCAGTGTATGTCTGTGTTACTTGGTGTAAGTGTGTGTCTGTGTTACTGGGTGTCAGTGTGTGTCTGTGTAACTTGGTGTAAGTGTGTGTCTGTGTTACCTGGTGTAAGTGTGTGTCTTTGTTACTTGGTGTCCGTGTGTGTCTGTGTTACTTGGTGTAAGTGTTTGTCTTTGTTACTTGGTGTAAGTGTGTGTCTGTGTTACTTGGTGTAAGTGTGTGTCTGTTTTCCTGGGTATCAGTGTCTGTCTGTGTTCCTTGGTGTAAGTGTGTGTCTGTGTTACTGGGTATCAGTGTATGTCTTTGTTACTTGGTGTAAGTGTATGTCTGTGTTACTTGGTGTAAGTGTGTGTCTGTGTTACTGGGTGTCAGTGTGTGTCTGTGTAACTTGGTGTAAGTGTGTGTCTGTGTTACCTGGTGTAAGTGTGTGTCTTTGTTACTTGGTGTCCGTGTGTGTCTGTGTTACTGGGTGTCTGTGTATGTCTTTGTCACTGGGTGTCAGTGTATGTCTTTGTTACTTGGTGTAAGTGTATGTCTTTGTTACTTGGTGTCAGTGTATGTCTTTGTTACTTGGTTTAAGTGTGTGTCTGTGTTACTGGGTATCAGTGTATGTCTTTGTTACTTGGTGTCAGTGTATGTCTCTGTTACCTGGTGTCCGTGTGTGTCTGTGTATCAGTGTATGTCTTTGTGACTAGTTGTCAGTGTATGTCTTTGTTACTGGGTGTCATTGTGTGTCTTTGTGACTTGGTGTCAGTGTATGTCTGTGTTACTGGGGGTCAGTGTGTGTCTGTGTTACTGGGGTTCAGTGTGTGTTTCTAACTGGGTGTCAGTGTGTGTCTGTGTTACTTGGTGTAAGTGTATGTCTTTGTTACTTGGTGTAAGTGTGTGTCTGTGTTACTTGGTGTAAGTGTGTGTCTGTTTTCCTGGGTATCAGTGTCTGTCTGTGTTCCTTGGTGTAAGTGTGTGTCTGTGTTACTGGGTATCAGTGTATGTCTTTGTTACTTGGTGTCAGTGTATGTCTGTGTTACTTGGTGTAAGTGTGTGTCTGTGTTACAGGGTGTCAGTGAGTGTCTGTGTAACTTGGTGTAAGTGTGTGTCTGTGTTACCTGGTGTAAGTGTGTGTCTTTGTTACTTGGTGTCCGTGTATGTCTGTGTTACTGGGTGTCTGTGTATGTCTTTGTCACTGGGTGTCAGTGTATGTCTTTGTTACTTGGTGTCATTGTGTGTCTTTGTGACTTGGTGTCAGTGTATGTCTGTGTTACTGGGGGTCAGTGTGTGTCTGTGTCACTGGGGTTCTGTGTGTGTTTCCAAATGGGTGTCAGTGTGTGTCTGTGTTACTGGGTATCAGTGTCTGTCTTTGTTACTTGGTGTAATTGTGTGTCTTTGTTACTTGGTGTAATTGTGTGTCTTTGTTACTTGGTGTCAGTGTATGTCTGTGTTACTTGGTGTAAGTGTTTGTCTTTGTTACTTGGTGTAAGTGTGTGTCTGTGTTACTTGGTGTAAGTGTGTGTCTGTTTTCCTGGGTATCAGTGTCTGTCTGTGTTCCTTGGTGTAAGTGTGTGTCTGTGTTACTGGGTATCAGTGTATGTCTTTGTTACTTGGTGTCAGTGTATGTCTGTGTTACTTGGTGTAAATGTGTGTCTGTGTTACTGGGTGTCAGTGTGTGTCTGTGTAACTTGGTGTACGTGTGTGTCTGTGTTACCTGGTGTAAGTGTGTGTCTTTGTTACTTGGTGTCCGTGTGTGTCTGTGTTACTGGGTGTCTGTGTATGTCTTTGTCACTGGGTGTCAGTGTATGTCTTTGTTACTTGGTGTAAGTGTATGTCTTTGTTACTTGGTGTCAGTGTATGTCTTTGTTACTTGGTTTAAGTGTGTGTCTGTGTTACTGGGTATCAGTGTATGTCTTTGTTACTTGGTGTCAGTGTATATCTCTGTTACCTGGTGTCCGTGTGTGTCTGTGTATCAGTGTATGTCTTTGTGACTAGTTGTCAGTGTATGTCTTTGTTACTGGGTGTCATTGTGTGTCTTTGTGACTTGGTGTCAGTGTATGTCTGTGTTACTGGGGGTCAGTGTGTGTCTGTGTTACTGGGGTTCAGTGTGTGTTTCTAACTGTGTGTCAGTGTGTGTCTGTGTTACTGGGTATCAGTGTCTGTCTTTGTTACTTGGTGTAAGTGTGTGTCTTTGTTACTTGGTGTAATTGTGTGTCTTTGATACTTGGTGTCAGTGTATGTCTGTGTTACTTGGTTTAAGTGTATGTCTTTGTTACTTGGTGTAAGTGTGTGTCTGTGTTACTTGGTGTAAGTGTGTGTCTGTTTTCCTGGGTACCAGTGTCTGTCTTTGTTACTTGGTGTCAGTGTATGTCTGTGTTACTTGGTGTAAGTGTGTGTCTGTGTTACTGGGTATCAGTGTATGTCTTTGTTACTTGGTGTCAGTGGATGTCTGTGTTACTTGGTGTAAGTGTGTGTTTGTGTTACTGGGTGTCAGTGTGTGTCTGTGTTACTTGGTGTAAGTGTGTGTCTTTGTTACTTGGTGTCCGTGTGCGTCTGTGTTACTGGGTGTCAGTGTATGTCTTTGTTACTGGGTGTCAGTGTATGTCTTTGTTACTTGGTGTCATTGTGTGTCTGTGTTCCTGGGTGTCAGTGTATGTCTTTGTTACTTGGTGTCAGTGTATGTCTTTGTTACTTGGTGTAAGTGTATGTCTTTGTGACTTGGTGTCAGTGTATGTCTTTGTTACTTGATGTAAGTGTGTGTCTGTGTTACTGGGTATCAGTGTATGTCTTTGTTACTTGGTGTCAGTGTATGTCTGTGTTACTTGGTGTACGTGTGTGTCTGTGTATCAGTGTATGTCTTTGTGACTAGGTGTCAGTGTATGTCTTTGTTACGGGGTGACATTGTGTGTCTTTGTGACTTGGTGTCAGTGTATGTCTGTGTAACTGGGTATCAGTGTCTATCTTTGTTACTTGGTGTACCTGTGTGTCTTTGTTACTTGGTGTAATTGTATGTCTGTGTTACTTGGTGTAAGTGTATGTCTTTGTTACTTGGTGTAAGTGTGTGTCTGTGTTACTTGGTGTAAGTGTGTGTCTGTTTTCCTGGGTATCAGTGTCTGTCTTTGTTACTTGGTGTCAGTGTATGTCTGTGTTACTTGGTGTAAGTTTGTGTCTGTGTTACTGGGTGTCAGTGTGTGTCTGTGTTACTTGGTGTAAGTGTGTGTCTTTGTTACTTGGTGTCCGTGTGTGTCTGTGTTACTGGGTGTCAGTGTATGTCTTTGTTACTGGGTGTCAGTGTTTGTCTTTATTACTTGGTGTAAGTGTGTGTCTGTGTTACTGGGTATCAGTGTCTGTCTTTGTTACTTGGTGTAAGTGTGTGTCTGTGTTACTGGGTATCAGTGTATGTCTTTGTGACTTGGTGTCAGTGTATGTCTTTGTTACTGGGTGTCAGTGTATGTCTTTGTTACTTGGTGTCAGTGTATGTCAAAATACTTGGTGAAAGTGTATGTCTTTGTTACTTGGTGTAATTGGCTGTCTTTGTTACTTGGTGTAAGTGTATGTCTTTGTTACTTGGTGTCAGTGTATGTCTGTGTTACTTGGTGTAAGTGTGTGTCTTTGTTACTTGGTGTAAGTGTATGTCTTTGTTACTTGGTGTCAGTGTATGTTTGTCTTACTGGGTATCAGTGGGTGTCAGTGTGTGTCTGTGACACTAGGTGTCAGTATTTAGTTTAGTTTAGAGATACAGCACTAAAACAGGCCCTTCGGCCCACCGAGTCTGTGCCGACCATCAACCACCCATTTATACTAATCCTACACGAATCCCATATTCCAATACCATCCCCACCAGTCCTTATATATTTCCCTACCACCTACCTGTACTAGGGGCAGTTTATGATGGCCAATTAACCTACCAACCTGCAAGTCTTTGGCATGTGGGATGAAATCGGAGCACCCGGAGGAAACCCACGCAGGGGGAATTCAGAGCTGGATAACGCCTGTAAAATCAGCCTAAAAAGGAAATAGAAAACACCCACCGTGGGCTCAAACTCAAAAACTTGAGATTCAGAGTTTCATGCTTTCATCGACTGAGCTCACCAGGCCTGAGACAGTGTCCCCATCCCATCTGTTATTGGACGGTGCAGCTGTTGGCTCCACCCCAGGGGCTGAATTTGTTCTGTAAACCATGAAGCAGCTTCCTCTCAAATCCCAGGTTTTTCAGTAAATCCTCTTAAAAAGCCCCAAAGTGTGATATATTCCTCTCACTCATCCAGAATAAAAGTTACATCTTTTGCTCTTTTTACCTTCCAAACATTGACTTCTATTTTGCTCAGCATTTATTTCTCTTTCCTTTTTATGTTGTGCATTTCCTAATAAACATTTCTTTTCAATTATTTATGAGGGATGAAATGAACAGAAAAGATTTTCTGCAATGGTACCGGGGTGTGGGACAGAGTGAGTGGTTCGGATCTGGAATACACTGCCTGAGAGTGTGCTGGAGGCAGATTCAATCGTGGCTTTCAAAAGGGAATTGGATAAACACCTGAATAGAGAAAATTTGCAGGGCTACAATGAAAGGGCAGAGGAGTGGAATTAGCTGATTTGCTCTTGCAAAGAGCTGTCATGGACATGATGGACTGTATGGTCTCCTTCTGGACTGTAACCATTTGATTCCTTGATTCTAACTCTGTCAAAGTTGTTCTGAACTTGCTCTGCTCCAAGGAGAACAACACCAGCTTTTCCAGTGTCTGCACATAACTGAAGTTATGAGGAACCATGGGGAACCCACTGTAAACCTTCCTCCAGACAGAAATACAACTGTTCACCACCACACTGTGACCCAGCTGTTCACATGATTTGGATGCGGGGACCAAATGTCGTATTTCCAAGTTTGCAGATGACACAAAACTAGGTGGGAATGTGTGTTGTGAGGAAGTTGCAAAGCGGCTTCAAGGGAATTTGGACAGACTTAGTGAGTGGACAAGAAAGTGGCACATGAAATATAATGTGTAAAAATGTGAGGTTATCCACTTTGGTAGGAGAAACAGATGTGCAGATTATTTGTTAAATGGTAAGAGTGTGAATGTACAAAGGGGCCTGGGTGTCCTTGTCAATAAGTGACTGAAAGCTAACATGCAGGTGCAGCAAGCAATTAGGAAGGCTAATGATATGTTCGAGGATATGCAAGAGGATTTGAGTACAGGAGTAGTGAAGCCTTGCTTCAATTGTATATAACCTTGGTTGGTCTACACTTTGGAATACTGTGTGAAGTTTTGTTCCCCTTACCTTCGGAAGGATATCATTGCCATAGAGGGAGTGCAACGAAGGTTCACCAGACTTGTTCCCGGGATGGCGGGACTGTCAAATGAAGAGAGATTGGGGAAACTGGGCCTGTATTCTCTAGAGTTTTGAAGAATGAGAGGTGATCTCATTGAAACTTACAAAATATTTGAAGGGATAGACAGGTAGATGAAGCTAAGATGTTTCCCCCGGTTGAGGAGTCTAAAACCAGGGGACACAATTTCAACATAAGGGGAAAGCCACTTCGGACAGAGATGAGGAGAAATTTCTTTACTCAGTGGGTTGTGAATCTTTGGAATTCTCTACCTCAGAGGGCTGTGGAAGCTCAGTCATTGCGTATGTTTAAAGCAGAGATTGACAGATTTCTAAATACAAATGACATAGGGGAGATGGAGAGAGTGTGGGAAAAAGGCATTGAAGTGGACAATCAGTCATCATCATATTGAATGGCAGTGTGGGCTCGACGGGCTGAATGGCCTACTCCTGCTCCTATGTTCCTATCAGTCTGCAAACTTCATATGCATGCTGTCATTGTCCCTTTTATTCCATGGGCTTCAGTTTTACTGGCAGTCTAGTATGTGACATCATCAAGAAGGTTTTTAATAATTTAAATAAGGAGAAATTGTTTCCAGTGGCAAAAAGGTCAGTAACCAGAGGATGTATTTATCAGGTGATTGAGAAAAGAACCAGAGGCGAAATGAGGAATGATTTTTTATACAGTGATGTGTTGTGATCTGGAATGCACTGTCTGATCAGGACTTGAAAGCAGCTTCAGTCGTAACTTTGAAAAGCAATTGGGATAAATACTGGAAGGAAAAATGTACAGATTACAGGAGACAGCACTGACACAATGGACCAAATGGTCTCCTTCTTTGGGTATCATTCTCTGGTTTTATGAACATAATGTTGATACAATTCGCTGAGTTGGAAGGGAAGTGAACCCAGATTCCGGGTATTCTAAACACCAGACCCAAACCAACAGAACAAGCCCGTTGTTTAATCTCTGTTTTTCACACCAGCTTCTCCTCGCTCTTTCTGTGTTTCCAGCCTGGTCTGTTCCTCTGACCTTCATTCCTGACACTCTATTGAGAATGGCCAACTCACTGCACCTCTCACTTACACCGTCATTCCATCCCTTCACCCACTTCCAAACCTCTCTGTTCAACAGTACCTCACATCTGCTCCTCTGCTCCATTAATATAACAGGAAAACATTTTCAAACAGACATTTCCAGACAGTGAACGTTCCAGTAAGACAAGGTAAAGATCAGATTCATTCACTTTAAACACAGAGAGAGCAGCTCTCCCTGTTCAGTCTAAGGAGCAGATGTAGTTTCACTCCCATTAGTCTTGGAGACATGGGCCAGAATTTTAAGGGACCGTTGGAGACGGGAATGGAGGCCGGGGAGGGGGAGGGGGGGAGTATAAAATAGGGATGGAAGACGTTGGACCTGATTTTTCTGTCGGCGGCTGACATGGAGGGCAGACTTCGCACATCCACACGGCAAGAAGGCATTTAAAGTATTTATGAATCCAATTATCAGCAATTTTATTCACTGGATCCAATTGAACTAATAGCACACGGGAACCACGGGGCGTCAGAGCCTCGCCTGGTTAAAGGAGGCAACTGGGAGGTGGGAGCTGAGTGTTGGCTTCACTGGGAAGCTATCGGGTGAGGCAGCGTCACTTGGCAGTAAGGGTGAAGGGGGAAAGGGCATGGGGAAACACTGTCAGGAGTGGGGGCCAATGTGCCAGCTCTGCAGAGGGAACAACACCAGGGTGCCATTGGGGCAGTGCCACTTCATTGAGGATGACAAATGAGGTAAATGTGGCTGGGTGTTGTTTACTGTGCAGGCCTTGCACTCAGGGAGGGGCAACCTGTCATGGGCCTGATTCGTGGCTCCCATTGAGGAGGAGGAGGAGGAGTAGAGAGGAAGGGAGGGAGGCGCAGGCACCAGCAGGGGCACCACAGCAGCTTGGGGGCCCACAGGAAGGCCAGCCTCGAACAGGAGGCCGGAGAAGGAGGCAGAGGAACACGTCAGCCGAGGTTCAACAACCTGCAGATGTCCGAGTGACAGTGTCTCCGCAGACTGCACCTCTCCACGGAGGTCGTCACTGATCTCTCTGCCATGATGCAGCTGTGCCCCATGCGACTTGGTGGGCACCTGATGCCAGTGTCACTGAAGGTCACCGTGCCACTGAACTTCTGCACCACCAGATCATTGTGGGGATCCACTGGAGATAGGTGTGGAATCTCACAGTCTGTAGTGAATCAGTGCATCAACGAGGTCACCAATGTCCTGTTCAGGAGGGCCGGTGACTATGTGCACATTGATCCAAACAGTCAAGCTGAGAGAGCTATAGGATTTGGGGCCATCGCTGGATTCCACCAGGTGTAGGGTGTCATTGACTGCACCCATGTGACCATCAAGGCTCCTGCAGACCAGCCAGCAGCCTTCAACAGGAAGGGCTTCCACTTGCTCAGTGTGCAATTGGTCTGCGACCACTGCAAATGGATCCCATAGGTGTGTGCACAAATCCCGGGAAGCAGCCACAACGCCTGCATACCAAGGCACTCCCAGGTGCCAGAACCTTTCCGCGGCCCCATCCGCTTTCAGAGATGGATCCTTGGAGACAAGGGCTACCCACTGAGGACATGACTACTGACGTCTGTGAGGAACCCACGCACGGATGCAGAGGAGAGGTACAACACCTGCTGCGGGTCAACCCGAGCGACCATCAAGGAGGCCATTGGTCTCCTGAAGATGAGATTCAGGTGCCTAGATCGATCCAGTGGAGCCCTTCAGTATGTCCCGGCGAGGGTCTCGCATATGGTGGTGGTTTGCTGTGCACAGCACAATCTGGCATTACAGAGGGGTGAGGTGTTGACTAGTGAGGATATCGTGGAGTGTGATGTCTCCTCTGATGATGAGGATGTGGAGGAGGATGCTGCCCAAGCAATGCCAGATGAAGAACCTCAGGCACAGCAGGAAAGGGGCCATGAGATACACACAAGGGAGGCATGAGACACCCTTATACATTCAAGCTTCCTTTGAGCCTTACCACCTTCTGGAACCACAGCAATAAAGTCTTAGCTTTAAACAGCCCTGTTGTCGCCTCCTTCCTTCTGTACTGCAGCGTCCAGGTACACATCGCACAGTGACAAGGCCGAAGCTTTGTGAACTCAGGGCTTGGTCCCTCACTTCCAGCCCCTTGGGAGGAACGGTTTAAATGAAGTCCCAAAGGGCATCAACAATAGGAAGGAGACTTAGTGAGAGAACATCATTTCTATATTCCGTGTGACAACAAACATAACCCTATCCATCTGGAATGTACATTTACCCGTGAACCCCTCAGTGAATCTAGGTGCTCTTCTGAAATCTTTTCCGCGTGCTCCTACGTGGTGCTCCCCTTGCTCTGTCAGCTGAGGTGGAGACAGGCTGCTGACCTTGCTGCCCCATGGCTTGGGATGACATTGGTGGCCGCCCTCTTGCTGCCTGAGGCCTGGAGGGCTCCGGCACACTTAGGGCCTCCTGCACAGGTACAGGGACCCCCCTCTGTCATCGAGGGTGATGGAGGCAGGCACTGGCATCACTTGTGTCACTGGCAGAGGGGCTTTGGAGCTACTGTCCACACCAGGAGCACCCTGAGAGGAGGCCCCAGATGTAGCAGCCAGCTGCTCCTCCCCCTTATAAGACACACTTGTAACTCGCTGCTGACCTGAGAGGGACGTGGACCTGGTGAAGTGTTCAGGTGCCTCGTCCCCCCTCTCACCTTGTCACCGCTGGATGGAGCTCATGGACAAAGCGATGGAGTGCAGGTCTGCACACATCTCCGGCAGCCACTGATTGGTCGGCTGGATCTGGCTCTCCATCAGAGTCACCAATCTCTCAAGGAAGGAAGCCAGACACACCCCCATCAGAGACAGTACAGCATGCAAGGCCTGGATGGACTCCTCCATCATCCGAACTTGGGTACACATAACCTCCGGCAACTCTGCCAGATGTTGCCTGACCTCTTGCTGCAGCTTCAGCATTTCCCGTGTTGCTGGTGACACCAGAGGCACGTCATCAGCCTGGGACTCATCATGGGCCTGGCCTCCCACAGACTTCCAAATGCCAGTGGCCTCGGCTGTCACTGCCTCCGTCATCTGCCCGGGCCTGTCTGTGACGTGCTCACCAGCTTGTGTGCCCAAATCTAACAGCGAGTAGATACCCACCGAGTGAGGGTTTCTGTGCTGGTGGAGGGTGCAGGGGAATGATGTGACGGTGCACCCTCTGAGGCTCCCTCCTCCTCCTCAGAGGTGTCTGGCTGTCCCCCAGTCTCTCCAGCTATTCGCTCTTGTCTTTCATCCTTGCCTGCATGTGAAAACAGGGACATTGAAGGGTTAGGGTCTGCCCATCGTGACATTCCAACCACCCCTACTGTGCAGCTCCATTGATGCAGTGGTGAACAGATGAGCAGTGTGGCTCCTTTGCAGCAGATGCACCCTTGTGCCCCAGGAGATGTTCACTCACTCTCTTAGGTAGGTGTCCCTGTCTCTCCATCAGCTATGGAGCAGCTGCTTTGCTGCCCGGCCTGTTCCATGGCCTCCTCCTCCATCGGGATGAGGACATGGAGATAAGGCATCCACTGCCAGTCTTGACATGCTCTTTCCGATTGTGGGCTGTCTTCTCCTGCAGCCACTATGATCAACAAAGTTAGTCTCCCAGCGGGGACAAACCCAATATCTCTGATGGTGATAGTCCAGCAGTCCATGATGTGGACACACATATTCCTCCTGCATGTGGCCCCTCTCGAGGGACTGTGTGAGTTTATACAATGACTGACGTGCACCTCCCACCGAGATGCAGCCAAGCCTCAGGCAGCATGTCCTGCTGCCATTCCCCAATACACATGACTGGGTGGTCACTCCCTTTCCACCAAACACTCCCTCTCACTCTGCCATGCGCAATGTCCAAAGGGTCCAAAGTGTTTTGAGTTTGCGCCTGAGCAGCCCGGATCCGGTCATTGACCCACTTCTTGCACTGGATCCATGTCTTGGGGGTGACCCCACGGCTGCTGACTTCACCTACTATCTCAAAGCAGCTTTGCTTGGTCAGGTGGACAGGTCTCCACCTCCCATCCCTGGGGAAGAGGATCTTCCACCTATCTGTTGTCACCTGGAGGCGAACCTGCAGGAAGGCATCGCTAAACTATTGGACGATGGTCACTGCAGGCTCGCATTCAGCTCCTTACCTATCAGGCAGCAGAGACAGCAGAACGGGTCCTGGGGCATCAGTGACAGCAGAACGGGTCCTGGGGCATCAGTGACAGCAGAACGGATCCTGGGACAGCAGAATGGGTCCTGGGGCAGCGGAGGCAGCAGAACAGGTCCTGGGGCAGCAGATGCAGCAGAACCGGTCCTGGGGTAGCGGACGCAGCAGAACAGGTCCTGGGGCAGCAGATGCAGCAGAACGGGTCCTGGAGCAGCAGAGGCAGCAGAACGGGTCCTGGGGCAGCGGAGGCAGCAGAACAGGTCCTGGGGCAGCAGATGCAGCAGAACAGGTCCTGGGGTAGCGGAGACAGCAGAACAGGTCCTGGGGCAGCAGATGCAACAGAACGGGTTCTGGGGCAGCAGAGGCAGCAGAACGGGTCCTGGGGCAGCAGAACGGGCCCTGGGGCAGCAGAGGCAACAGAACGGGTTCTGGGGCAGCAGAGGCAGCAGAACGGGTCCTGGGGCAGCAGAGGCAGCAGAACGGGTCCTGGGGCAGCAGAACGGGTCCTGGAGCAGCAGAGGCAGCAGAACGGGTCCTGGGGCAGCAGAACGGGTCCTGGGGCATCAGAGGCAGCAGAACGGGTCTTGGGGCAGCAGAACGGGTCCTGGGGCAGCAGATGCAGCAGAACGGGTCCTGGAGCAGCAGAGGCAGCAGAATGGGTCTTGGGGCAGCAGAACGGGTCCTGGGACAGCAGAACGGGACCTGGGGCAACAGAGGCAGCAGAACGGGTTCTGGGACAGCAGATGCAGCAGAACGGGTCCTGAGGCATCAGAGGCAGCAGAATGGATCTTGGGGCAGCAGAACGGATCCTGGGACAGCAGAACGGGACCTGGGGCAGCAGAGGCAGCAGAACGGGTTCTGGGACAGCAGAGGCTGCAGAACGGGACCTGGGGCAGCAGAGGCAGCAGAACGGGTTCTGGGACAGCAGAGTCAGCAGAACGGGTTCTGGGACAGCAGAGGGCTCTCAGGAAGACACTCCTTTAAACCAGGCAGCAGTGAATACAGGTCTGGCAGTCCTTTCAATATGGTGCCAGCACCTGCCGTTGTGTCAGATGTCGGTGCCATCGGTGCCTCGTTCCCTACCTCTGGTCCTTGTTTACATGGGCCCCACGCCTCCCCTTCATTAATTGGTCAGCTGCTCCGTGATCGGGGTCGGCCGGCCACATTTCACTCGTGTGGTGACGGCACCCACTCACGGTGTCTCTGCCGAGAGCCGCACCGTTAGTATAAAATTCAGCCCATGGGGTCAAGAGTGGAAAATCTCCCCTCTGATTCTCTCTACTTAAACTGATGGAGACACCAAATTAAAACTGATGAAACCAGGGATTGTATCCTGGTTCTTCAATCTACTGTTCTCCCAACTGAGCTATTCCATCCTCACTGTGAACTCATCTTCATTGGAGACAAATATAACTCCAGGTGGAATTTCCCCACCCGTTCATTCCTCACTTCAGGGGAATGGGACCCGACCAGATCGCGGAACTCAGATTATGTTAATGTTCTGCTCTTGATATCTTCATATTATCTTGCGTTTGAGACACTTTTAATCAGGTTCACGGACAAATTCTTCCATCATCCCTTCTCCCACATTCTCTCTCTCTCATTCATTCTTTATTCCTCACAGTCCAGAAAGCGTTAGGAATCAGAGCTCACCTCCAAACCCTCTGCACACAGACCTCTGTCTGTTACCCTGTTTGATCCAAGAGACCAGTCAATAAATTACACTCTTTATAAACACAGAAAGCTGCCTCAGAGTGTTGGACAGAGATAAATACACTGAAGTCTTTTGAAAAAAGTTCATCTTACGGGTTGTTACTGAGCCCACAGAGCAGGGCGGGCCCAGGCTCCAGCCCCAGCCCCAGCCTGTGCTGTGTTAGCTGATGCCACCTGGTGTGATACTGAGCCACACGGAGCAGGAAAGGGCCTGGTTGTATTCATGGCCTGTGTTGAGTGAACTGATCCCACTCAGTGTGGTAGGAGCCACACAGAACAGAATGGGCCCAGGCTCCTTCCTCAGCCTGAGGGATGATAGTTCTTCTCACACATTGTTGTACAGAGCCCCACACAGAACAGGGAAATCTCAGGCTCCATCCCCGGCCTGTGGTATTTTACTTCATCGCACCTGGTATGGTACGGAGCCCCCAGAGCAGGAAAGATCCAGCTTCCATCTCCGGCCTGTGCTGAATTAGCTAATCTGACCTGGTTGGCACTGAACCGCAATCAGGGAAGGATGGGCCGAGGCTCCATGGCCTGTGGTGTGTTAGTTATTCTCATTTGGTGAGGTACTGAGCACTATATAGAGCAGGATGGGCCTGTGCTCAGTGAGCTGATCTCACCTTGTGTGGTTCTGAGACCCACACACAAAGCAGGACAGGCCTAGGCCTCATCCCCAGCCTGTGTTCAATTAGCTGATCTCATCCAAAAGATTTTGATAAGGTTCCACACAAGAGGCTTCTCTATAAGATTAAAGTCCCTGGTATCAGTGGTAATATATTGATCTGGATTGGGAACTGACTGGCAGGACGTAGGCAGAAAGTAGTTACAGATGGATCTGGATCTGTTTGGAGACCAGTTACCAGTGGTGTCCCACAGGGATCGGTGTTGGGACTGTTGCTCTTTACTATTTTTATTAATGATCTGGATGTAGGTGTAGGGGGCACCATCTGTAAATTGACAGATGATTTGAAGATCTGTGCGAGTGTTCAGACTGTAGACGATACTCGACTGTTTCAGGCTGATCTTAATGTGTTGGGAGATTGGGTTCATGACTGGTAAATGATGTTTAATTTGGGTAAGTGCAGTGTTATTCATGTGGACAGGGCGAATGCTCAACATTCATACACCCTTCAGGGAAAAACATTAAAGTAGGTGGAAAAAAGAAAATAATTTTGAGCAGAGATCTGGATGTTCTAGTGCACAGATCTCTAAAGGTACAGCAGCAATGCTGTGAAGTGATAGTTGGAGCAAATAGAGGGTTGGGCTGCATTCAGAGGACAATTGAGTATAAAGTGAGGCATATTCTTTCATGGGATGTGAGCGACACTGGCAAGTCCAGAATTTGTTACCCATCCCTAATTGTCCTTGACAAGGTGGCAGTGAGCTCCCTTCTCGAATTGCTGCACTCCATGTGGTGTAGGTACACCCACAGTACTGTTAGGAAGGGAGATCCAGGATTTTGACCCAGCATCAGTGAATGAACAGCGATATATTTGCAGATCAGATGGTGTGTGACTTGGAGGGGAGCTTGCACATGGTGGTGTTTCCATGCATCTGCAGCCCTTGTCCTTCAAGGTGGTGGAGGTCTTCGGTTTGGAAGGTGCTGTCTGCGGAGCCTTGGTGAGTTGCAGCAGTGCATCTGGTAGATGGTACACACCACTGCCACTGTGCGTCAGTGGTGAAGGGAGTGAATGTTTAAGGTGGTGAATGGGGTGACAATCAAGGCGGCTGCTTTGTCCTGAACAGTGTCGAGTTTCTAGAGTATTGTTGGTGCTGCACTCATCCTGGTTTGTGCCTTGTAGATGGTTGACAAGTTTTGGAGAGTCAAAAATCACAAAATTATTACAGTGGAGAAGGAGGCCATTGGGCCCATTGTGTCTGCATGGAATCATAGAACATAGAAAGTTTACAGCATAGGCAGGCCAAAAAACGAGCCACCCAGCTGAATCCCATTGTCCAGCATTTGGACCGTAGCCCTGCAGGTTCAGGTACTTGAGGTGCACATCCAGACTCCTTTATAATGAGTTGAGGGTTTCTGCCTCAGCTACCCTTACAGGCAGTGAGTTCCAGACTCCCACAGCCCTCTGGGTGAAAAAACCTTTTCTCATCTCCCCTCTAATTGTTCAACACATCACTTTAAATCTATGCCCCCTAGTCACTGACCTCCCTACTAAGGTAAATAGACCCTTCCCATCCATTCTATCCAGACCCCTCACAATTTTGTACATTTCAATCAAATCTCCCCTCAGCCTCTTCTATTCCAAGGAGAACAACCCCAGTCTATCCAATCTTTCCTCATAGCTGCATTTTTCCAGTCCTGGCAACATCCTCGTAAATCTCCTCTGTAACCTCTTCAGTGCAATTACATCCTTTCTGGAATGAGGTGACCAGAACTGCACACAGAACTCAAGTTGTGGCCTAACTAATGATTTATACAGTTCCAGCATAACCTCCCTGCTCTTATATTCTATACATTGGCTAATAAAGGAAAGGATTCCATAAGCCTTCTCAACCAACTTATCAACCTATCCTGCTACTTTCAGGGATTTGTGGACATTCACTTCAAGGTCCCTCACTTCCTCTACACCTCTCAGCATTCACCCATTAATTGTGTCTTCCTTTGCTGTGTTTGACCTCACCAAAGGCATCACCTCACACTTCTCCAAGTTGAATTCCATTTGCCACTTTTCAGCCCACCTGACCAGTCCATTTCTCCAGCTCTCCGAATGAGCATTTCACCATGTGCCTTGAGCTGAGTTACTCATCACAGAATTCCCACTATCTGATTTACTCTTGTCGCCAGAGTATGTATATGAATGGTCCAGTTAAGCTTTTGTCAATGGTAACCCACAGGATGTTGATGGTGGGGGGATTCAGCGATGGTAATGCTGTTGATCGTCAAAGGGAGATGGTTACATTCTCTCTTGTTGGAGATGGTCATTGCCTGGTACTTATGTGGTGTGAATGTTACTTGCCACTTAGCAGCCCAAGTCTGAATGTTGTCCAGGTCTTGCTGCTTCTGGACATGGACTCCTTCAGTATCTGAGATGTCCCGAATTTGTCCTTTTATGAAACCTTGGTCAGGACTCACTTGGAATATTGTATCCAGTCTTGGTCTCCTCACATGATGGGTGATATTGAGGCTTTGGAAAGGGTACAGAGGAGAGACATTCGACGAATTCACAGTATAAGACATCTTGGTTATCAAGTTAGACTAAAAGAGTTGGGACCCTACACCTTAGAGAAACCTAGACTGAGGGGTGATCCGATTGAGGTTCATAAATAATGAAGGGTCCAATTCAGCATGGGAGAGGAGTCATAACTTTATATTGTGAAAGGCCAGATGGCACCCGGATCACATTAAATTTCATTTTCAGTGGTTGGCTAATATACCAGGATGGCCGAGTGGTTAAGGCGTTGGACTTAAGATCCAATAGACATGTATTTGCGTGGGTTCAAACCCCACTCCTGGTGTCTGTGCTTACTAAATGTTACTTTTTCTTTCCCTGACTTTTGCCTTGCACCATGATCTCTTCTGTCATTTAATCACTCTTTCCTTCCAACTGATCACAGCTTCCTATTATTTGATCTGCCCCAGCACCCTTCCTTGGCTCCGCGCTTGCTTATAAACTGGTAAATCTTTAACTTAATCTCCTCTGTCCCCTGACAATGACCTTCTCATCCTTCCTGGATTGTGGTTCCTCACAGGATCCGCTGCCTCTCCGACTCCCCTCCAGGTAACTGAAGGCCCTGAGCCTTGGTCTCTCTTTATACGGTAGCTGGAAGTTGATTCCTTGCAGGTCTGCAACCGCTCAGGAGAAGCTCAAAACCCAGATCAAGCAAAGTATCAAGAGGAATGTGAACAAAGGCTCCCTGGTGCTTAGCAAGGGACAGGGAGCCTCCGGCTCCTTCAAAATCAGCAAGAAGGAAAACCTAGGGAAAAGTGGGAAAGAAGGTGAAGAAACCAGCACACAAGAAATCTTCAGTGAAGAAACCAGCAGACAAGAAATCTTTAGTGAAGAAACCAGCAGACGTGAAAGTGACAACAAAGAAAGTAACAGCCAAGAAAACGAGCAGCAAGGCGGCGGCAACGCCAAATAAGGTGGTGAAGAAAGCAGCGCTTCAGAAAAAGTCTCCTGCAAAGAAGGTCAAAAAAGGCAAGAGTGCGGCGGGCGGAAAGGCGCTGAAGAAAGTGCAGACATGGAAGAGCAAGGTCAAGCCGAAAGCAGCGAAGGCTCAGAAAGCAGGGTCTGGAAAGAAGTGAAAGAGCGCGGGAAACTTGGAAACATCTGAACACAAAGGCTCT